>NW_005841933.1:603660-616210 GCF_000455745.1 Alligator sinensis
CCCCCCCCCCCCCGCCCCCCCAGCCTCTTTTACCAGTTGCCTGCGTCTCTGCTGCTAGAAATTCATAGTACTCCTGTGAGGAGAGCTTCAGTGTACAGTGGGCCTGAGGTTTAGAATTTTCCTTTATAAGGCAATATTCTAGCCCACTGCCTGCAGAGAGAGAGATTTTCCATCCCTTTGGTCCATTTGTAGTGCCCCATAAAAAAGATAATATTAATTTACCCAGGATTTGATGGGAATTTTATCCCAGCCATAGCTGTCTAGATGTGGTTGGGATATTTGCCCTAAAATAAAAATAGTTTTGTTTCAGTTGCTAGCAGGTTAAATGAATGTTTTAAAGATTTTATTCAAGTGAAATATGGTGGTGTGTGTATGCACAGTTTGAACTTCCAGTGAAATACATAGGCTAGGCTCTGTCTTTGTGTCATCTGTCTTCAACGGAGATGGAGGAGCAACAGAGAAGTCACTTGTGGTTCCTTGAACCCTGCCAGGACGTATTATAATTTAGAGCAGCAGTTCCCAATCTGTGCTACACGTACCACCGACAATGTGTCAGTGGTACGCATTAACAGATTTATTATAATTACTTTATGTGACAAAAATGTGGTGGTGGTACTGAAGGCTGTATTGTTTTAAATTGGTGGTGTGCAAGCTGTCAGTTTGGGAACCGCTGGTTTAGAGCATACTTAGGGCTAAGGTAGTCATAAATGGCTGCCCATCAGCTGGGGATGCTGGACTGCAGTGCAGTCTAGCCATACCTTTTATGCTATAAGGAAGAGGAAGGATAGGATAGAGTAGCTTTTTTATCACCTTTTGTTAGATGGAAACCTTTTTACCTCATTTTCTTCTTTCTGTCTACCCACCTCAGGGCCAATCTTGAGAGTCACTATGCAGTCATTTAAATTTTTTTCACATTTCTTTTTCAGTTTTACTGTAACCATTCATGTGTTTGCAAACAAAAACACCCAAGTCAGGCAATTCAAAGCTCAGTTTTGCACAAACCAGTCTGCCATTTCACTTGAAGGCATAAATTTAACCCTGTATATAGTACAGTAGTAAATACTGTACAAGCCGTGTGTTACGATTCTAACCACTGCTGTGACTAATAACTTTGAATTGCCTCTCTCTCTTTATGTATACTGGCAACAATAGCATACATTGCATGAGCCCTGATTTTTGCAGTGCTGAGGTAAATGCAAAGCTCACACATTCTTCTCATCAATTAGAAGTTATTTGCACAAAGAGGGAGGCATGCTTTGCTGCTTTGGCCATGTCTGAATGTGTATTTTCTATAGGGTGACAATCTGATTTTTGAACATATCTTAATGTCTTTTTGCTGGAAGTCCTTCTTACCTCCATTCCACCCATATTATATGGTTTTACTTAAAATATCAGCTCTTTATATGCCATTCATTCATTTATTACTTTTTCACATTTAATGTGAAACCTTCTAGATATTTAAGACTATGCACATACTAATTCTTGGCAATTACTGTTTTAAGGAAGAATATTTGGATGCAGTAAACTGCATACTGTAATTTTAAAGCACAATTTGAGTTTACACTGATCACCTTGCTAGGCTGCTTTTTTTTTTTTTTTTTTTTTTTAACATTTTGTCTTTGGCGTGCTTTTATTTTCCAGTAAAATGAAGAATGAAGATGGATTATTCAAAATTGATAACAGTAATGGACCATCATGTAATGTTTTATTGAATTTGAGTTCTGTAAATTATGTGGTGGAGGGAAATTTGCCTGCTTAAGTATAACAGAAATTGCCACTGTGTTCATATAATTCTTCGTAGTGTAATTTAAGAAAAAGCACACTATCCATATCACTATTGAATAAAAGGTAAAAAGGTGCTATTACACTATCATGACAGCTCTCCGCTTACTACTAAGTAACATAGATAAATGTGTCTGCTTATAACTTACTTGGCAGGGATCCAAACTTGTGGGTGGAGCTTGCAAATAATCTTCCACCTGGACATGTGATTTAAGCACACTGCAATGGAGGCAGATAGCATTCAAGGATGTTCTGCATATTTTGGGGAGGTTTTAGCAAATCAAATTTTTCTTCAGGGAGCTTTGAAGTTCCGTGAGGCTGATAAAATCTATTTGAATCAGTGATTACATTCAAAGAGGAGACTAACTGGGGGCCAGACAGGCAATTTTTTTTTCATGTTGGCAGACACTTTCATTTATCTCCCATTTTAAAGAATTCATAATTAGCTTTTGAAAGCACAGATAATATTTATTGAACATTTTTGTGCAATTAGTAATGAATTATACTTGTGATGACTTGTAAACTCATTTTTTTTTTTTTTCCTTTTGTAAACTTGGTAATGTCTAAAAATTCATTTTTGCTGTAAGGGAAAAATGGTACTTTCAGGGTAACCAACATTAGTTAGGCATGAAAAACTGCATTTAGTGTTCAGACAGACTTAACTATGCTATCAGGAGAGCACACCAAGAATTGCATCTTGACAAAGTACTTAAAATATGTTAAATTAATGGTAACCCTTTGTCAAAGTGCTGGGTTTAATGCACATTTCTGGAGTTTTGCTGGTTAAAATTCAGCTAAAAAGGATATGACAAAATTTTGAAGTGCTCAGAAAAGAAAAATACTAGTAACACAAGCTAAAGCCATGTATTATGGAGTCGGGCTGTGGGACAGTGCCCCCTCTTCTCTCCCCCCACCCTGCCCCACACACATGCACATACACACTGTTGGTATGTCTGTATTCATATGACCTGAGATTTGAAATTCCTGGAAATCTGTGTTAACTGGTGTCTTCACAACCAATGCTAAAGACATATACTTAACCTATGCTTAACATTTTTAACAGTGCAATAGTATTGAGTGAGAGAGAGTGTGTGTGTGTTGGGTTTTTTTATCCTTTTTTTTATAACCACTAAGAGTCTTCATGAAGAAACACTTTTATTGACTAAAGACTCTTTTCTTCGTCCAGCTTATTTTGGTAGAAAGCAGGGTAGATTTGCACTTTATAGACTAAATTATAGATGCTTAAGCTTTTGTGAGCAGCATCTTACTTCATCAGATGGTATGAGGAGACTTCAGGAAGCATAAGGTGTCATAAGTTTTGCCAGCAATAGTCATTCTTCAGCTAGTATAAGCTGCAGCTATGCCAGGAGAGTTTACCAGTATAGCTACGTGAACAAATATTTTCTTGGCTAGATTATGCCTAAAAATTTCTATTTATGATACTTATTGCCTCAGAAGATACAACTTCTGTAGTAAAATGACTGACCCTTTGTTGACAAGGAATTGTCAGCTGCACGTTTTATGTCGTACTCCTGGCTAATCCACTAGTATCACGCTTTATTTATCATACGTATGCTCCTTTTCAGGGCTGTTGCAGAAAGCATATATGAGCATCCCAAGCACACTTAATGTGTGCTGAAAATGGCTGTATCTAGATAAACTACAATAGCAATTAAACCTTTTTTTAAAATCCTTGAAGTACTGGGGAGTGGACCCACTGCTAACAGGCATTCAGAGCAATGGGTTTTTTTGGTTTTTGGTGTTGTTTTGTTTTCAAAGAATTCAGTGATTTTTAGCAAATTGACAAATGGAAATTTCTTACACTTACTTTTAGCAAAGGGTATTCTTGAGTCCAAACATCAAAAATAATATTCCTATAACCTGGCCAAAATCATTGCCCATATTTTGACGTTCTACCTTAGTGGTACACCAGAGGTTCCCACACTACTTCTTCTTGTGTTCCTGCTTCCAGATTTACCAGGTGCCCATGTACCCCTACCAGCATACATTTTATATTTTAAGCCCTTAATGCCAACTATTATAATGAAAATTAAATCTGCCATTACACAATTTCTTCTGTTTACCCCCCCAAGAGATGTCTTGCATACCCCCAGGGGTACATGTACCACAGTTTGGGAACCCCTGTGGTAGATGCTGCCAAATCTTGCAAAAATCCCCACCCCCCCCCCAACACACACACACACTCACTCACTCACTCACTCACTCACTCCAAAGCCTGTGGGGTGAAAGGGTCAGGGATGAGAGAAATTCTACATGGTGTTCTTTGGGGTTGGGAGCTGAATCAACTCCAAGGCTAGGGACCAGACATTCAAAAAGCCTGAGCCTGAATTGATTCAATCTTTGCAGATTAATCTAACCTGTCTAGATTGAATCAGTTTGCAACTGTACAGACATTCCCTCTGGACTGAGGAAATACATGCACATGCCTGAAGTAGCTCAGGCTAGACGGTGGGGGATGCTAGAGCAGCCTGCCATCCCTTTCCACAGTGGTGACCTGAGGTGGGGCATGGCCAGGCCCTGGCAGGACCTCTGATATTAGGAAGAGGTTTAAACCCCCACACTGCCTGCACCGTCCCAGTCTTTTCCCCTCTCGCTGCTCAAGGGCCAAAGTGTTGCCAGCCCCCAGCTAGCACTCTGAGACAAAAGTGATGTGTACATTGCATGCATCTGTTGATGATACTAAGCTTTACAATCTCACTGTCCCTGCTTCTTCATACTGTCTGCAAACCTGACAGGTGCAGGAGCCAGCAAAAAGATAATAACACATTGTTTATCAGCCCATCAACAAAACAAAAGCCTCTCATTAATTCAAGCTCTTAAACAGCTTTTTCCAAGGAAGGAGGGACATTGCCAGCTGACCTGTTGATTAGCTCCAAAAAGCTCTAAGTGGACACTGTTCTGTCTGCCTGTCCCAATGAAACTGGACACACACACACACACACACACACACACACACACACACACACACACACACACCCACACACACACACACACACACACACACACAGCCTTCCCTCTACCTCTCTCAGCATTAGGTAGCATACCACATGCCTAGAGTCTGTGGGGCTGGAGTCTATGCTATAGGATATGGGGCGGGGATCCCTACTTGAGTGGCGAGGAGGGGGCCAGGCAGGGGGACCCTACTGTGCCTGCAGTTTACGTCAGAGCTCTGGCTAGGGAGCAGAGGGGTGGGGCCAGCCCTGTTCTCTGGAGTAGACAACACAGCCCAGTGCAGCCCAGCCAGGGCTGCAAGGCATCCGGGATGCTGGAGGACTCTGGTTTAACTTAAACCAGGAAGAGGTGTGGAACAGACATTGCATAAACTAGTTTAACCCAAATCAGTTAAGTCTGATACTATATTCAACCAGGTTTATCTTAAACCAGTTTCAGCCATTTTGAAACTGGTTTATGTACACTGAACATCTGTTCTGTTACAGATTTAAACCAGTTTCTGATCGCTTAAACTGGTTTGTGTGTAATGTCTGTCCCTAGCACAAATGGCTTTACTGGAACCAGCATGTTGTCATTTGAGCTAGTGGCTGGACATCTTATCGCTGTTCCCACAATCTGCTTCCTGCCTATCCTTGAGCTTTCCATCTCCTTCCTATTATACATCCCCTGTATTGCTTTTGTCCTTTGGTCTAAAAATCTCACCTTAAAACATTAAATGTCTTAATCTCTAATGTCATATGTCTGATGGACTTTGAAAACTAAGACAGAGAAGCATTGGTTGATACTATTGGTGGATTGAGAAGATGGAACCCAAATGCTGGAGCTGTTTGATGAAACAGTTACATGGGTGACCATAAGACACTAATAAATCAGACACCATTTTGGAAGCAGTCTGATCTTGCATTAAGAAGATATGGGCAGAGCATGGGGCAGGAGGATTAGGGAGGAAAAAGAGACATTGCTTTTCCTAACATTGGCAATGGTAGCAAAGCTAGCAATGTGTGCCCCAGCAGACCCTCGTCTCACTTAGTTTGTCAGTTGCATTGCAAGCACTCAGGAAAGTTTCCTCATCCTCATTGCAATCCACATACCACATACTGTTTTAAGTAACTACTACAGAACTCGTCACACAACCATGCCCACCTCAGCCTCCCTTAATGCTAAAACATTTCTCCAGGAAATTTCTCCTTTCTTCACTAAAGTTGAAGCCATGATCCTTTCAGAACAATACCTATTGCACATAGTGGACTTTCGTCACTTCAGTTTTCCAGATATTAAATCGAAAAGTCCATTTGGTGGTGATTATGGGGTTTTTTTATTATTTGGGAGGGAAATGTTGACATATAATAACTATGAATCTTCATCAGTAACCAGTGCTTTAGGAGCATTATTTGTTAATCCATTGAGATTAGTTTTCAAATATCACTTTCTTTCAAAGCGTTGCCTGAGTTTCTAGAAGTAGCTTTCCATTGCTCTAGAGTGAACTGCAGTCTTTGTCTAGCTGGCATGAGAACTACATAATCTAATGCCATTGCTCTATGTGAATTTCACTTATTCTTAACTTCTTGTGATTGTCTGACTGAAAGATTCCATGGCAAGTTAAGCTAGTAAAAGGAAAGAGACCAATTAAGCAGAATCAGTTTATGTTGTATGTAAAGCAGATGCTTAATAAAATTAAGAATACAATTGAGGCTCTCTTCTCCACTACCTAAATTGTCATTAATATATTCCTATGCAGAGCAGATACATTTGACTGGATGTTTTAAACTCAGTGGAAAGGAAAAAAGGAAAGATTAGGAATGGCTTTGCAGAGCACATTTTTTCCAAAGCTCGCACAGGCTAACTCTTCAGCATCTGTCTTCCCACCCCCACAGGGCTTGCTTTCAGAAATCCTCCGAAAGGAAGAGGATCCCAAGACTGCCTCGCAGTCCTTACTGGTAAACCTTCGGGCTATGCAGAACTTCTTGCAGCTGCCAGAAGCTGAACGAGATCGAATTTACCAGGACGAAAGGGAAAGGAGCTTGAATGCAGCCTCTGCCATGGGCCCAGCACCTCTCATAAGCACACCGCCTAACCGTCCTCCACAAGTAAACTGCTTTCTATGTCTGTTCATTGTGCTTCTCAGTGTCCCGCTGCCTGTCCCTTTAAAAAAAAAAAAAAAAAAGTGCTGCTCAGTGCAATTTATTTTTAAAAAATGCAATTGAATAATTCATTTTAGTGCACGTCACAAATTAAATCTTGGAAAAATATATCTAACAATATTTATTCCTTAACCCCTATTTAAAATTTCAGAGAATTACATTATTTCTCCTAATTTTAAAATTAATAATGTGCTCGTAGGTAAATTGTAACTTCTCTGGTTATTTTAGTGGATCATGGGCTTAATATGCCCCTGATTATTCTAACTTTTATCTGTGTTGCTTTTATAAATTTTGGACTGTAGTGAATATTACAGGTACTGCAAAGGACCTGACTTCAGTGGGAGCAGCGGCAGGCCTGTAGTTCATGCCCTGCTGAGCACATAGTATTGTGCAAAACCAGAAATGAGTAAAACAAAACTGAAAAATTGGGAGAAAGATTTCCTGTGGAAATTCTCTTTATACGTCAGAATATTCTTTCCAACATCCTGCAGAAGTTGATCCTTAAGTCCTTGTGGTATCTATTCATTGACTGCACATGGACATAAAGGTCTTCTTCACAATATCCCTTTTGAAAGATTGGTGCTTATGGTAACATCATGAAGCCCTTACTCAACCCCTAGTAAAGTAAACTCTTATTGATTTTTAAATGAAATCCTGTGGGACTGCTTGTTTGAGTAAGTGCTCCTCACATAATGAAGGGTTTGTCTGATGGGTCTCCAGAGGCCTTTTTTTGCACCTGTCAAACAAACACTAAAAAGTGGTGGTTTGGGAGCGCAAGGAGTATAGTGTAGAGTCATAGGATTGCACTGGTTTCCACAAGGAAGAAAAGCCCCTCCAAGATGAAATACTACTAAAACTGTGTCTGCTGAAATGTCCTCTACTGCTGTAACTCAAAGTTTTATACCACTGCTAGAATAGGAAAAACATAGTTAACAAATATGTAGGGCCAAACATGCTGTATATGCAGAATTAATTATATAGAAGGAGGCTTTGGGGTCATGAGAACTGTGGCCAAATACATGAGCACTGAGTACCACTGACTGATCTGACTCATTCACATGGATTTCTACATATTGTACCCATTTTCGGTATAGTACACTATCAGCAGACTCTGATTTTGTAAATTTTTTTTAGATAATGAATGCAAAAGATCCTGCTCGAAGTGGTAAATAACAAATCTGTGCGTGAGAGAGAGAGAGAAGACAGGAGGTAGCTTCTGATCTGCTGCAATACATTGCATGAGAAAAGGAAATTTCTGTAGCAGAAGGGAACAGGCTGTGCTAATGGTCTAGTTTTGTTATCGTAAATGGAGTTTAGTCTGTGAAGTCCACTATAGATAGTTGTCAAGATAAAGGGATGAGGGTCTATTTACATAGTGATGTTTTAGTGGAAGAATAGTTTAAATACAGATAACTGTTAAAATAACATTTGAGTGTGGTTTTAACATCCATAGCTACCCCAAAAAGTAGGCAATTCAGAGGTATGTTAGAATTGAGTCTTATCTCCTTCTGCCAAGATAATGCTTCTTTCTGTCTCAAGTGGTCTTGGGCCACTTGATTTAAGAAACAGGTTAACTTCAGTACCTACAGGTAAGATGTTAAATCAAACATAGCCTCAGGCTTAACTCGCTTTTTCTGATTTAAACTGTTATAGGCATTTCACTGCCTTCAGAAGATTTGTATTTTTTTCGTTTTAAAAAGTGAATATAGTTTTGTGCACACAGTACATAATACGAGTCTAAAGTACAGTCATTTACCAAGTTATACTTGTTACCATACTCAGTACCTACCTATACAGTGTCCTGAAAATGCTTGCATATTAACGTTCATTGGGAATCGGTGATACAAATAACCTAGTCATTTTAAAGGAGCAGATTTTTTTTAAAAGCAGCAATATACTGTATAAAAAGGTAAACTCCTGCTCATGGGTTGTCTGTGCCTCAAAAAAATAAATAAATCAGCAGCTATGTTTCCAGCTATAAAATTCAACTATATCCTACTACAAAACAGATTTTTAGTTTTAGCTATGAGAGAGCACTGGTCTAGTGCCCAGGACACAGTAATGTTTGAGTTGTAATTCTGAGTGCTGTTTGCCTTCTCTCTGATCTTGGGTCACTTTCACACTATGCCTCAGTTCATCATCTGTAAGCATGCATAACACTTACTAACTGACTCGTAGGGATGTTGCCATCCCTCACTTCAAAAATCAAAAGTCTTGTGTTTGCATGAAACAGCATTATTCCTGTTGCTAGAAATGCTGATAAAAGTACCCTGGTAATTGTACTGGAAAATATAAATCCTGTAAGTTGTGTTAAAAATAATATTACTGAAGAATTGTGATGCTCTTACCAGATGCAACACACCAGTAACAACATTATTTCTCATTGGAATTTTTTTGTCCAGTTTTACTGAGTATTGGTTATTAAATAAAGCACAGTTCAGTTAATATCCTTTCTAACGATAAGAAATTATACTCTGTCATTGTATAGCGATTTCTTTTTTGTTAAAGTTAATATTTTGCTGATTCAGTAGTGAACTTCTTGAGTTATTGTTTAAAAATAAAATCGTCACCTAGCCTGACAATAGAATTTACACAAAAGGGAAACATTTGACACTAATCTTAAAACCAGTAAGATCTGAAACAATTAAGATATGAAACCATGAAAAATGGGAACTAATATGCCACACATGAAGGATTATTTTGCAATTGCAAGTTATCAGTTTCGGAAGGATGTGAAAATAAACATCCTGAAAGGGATCTATTTTGCATTTTTGTATTGCCAACTGGTGGCCAGACAAAGCAAACTTAACCAATTAGTGGCTTGGCTTGTTGAGTGTGAATTATGCATAGCACTGCATGTGAAAATCAAAGCATATCCCTGCAAGTCTAATAGGATACTAAGAACTCACCAAGTACAAACCCTTGTGCCTGAGCTAGGAGGAACTATGCTGAATTTTTCTTACTTCGACGGCACTCTCACTAGTTACTACTTGAGCTGATATATCTGGATTGTTTCCAACTCTTTCTTGAACAATTTTAATGAGCTTTCATCCCCTTCACCCTTTTCTCCCCTTTCTGAGAAACAAAAAAAGCAAAAAAAAAAATACAATATTCAAAATCATGAGTCTGTATTCTAATGCCTGACGTAAAAGAATACACCCATGGCACTCTAAGCTGGACAAGCTGGCCATGTCTACATGAGACACTGACAGCACAGTAGCTCATGACTACTGCACAGTAGCATCATGTGGCAGGAACGCAATGAAATGCTACTGCACAGTAGTCACGAGCTACTGTGCAGTCAGCATCACAAAAAAGCCATTCCACAGTGCTACTGTGCAGTAACTCTGGTTACTGCAGAGTCATTTAGTACTTGCTTATACTAATAAATATAAAGTAATATACTTGTTTATGCAATAAGCTAGTAGAAGGCAAAATTTTGAGCGACAGCCAACATGGTTCTGTCGTGGGTAGGTCATGACTGATTAACCTCATCTCCTTCTACGACCAGGTTACTCACCACCTGGATAAGGGAAATGAGGTCGACATCATTTACTTGGACTTTAGGAAGGCCTTTGACTTGGTGTCTCATAAGGCTCTGAAGGTAAAAGTAGGGGACTATGGGCTCAACAATTCAGTGGTCAGATGAGTGGAAAACTGGCTGCAGGGTCAGACCCAGAGAAACTAATACATGGATCTGTGTTGACCTGGTGAAAGGTAGCCAGTGGGGGTCCCCCAAGGTTCAGTAGTTGGACCAATGCTTTTTAACATCATCAGTGATCTGGATGTGGGGGTGAAAAGCACCCTGGCAAAGTTTGCCAATGACACTAAGCTGTGAGGAAGTGTGGCCACACATCAGGTTAGGCTGACGATCCATATGGACCTAGGCAGATAAGTTAGATGGGCGGACCAGAGCCAGATGCTGTTCAACACTGAGAAGCGTAAATTGCTCCATCCGAAGAGGAAAAGTCCATGACAAACTTACAGGCTTTTGCGATGCTAGCTAGCACCACATCTGAAAGGGACCTGGGGGTCATAATTGATCATAAAATGAATATGAGCCACCAGTGTCATGCTACAGTTAGCAGAGCAAACAATATGCTGGCATGGATCGGCTGGTACATCTCAAGCAAAACTAAGGAAATTATTTTCCCGCTCTACTCAGCATTGATGAGGCTGCAGCTGGAGTACAGCATCCACTTCTGGGCACCACACTTCAAGGAGGATGTGGAGAAGCTTGAAAAAGTCCAGAGAACAGCCAGTTGTATGATTAGAGGCCTGAAGAGCAAGCCATATGAGAAAAGGGTGATAGATATGGGACCGTTCAGCCTAGAAAAGAGAAGACTTAGGGGGGATTTGGTGTCAGCTTGCAAATACATCAGGGGTGAGCATCAGAGGCTAGGTGAACAACTATTCACCAAAGCACCCCAGGAGAAAATCAGAAGCAAGAGTCATAAACTCCTGGACGAAGGATTCAGACTGGATATAAGGAAAAACTTCTTCGTGGTTCGTGTGACCAGACTGGAATAGACTCCCAGCAGGGGGAAGTGGGGTGCAGGCACAGAAAGAGACTGGACACGCACCTTGCTGGAGTTATCCTGCCCAGAGCAGAGGGGCTGGGCCCAATGATCTCACGACATCCCTTCCAGCCCTAAACTTCTGAGAGTCTGTGACTGCGGAGTAACAACTGTACAGTCAGTGTCTCGTGTAGATGTGGCTGCTGTGTGAGGCAGCTTGAACCAAAGGAGATGATATACATAAGAGCTTGCAATTGAAAATTATTCAACTTACTGCTGACTGGGGTAGAAGTATACACAATAAGCTCTATCAAGAGGTGTGATATTTATTAAGGTCATCTTATCACTGTAATGCTTAAAAGGCTGCCTAGCTTAGGACTTCCCTGTCCAGAAGATCTTACAATAAAATATTAAGAGGGGAAGTGAATCCCAGGAAATTAAAGTGCTCAAGGTCAAGAAGCAGATCAGTGGCAGAGCTGGGAGTAAACCCAGTGCAAAGCCAGTGTCCTATATGACTTCATCCATTCACATACATGCTCCAGATAAATTCCTTCCTTCCTTCTCTGTGCTTTCTATTTAGACCTGTTCACTCCATACACATTCTGCATAAAAATCTCCCCAGCAGGGTCCCACATAATTTATGGGCAGTTCTAAACTGACCTGAAGGATGAGTATATACCATTTACTTAGATATAGATTGCAACAAACAAACCCACTTTGACCAACTTAATTTACCTTCTGGTGCTGAGGAAGAACTCTCCTTCCATCCATGTGAGTGTAGTGTTATGCATATGGGTGGGTTCTTCCTTGCTGGAACTTTCTTGAATGGGTTCCACTTCCCTGTCCCCTTGTTCTGTAGGATAATTATCTCTAGAACTTAGATTCCTTTGGTCCCTTTCTGAAATCAGGACTGAGAATTAAAAAGACATGAAATGACCCTTGTAAAGTTATTCCTCATTTGACTTAAATGTGTGCATGCCTGGCTAATCTGAGCTGCAGATTTTCCATTGCAGAATACTCCGATCAAGTTTTAGGTGCCATCCAATAATCCTAAGAGAGTGAGTGCCTCTCTCCAAAGACAGAGTAATCTCCAGTGCTGCAGAGCCCTGGAAGCTCTCCTCCTCCCTCTCCCTTCCC
>NW_005841933.1:616251-620708 GCF_000455745.1 Alligator sinensis
AAAAAAAAAAAATCTTTTCAGGCCTTCTATCACTATCTGCCTCCAGATCTCAAATGTCTCACTGTTCTGGATGCTTTACTTAAAAATATCCTTATGCTTGGTTTTCAGAAATACTGAGCATTCCTGGACTCCCTTTGATTTCAGCTGAGGTTGAGATTCCTTCATGCTTCTGAAAATCAAGTAAAAGCTGTCTCAACTTTAGCATAAAAAATCAGAGGCCCCTCCTGAACTTTTGGTCAGAACAGGACATAGTTTTGCTGGTTCTTAAAGATGGATGAACCCATGATTCCCATTTTACCTATTGGGTGCTTAGCATTCTTTATAAACAAAACAAAACCCCCAAAAAACCACACTTGAACTTGTTTAGCTACCAGTAAAAATTTACACTTTTTGGTCTGTCTTGAAATTTTAAAAAATGGTGGATCTGATTTATGTTGATAGTCTTTGTGCCAAGTTTCATGAAACTCAAAATGGACAAAATATTAAATGTAGCCCTCCACCCTTAAGAAAACCACTGTGGAGGACAGTTAATGGAAACACTGACACTTAACTATAACTGTTCTCCCAGGCGCCAGTGTAATAATGGAGTAGTAAACCTTGTCCTGATAAAAGCAGTTCTGAAAGCAACAGCATTTATTATACCTCCTGTGCTATTTGCAGAGCAGAACTGAAAAATAGTTTGTTTTGCCTGGAATGAACTACTTTATGAATTTTAATGTACAATGTAATATTAAAAGCTAAACCAGGATTAAAGAAGATTTTTGTTCCTAAGCTAAAACAGTACTTATGAGAATGTGTTATAAAAGATTTTTGTTTCGATTTTTGCTTAGGAAAAATATGAGCTTCTCTGTTTGTGAAAACCTGTTCAGATTGGTTATTCCTTCATCAACAGCTTGTGCTTTGTTTAGGAAGAATGAATGATTCCAGAACTTCTCATCCATCTTGCATGATGAGCTATATATCTGGGCAGACTAGCTGGGAAGGGTGAGATTAATTTCCCCAAATATTTATGAAATGACTCAAAGATGCAGGGGAGGGGCAGGTTTATTCTCATGATACTAAATGTAGTGGTATCTCCTTAAAGTTGTTGCCCTTTCCCGGTTTAAAATTATGAAGAGATATTTAGTTGCATGTCAATCTTGGTTTTCTTGTAAGTGAAAAATATGGCTAGTTTTCTTGTCTTGTTTTTAAAAAGAACCCTTTTCCAAAAGAGATTTTTTTTCCCCCGCTCCGGGATGAAGTTTAGTTTTGTGTTGAATCCAATTCCGAAAGAACTGAACCTAATAAAATCTTTTTCTGAATAGATTTATAAGCATCACACTCCAAGAAAAGACAAGAAGCTTGCTGTACAAATTATGAAATATTTGATATGAATATCCTCCAAAAAGTTAACTAGTAGTGTTACATAATATTCATCAGACCAGAGCAGACCAATGGCCCATCTAATCCAGCCCTAGCTACAACTGATGTTTAAGAGAAATGGTTAGAGAAGCCAGGGAACTTTTTTTGCATTTGGTCAACTATGCAACCTTTTTTGGAGGAATGGGCTTTGATGGGACTAAAATGTGTTTGAGCTAACAGGATCTATTTTAAACCACAAAGCAGTGTCCTCAATTATCCGGTTGGGTTTTGGATTAATCTGATAGCGAACATATGCACCACCAATACAAAGGTCGGCGTAGTAGCTATTGTTTATCAAATAGTTGCATTAAGTATTTACCCTTCTTTGCGCGTATATTTAACAAGCAGGCTAGAAAAGGGTATTCATTATATTTGTTTCTGTCAAGTTTTGTGTGTGTGTGAGTGCGCATGCATTGTCCTCTTACAAAACATGCAATGTAGTTTTAATGTAAAATAATCAGGACTGCTTTTATCTTTTTTTTGTGAAGACTCCCCACATCGTGGACTTAATGGGTGCATCTACATGAGACACTAACTGTGCAGTAACTGAATAATACTGCTCAGTAGCGTATCATGGCACAAACAGTGCTAATACGCTACTGCGCAGTATTTATTAGGTTACTGTGCAATAGCATCACTAAAAAGACGTTGGCCAGTGATACTGTACAGTATTATCTCGTGTAGATGCATCCAATGAAACCAACTGATAGAACTCAGAAGCGTGAGGGCTGACTCCGCTCTACTAAGAACCGAACCTGCGGTTCTAGGGAAACCTAGTAGTTAACCCCAGATGCTTAGACCACAAAAAGCTCCCTTCTAAGTTTCTGATTCATAAGTCAGCTTGAGTTTGCAGATTGTAAACTAAACAATAATGCACACTGTTATCAGTTTTTCATGGCCTTTCAATAAGTACCCTTTGTTCCAAAATTAAACATTATTAGAGTTTTCATAGTTTTCACATAATTTTACTGTATACTATTCAGAACATGCATGTGTTCTTGCTGCCGAATGCTAGTTCAGTGTGAATGCCTCACGGGACATGTGTTTTCCCTTGCTGCAGTGTGAGGTATGAATATCCATGCTGTGCTCATGCTGCCCATTGCCAAGCATCTCCAACATTTCTTAGCAGCTGCTGTCATAACCTGATCATCACTTGCTGTACTCTCAATACATGTAATGTGCTACTGAAAAGAAGGCAATACTCTACTTCTCAATCTGTCACCCTATAGGTACAGATTAATTTAGGCCTTTTACCTTATTTTCCTTTTCACTTTTGTACTTGATAATCTGGTATTATGAATGCTGAGAAAAGCTCAGTAGGAGGCAAGTGCCTCCCAGTAAAAAGCAAGTAGAAGCACATGTGTGTCTCACTCTTGCTGGGGCATGCTCCTGAACTACTTAGCAGCAGTATCTCCAGTTACAGCCAATATGCACATACCTGCACTGCCACCGAAAAGCCTGATAGGCAGGTCTTCACTGAGAGAGTGTTCACCAGTTACAACATCTGGACCAGAATGTCTTTAAAATACTCTGGAAGGGATAGATTATGGATTGTCCACAAAACTTGCCCTCTAGAAGAAAAAAATTGAGCCCAAGTTGCATTATCCCTCTGTGTCCCAGCCTTTTGACTCCGTACATCTGAGGCCCTACAGCATTTGAGAGCTCAGGCAGCATGGGATCAAAAGGGCATTTTTTCATGTTATCATCCCCTCCCTTACCCTGATCTGTAAAATCCCCACGGGTGTAATGCTGGCTGGCTCTGATCCTCCTGTGAGCTGATGCAACTGAGCAGACCTCTTGTCACTGACTTCAGTGGGAGATAGTGTGAGTGAAAGGGTATGTGTTTCCTTATCTACTTGGAGGCTTTTGGCCTCAGTCCAAATCAAATTTCTCCTCTACTCTAAGACCGTTAAATGGCAGGAAAGAATTGGAAGCTCCTCAGGGGCTTGAACTGTTCTTAGGTAGCGAGGCCAGATTTCTTTGCACTTCTTACAGTATCAGAAGGCTTCAAATAGCATCCCCCACAGCCTGTACCTCAAAGGGATGCTACAAGCAATCTTACCCTTGAAGGATGATCAACAATGATATTCTACTTTCAACCCTTCTACATGTTTTATTCATAAGGAAAAGATCATATTGCCCTATACAAATAGTTGTTATCAATATATATTTTATGACTGCCTTAAATGCACAAATGAAGGAAAAACAGGAGTGGTAACATGAAAATTTATTTTTTTTTCCTGTTTGTTTAAACATATACACACACATGCACATAGTAATTTTTATATCTGGACTACAAAAAAGATGAAGTAATTGGGGGGAAAAAACCCAGTTTAAATGTACGCAAAGTATGGCTAGCCTTTCTGATAGTCAGAAAAGGTCCTATCCTGGTTCCATGGATAAGTAGATTTGAATTGCTTTTTTTTTTTTTTTTAATTAAAAAATAATTAAACAGTTAAGGAGAAACATAAAAAGAAGGTTAAATCTAAAGTGACAACTGCATTACGCTCTTCATGCAATTGACTGTACTGGACATAGAGCACAAATCAAGAGACGGCTGCCTTTTGATTTCATTAGTGATTCTCTTATACTGAAGTTACAATTTTACTTTAATTGAGAGAAGCAAAGCACTCATTTAAGGATTCACAAGTCTCTTTGAAGCTATTTGTCAGGTTTTGACTAACTTGTTTTAGGAAATTGTGATTCATAGTGGTCAGCTGACAGTGACTGAAATATTTCTGAAACATTCACCTGTGACCATATGCTGGATTTTCTTAATTCCTAGTTACCTGAACCATAGATAATTTATAAATGTTGAATCACTGAAATGTTGAAATGAAAAGGTATCATGAAAGGAAATATAAAGAAGTCTGAATGAAAGGGTCCAGTGGAGAGAGATCATTACTTAAAAAAAATATGTAACCTTAACCTAAAGAAAAATAACAGTTTCATAAATTATATTTTCTAGGTCAAAACAGCTACCATTGCAACAGAGAGGAATGTAAAAACAGAAAATAATACCATGAACATTAATGCTTCCATTTATGATGAGATTC
>NW_005841933.1:620739-652296 GCF_000455745.1 Alligator sinensis
AGCAGGAAATGAAGAGAGCTAAAGTGTCTCAAGCACTATTTGCAAAGGTTGCGGCAACCAAAAGCCAGGTAAGGACTGAAAAGTCATTGGTAGTTTCACTTTTAATACATGCTTTTTGCATTTTTTTTCTGTTTTCTATATGAATTCAGTGGTTGGTTGTGTTAGCATGGCAACACATGAATAGCATAACCATTTACATGAATTGTATGACAATCTACACCTCATTACTAAGTCCTAAGGTAAACTTGTGGCCATGTTTTTTCTGCCAGAATTGAAAAAACAACTGCATAAAACATATTGGCCATGTCCAGACAAACACAGTGATGTGGTATCTGGTGCTGCAGATATGTCTGTGGCATCACATACCACATGTTCAGTTCTCCCCACTGCAAGCAAGCAGCGTGGAGGAGTTTTTTGATGCCTGGATATCCAGGGATCAGAAAACGCTGCAGAAAAGAAAATGGAGAAGCGGACATAGTGGCAGATTAGCCAGGCATGCACACACTTAAGTCAAATGAGGAATAACCTTACAAGGTTGCAAGGTGTCATGTCTTGCTAATACTCAGACCTGATTTCAGAGAGGCACCAAAGGAATCTAAATTCTAGAGATAATTCTCTTATAGAACAAGGGGACAGGGAAGTGGAACCCATTCAAGAAAGTTCCAACAAGGAAGAACCCACCCGTATGCATAACACTACACTCAAATGGATGGAGGAGAGTTCTTCCCCAGCACCAGAAGGTAAATTAAGTTGGTCAAAGTCGGTTTGTTGCAAGCCCCTATATCGAAGTAAATTGGGTGGGCAAAATACAGTGCATGGGCCATGTTCGGCCTGCGGAGGGGCTTTGTCCAGTCCATGGCAGGTCCCTTGGTCCTGCCTGGTCCAGGCATCATCCTACGGTGACGTCTCCTGCCACCCCCTGGCACACAGTGGGGCTAGGGCAGTTCTGTGCTGAACTGCCTTTGAAGGCAGCACAGGAGGCAGCAACTGCTGGCCCCAGCCCTGCGGTACGGGCGGGGACCCATGCACTGCCCCAACCTGCCCCACGCCTGTTGCAGACTTGTCTGCTCACGCTGAACAGCTGCAGCACCAGTGGGCCAGAAGTGTGTTTGGCATGGCAGAAAAGCGACCCCTCCCTCTCAGCACTGCCCTGCACTTCCTCTGCACTGCCCCTGCTGCCCTGTGGGGCAGCCCAGAGGCAACAGGGACAGCTCAGTGCAGCCTAGCGCAGGCTCTGCACAGTTGCCACAGGAAGCACTGGGCAGCCTAGAAAGGCAGTCCAGCGCGGAACCACCCCAGCCCCACTGCATGCCTGGGGGGGGCAGGACTCACCACGGGCTGGCGGTGCAGAGCAGGTGTGGGGCTGGGTCAGGGCTATGCACACGTGTGGCTGATCCACTCCTGCCGGGGTCAGTCTGGAGCATGCATAGGGTGCGCTGGGGCTGCATGCTGCTGGCAGTCATGGAGAGTTGCTGCAGGCCACACAGGCTCTGGGCTGTTGTGGGTCAGGGGCAGGTGCTGACCGGCTCAGAGGGGTGCATGCTAAGGGCTCCCATGCACACCCCACCATACCCACAAACCCTCCTCCACAACCACACTCCCGACACACAATCACACACCCCACAAACACCACATCCTCACACGCACCCCGCCTCTGCCACACACACACACCCATGGGTCTCTGGGGGGAGCCCTGCTCACTACTGCCAGGACAAAGCCCACCACACCCACACCCCCCACACACACCTGCAGTTACCCTCCCCTTCCACACTGCCCACAAACCACATACCCATCCACATCCACACATACCTTCACACCCACCACACCGCAATATATTAGCATAAGACTTCATTTTGAGCTATTATGCAATCACGTCTTTATACACGATGCAAACGCATACAAATCAGGAAAAAAAAATCTTTTAAAACATTAACCTATGTTGTTGTGGATGTTAGATTTTTAGTATATAATTTGGGGTTTTTTTCCTGGTTCCAAGATGGCAAACCCCCTTCCCAAAAGGAGTACTTCTGGGGCAAGGGCAGGGACTTCCAGTGACAAAGGTCAGGGGTTTGGGGTGAGATATCAGGTACCAAGATGGTGACCTGGGGGGAGGTGCACCTATAAAGGAGCAGGGCTACCCTTTCAGCCCTCAACAGCTTACCAAAACTCATGAAGCGGCCCTCCAGCTGAAATAATTGCCTCCCCTCAAGTAAATGGTATATATTCATCCTTCAGATCAATTTAGAACTGCTCATAAACTATGTGGGACCCTGCTGGGGAGATTTTTATGCAGAATGTGTATGGAGTGAACAGGTCTAAATAGAAAGCACAGAACAGGAGGGAATGTATTTATCTGGAGCATATATGTGAATGGATGAAGTCATATGGGACAATGGCTTTGCACTGGGTTTACTCCCAGCACTGCCACTGACCTGCTTCTTGATCTTGAGCACTTGAATTTCTTAGACTTCATTTCCCCTCTTATTAGTTAATTGTAAGATCTTCTGGACAGGGAAGTCTTAGGCTAGGTAGCCTTTTAAGCCTGGGTAGCTGGAGCTGCGCTCCAATGCTGGCCAAGGTCAATGCAGCAGTATTGCCGCTGCTGCAACCCCAGGAGGCCCCCAGGACCCCAGTTAAGGCTGCTGGGGCCAGTCCAATGGTGGTCCAAGCTTCCCCTACCCCACCTAAGGTAACTTGTCATGCACCAGAGCGCTCATGGCATGGGTATTCCCCGGGGACAAATAGCAGCAGCGCAAGGTGTGCCACCGCTGGTTGTCCCTGGGGAACCAAAATTCCATGCATGTCTGGACATGGCCACTATGTCCATCAATAAGATGTCCTTGCCTGCCAAAAGGTCTGAACCTACCAGGTTCAAAAAGTATCAGTTTCACTAATTCATAGCTGTTGTGAATGAGTAAATGCTGTGAGCTATATATAATGCTGCAGCATTGTGTGGCTTTAATAGGTTCTTTAACTAGAGAAGTCAGGATTTCATTTTTGGAGGATGGTTAGTCCAGACCTTACAGCTGCTAAAGAAGTGTCAGAAATGAACCTTTGGGAAACAGGCATGCAACTGTGTGGTACAGATTCTTTTTTGTTTTGTTTTTTTAAGCAGAAAATAGCAAATGAAGAAACCCATATTTCTAAAGCAAAATTAAGATTACTTATTTCAGAGTAATAAGGTAGCTATTTGGCTATGTAAGTTCAAGCAGGCTTCTCTCAAACTGCTTTAGTGTATTCAAAACCAAAATTCAAATGACAGTGCACCCAGTAAACACTGCAGATGTAAAATGAGTGTAGCGCTGTCCTGTTGCCAACCTTCCAAAGAAATATAAAGAGAAGATATAGATGTATCTCAGCCCAGTATGTCAGATTTTTGGTTTTTTGTATTTTATTTAAGTCTGCTGTTCTTTTTTTTAATTATTATATTGCTGATAAAATAGGGTCAGATTTATGAATGATTATCTGAGTTATCAGTATTGCAGTGCAACTTCTTGTAAAATTATTGAACTTTGACAGCATTTACGTTCAGGACTTGCTATGTTTCATTGTAAAGAAAGGATGTTCTCTCTCTTAAGTTACATGCTTTAAGGAATACTTAAAGGGATATTTTGGAAATGTTTTATCAAAATGATTAAACTCAAGCTGTGGACTGTAAAAATTATAGCTTTATAGGCCACATGCCTGCCTACCCTTCAATCACTGTCAAAGTGATAATTTCTACAATAATATGTTTCTTTTATTGTGGGATTCTAAACACCAAGTGCTGTTTAAACATTAAACTGAATTGTTTATGTTAGCACTGTACTCAGTGTGTCATACATCAGGCCACTATAATCTCCCATGGAATGTAAAATTCTGTCATGAATCATGGCTTGTATATCGGAAATTACTGTAATTTTGATTGGAAATTACAGGGCTCTTGAAATGTTTCTAATTATGATAGAATGTTACAGAAGCTTCAAACCTGTGTGCTTCTTCAGATGTCTTTATTTACATGTCAAGACTGTGTTAGAGAGAAATGTCCGCTTTCCATACCTTTCCTGTTCTGTTACATTATCAACAGAATTATGGTATGATTCTAATTTATAAGCCCATTTACTTCCCCTTCCCTCTTTTTTGTTTTCACATTTGTAGCATATATTTTTGCTTAAATACATAGTATAAAATTTCAGGTAAGACAGGTCTTTAAATGCTTAATTAAAAACATCACTGGTGACCAAAAGGAAATCACAGCAGACTGAGTCAATAATGGGTGTTGACTCCTTTTTTTTTTTTTTTAACTAACATGAATTTAAAATTTAGTCTTGGACAGAAAACACTGACTAAATGTACAAAACATGAAGACACCCGAGGTATGAGCCTTCACTCATATTATATTGCTGCATCTTTTTCTCTGCAGAGGAGAAATGTCTAGCAGGGCAAAATACTTAGAAACAAAAAGTGATTGGAAATTGTTGGTGAGGAGGTTTGTTGCTTTTGTGGCATGAGTAATATTGCAATCCCATTCTTCCCTGGAGAGCTAGAACAAGAAAGCACTCTATCGCAGGCATGGACAAAATGCGACCCGTGGGCCGGATGCAGCACGCCAAGCCATTCTGTCTGGCCTGTGGGGCCCCTAAAAATTTTTTTAAAATAATATTTATGTGCCCCTGGCTGCCTGTCATGCAGCCGTTGATGCCTTGCCAAAACTCAGTAAGCGGCCCTCCGCCTGAAATAATTGCCCGTCCCTGCAGTATCGCTTTCCATCAAATGGAGTGACCAGGAGTACTCTCCCCTTTTGTCACCTCTACTAACAAGCTTGTTTGGGGGGAGAGCAGGGTTATATGGCTAAAGTTCAAAGCTTGCTCTTTTATTTTGCTCTTGAAAGCTATACAGGCTGGAGTAACCTCTAGGTATAAGTAGGGACCCATCGAAATTGCAATCTTGTGGACTTGGGAGAAAACATGAAATCTGGCATTGCCCACAAAAGCGAGCAATGTCCATGAAATCCATGGGGGGAAAAAAAGAAAACTTACTGAAAATAAAATGGCTCCCCAGACCTGAACCAGCAGTCCTTACAATGCTATGGTCCGGCCATGCAGGCAGGGTTTAGGAGCTGCTGGCACACAGGGAAGCCCAAGATGGCTGCTGCCCCCACTCCTCGCTGCTGATTGGCTAAGAACGTTGCCTGTCATGTGGTCCCACCCCTCTCCACTCATTGGTGGCAAGGGGCCAGGCCACTGGAGCCTCTTGGGCAGTCAGAGGTATGGGAGAGTCCAGCCATGATATGCTCTCAAAGGTAGCAGCCAGCCCCATGATCTGCCTGCAGAATCAACCAGCTCCCTTCTCAAGTTGGGTAGACCCTTTGGTATAACACAGGGGTTTGAAGCACCTGTGGTAGGGAGCTCCTTTATACCATTTCTCCTTCTCCAGGTAGCTCCACAAATGGACAAGTAGAATTCATTATTGAAAAGCCCTTTGTGGGAAGTTAACTTTTCTTTCCCTTTATGAGGTTGTATTGATGAGTAGCCAGCATCTGTAGGGCTGTGGGGTTGACATGGACCAGAAGATTACAAATGTAAGTTTGCCAGAGAGCACTTTGAACAGAACATCTGTTTAACTGATGCAATAGAGGAGGTTTCATTTAGACAAAAATAAGATAAAATTTAAATATCGACTGCATTGTATTATGGCTCCTTGAAGCAGTTGCTTAATTTTTGTAACACTATATGAGTCTGGCACTTTACAAAATAGATAAAGATGGAAGTGCTCATCAATAGAGTTTGAAGTATAAATGTAAGTCAAGGAAAGAATGACGGACAGAAGCAGGAAGAGATTAAGGTGACATTAATAAGATCATATGATATCCGCATTTTAGTAATTCACAGGATATTTTGTTGTGGTCTTATTTATCTTTTAACTGTTCCTGAGCACTCCTGAAGAAATGAGTCTTTAGCATGCAGGACTGAATTATTATAGGAATTTGATAGAGAGGTTGAAGTGTTTGGAGAATCTTCCTAATTTGAGTCCTTCTGCAAACATAGGTATTCTTTGTATTGAGATTTTTTTGATAGTGTCGTTCTATAGGGCATTAAATACTAAAGTCAGAAAATACATTGTTTTAAAAAATGTTCCTCAGTATTTATACTGAGGATCTAAATAAGATATTTAGCTATCTTGTTGTTCTAACGTAGCAACTTTCTTCATTTTTAAATGGTAGCTGTCTTGGAAAAATATATACACTATTATGCTAACTAAAATACTCAATTATAAAAATCTTACTAAAATAAAGCTTTTAGAAAATTCTATCCAGATGCAAGAAACAAGTTTGTTTTAAGTGATATATGCATCCTTTTCCCTCTCCCCCAGGTTAAACACATTGTTTGCTAAAATGTAAACAGACGAGCACAAAAACAGGTCAAAATAGACAGAATTTGTGTATATGTATATTTTGAAAGACAGATATTTTTGTGAGTGGTATCTTTTATTGGATCAACTATAGGATAAAGTTAGATGAGCTTTTGACTGCAAGGTATTATTAATCAAGTGATATATAAATATGAGAGAAGTGTAATACACATATACACATGTGCGTGTACATGCACATATATACATGTACATAGTTTTCCACTTTATAGATACACCATTTCCACTGCGCACACACGCACAAAATTGCATTCTGAAAAATGCCTTTTCAATTTAATCAAATTGGGTTTTTATTAAATTTATAATATGGCAGTGTGATTCCAATAATTATGAAAGCACAATTTTAATTTCATTGTTTCAAAAATAGTTGATTTGGGTAATAATCATTAAGGTATCATGGTTCAGTTAACTGTTCATTCATTACAATGTTTTCATATGGGAGCAAGAGATGAAATTTTTTCTTGACAGTGGCAGATGTTGAAATTTGGTTTTATTGCACGCACGCACACACACGCACACTCTCAGAAAGAGAAGAAAAATCTGAGAGTTCTGAGACTTTGAGGTGTGTATCTATCAAGTGGATAATAGTAATGTTCTAGGATATATATGTTTGTTGTACATGATGTTACATTTATTTTAATGAACTTGCCTAAAAAATGCTGATATAGAGTTAGAAAGAAGGAAAAAAATTGGAGAAAATCTTATGAGTCTTTTTCCCTTGGGGAAATGCAGCATGAAAGACTTGAGTAACAGAAGTACTTTACTTCTAGTATTTCTCTCAGTTACTATAAATTCCTAATGTACTATAATGTCATGCTGTTAGTCTGTCTGATTCTTTCTAAATATGATGCCTTAGAAATGGAGCAATAAATATAAATAAAATTATTATTTTTCTGTGGGCTCAAGTCTACAGAGTACTGTACATTCTCTTTGAGGGATGGCATGCCCTCCAGTCTCGCAGAGTAATAATAATAACACCTAGGTCATGAAGATGGTGGAAGTTGAGACGAGTCAGCACCTGGCAGAATTGAACTCTGATTTGCTACGTTTAATTTTGGGAATAAAAGTAACAATTAATTTTGGGAACATAAGTAACCCTATGTACTTCAAAAAACTTGACAGAGTTAGAGAGCATTTTGATCCTTTTCTTTATACTGTGTTCTACTGTATTGCCTAATTTCCTGTCCTTCTATCTTTGTCATTCCAGTTGGTTAGGCAGTTACCCCTTTTAAATGAATAGGTTTGCATGCATAAGCATTGAGGTGAATCAGTGGTTAAGGGCATACTATACATTCTATTCTTGGGTATTACATGACTATTTTGTGCAGTGGTATTTCATTAGACATGTCCAAATTCTTTCCTTTGTAACAACTCAGAGCTTCCTCTTTTTTAAACTATTCATAGTAAGGAGCACTGAGTAGGGTGAATATAGTAACTTAGGGAGCATGTCTTAGATTACAAGTGAGGTGGACTTTGAAGGAGTTAAATGGGAAGGGTATGCTAAACATTGGCACTTAAATAGCTTTTGGCATGCAAATACCATGCTTTTCCTGATATAAATATTTTCAGAACAGGCCATTAGAGTTCAGGTATATAAAACCTTGTTTTTACTGGGAATGCTAATGTTGTAGTAAACCTAGAAATTTATAGTGAAAAATTGATGTCTGTTATCTCACTTTTATCTTTTCAAGCAGCAGTTTTATAAATGCTATATCTTTGATCTGGCTTTTTCCATTCAAAGACTAAGCTATATACTCAAATAGTAAAGTCATTTCTAAACAGTTTCTCACATTGAACAAGCACTGTATTGTAGATCTGGCAAAAAATGAACATGGCATTACTGCAGATATATAATGATCTACTTGAATATTTTCTAATGGGAAAGTAACCTTTTTATCATCAAGAGACTTTCCCTTTTGCAAATATGGGATAAAGGTGGACTTTTGAAATGTCTGTCATTATTGAAATTTATTTCAAGAATGATGTCCTCTTTAAGTCTTCCCATTCTAAATATTGGTGTCTCCTCTGTCCAGACTGTGAGTCTCCAGGATGGGAGTTGATCTTTAAATTGCCATACCCCTTCTATTTGAAATTTTCTCCCTTCTTTGTTTCCCTCAGAGCAGCTGAGTCACTTCCTGGTTTTAAATCTTGGCTTAAGGACCTCTCTTTTCTCCCTCTCTCTTTGGCTTACAATGGATTCTCTGTGAAATGTGTAGGAATACTGTGTGTAAAGGAGACTTGGTAAAAATAAAATATACTATTGCATCTTTCATCATTTTGAGGTTCCACTCTCAGATCTTTTCCTCTGTGGGGAGCTATTTACAGTGGTTAGAAATGTTAGAAGCAAAAACACATCATATAGCAAGTCTTGCTTTTTTTTTTTTTTTTATGGACTGCCCTACTGTGATTACTCCGGCAGTTGAAGTTTTGCCATGAACAGCAGGAGTCAGAACAGGATCAGGTGTCAAAAGAAATGGGAGAGGGAAAGGGTGTAAACTGGGAGTGTGTGATGGGCTTCTTTCTGTGATCAAGAATTGCCCCATAAAAACTGTGTGTCATTCAGTGAAACTGTGAAACTTGGCAGATAAAGCAGATTTCTCTCTTTTACAAAATATCACATTGCAAGTCCTAGGGTTCTTTTTAATAAGGGTCCAAGGAAGAAAGATTTCTATATTCTGGACCATGAAAACAAATAGAAGTACTAAGGTGCTCAAGACTTTTCTTTTACTTGAAATCTCGCTTTTGCAATTTCTCCTCTCGGAAGTAAGAATAAAGACTTTATGAGATACCTGGTCTTCCTTTTTGTCAGTTTTTTCTGGAAAGACCAAGTGTAATAGATTACGGTCAAAATGACTCAATTTTTCTTTTAAACTCTGGAGAACTCAGGGTATCTTTGTCTTGGCCATATTCTTGTGTGACCTTGATCAGATTTCTTGATTTTTGTGTGCCTCTTTCTATGAGTAGAACAGAGATTATACTATTTCCTTTTATCAACATAGAAATGTTGAGTATAAACTCCCGAATGTCTTTGGGGTGCTCGTCTATTATGACAGTGGTTTTACTAGAAAAAAAAACTTTAATAATAAAAGTGAAACAACACTGAAATACTTTAAATCAAAGAAAAAGGTGCAAGTGAAAATGGAAATCATTTCAGTACATCTAGCTGCTTATTAGCATTTCACGGCCTGGAATGGAAACAAAGCAGTTAAATTACTCTATCCATTTAAAAAAAAAACCCTCTAAAAATCAGGACTAGATTGGCTACTTAACCCTCAAACAAATAATGAAGACTCGTGTTTTTGAAACACTGACTAAAAAAAAGATGTTTCCTGGACATAAGACTTGAAGCTGATGCAGAGTTATTTCCAGGATGGATGGAGGCATAAACATTTTAAATACGGTTACAAAATAGCTATCCCAGTATGTATTGGAATATATTAGAACAAATTGGTTTTAAGTATTTTCAACAGATTCGGGAAACACTGCTCAAAACCTAAAGGAGAAGTGCCTTGAGGAATGGATTGTACACCTGTCATACATTAGTCATAGGTTAATCTTTTAACACTTTTTCAGGGCTGGTCCCACAAATTATCCATAAATTGAGAGCACTCAGCACCTGGAAGGATAAGCCCTTCATTAGCATTCTACAGACTGGCATGGAAGGAATAAAGTCTGGTGACTACTTGAATGACTTAGCCCATTAAAAAAAAAATCTTTAAAATTAGATTTTAAGTCTGAAAGAATAAGGAAAAAGCGTTGTGTATAGAAAGCTCTTTATAAAATGGAATGTCATATTAGAGAATATAGAAGGATTTCCTAGTGCAAGAAGTGTTCAGCATATGCTACTGAAACTGAAGAAACCAGAGTATCAGGTGAAATATAATTTAGCATAAGCCACAATTTTACTGGGTTCATACTGATTAAATATAATCAGATTGATTAACAATGATTTAGGAATTTCAGTATGTTTTCCTGTTAAGAAAAAATAGTAGTCAAATTACTTTTTTTTTTAAGGCATGTTTCAGATAAGCATTGTGTGCACACTATTCCATAACCCACCAGGCTTCAGTGTTGCCTCAGTACCTCCGATTCAGTAAATCAGATCATAGGCAGCATGCTGTCATATAATAAGGTGTCTGATCCTTATTACCAGTTTGTTGATGCACAGACTCCTTCAAATTGACCATTGCAACACATGGTTTCCCCTGAAACTAGCTGTGATAATTAGCGTGGCTCTAATGAGACAGAATGTCACTGATCTTGTGCTGAACTGTCGAGTATCAACGCTACGGATGGGAACTGTCAAAGCCTGCCATCTGTGACAGAGCTTGGCATATTCCATTTGCAAGGTAGAGCATGCTCAATAGACGGTTTTTAAACAAATGGTCCATTTCTTAAACGGGGCTCTGTGTTCTGTTAAAGCACAAGACTTTGTTATAGTTTAACTTTTTTTTGCACTAGTAATCCTGTTACGAAAACCAAAATGTTACTAATTTAGAAACCAGTTGTGTATGTTCTTTTTATCACTTATTTTCCCCTTAATTATTTAACCTAGTAATTTAAAAGCTAACAGTTGAAGATGCTCTTTTTCTGATTTTAAGCAGTGAAGGTTGTAGACAGTAGTTTTCTTTTGGAATAATAAGGGGAGAAAGGAGAGAAATAAAGGTTTGAGATTATTTGAAGTAAGGGCATGTACAAGTTGGACGAAAGAACTGAAATGGTCGAGAGAGAAGGATTTCTAGACTCCAGAGATCAGTCCTGCAAAATGCTGTGCTAAAAGTCCAGCACTGCTTATCATTCCAAAAAATGCTTTGTTGCTTTTTATTTCCTCCTTCTCTGGCAGACCACACAGGGCTTGTTCTGAAGAACATTTTCACTAATCTGATCAGGCAGCCAAATACGCCGGGAAAACTGCTTTAATGATCCCACTAATTACCTCAAGTCAATATGAACTGTATTATTAGACTGAGGGAAAATATTCCATTAGGTCTCCCCCTTGGGAGTTTCTCCGCTTTGTGATGTCACTGAAGCCTTCGCCCTCTCGCTTGTAATTAATTTTATTTACACACGCAGGCACGCACAAGGTCACACCTGCACAACCGGAGCTGGCCAGGGAGCTAGTGGCACTCAGGCTTAATCAGATCTGTCATAATTACCATTCTGCATGTTTCTGACACACGCTGTGAAATATTTCAATTTAACTGCCGCTACCAGCACAACCAGATGTAGTGTGAGTGTGGCTGCATTGGAAATATTATTCCTCAGGATAAACTCTCTCCTCCTCCTTTTTCCTCCCACCCCCTCTCCCTTTTACAGCTAATGTGGCACAGAAGCTGATGTATCCTGTAAATCTTGAATGCAGCGCTAGATTGATAACAGCAGATTAGACAGTTTAACCACAAACAGCTTGTTCATTTTTCACAAATGAAAACCACATGTGGTGTAACTAAAATTTCAGGCCTTTTTTTTTTTTTTTTTTTTGGATGTTGTTTCCTTTTTTGGTGTGTGTGTGTAGGTAGGTAGGTAGGTAGGTATGCTTTTCATTATAGGGAATGTGAAATCACAGTCTGTATATGTAGGAAAACACAGACGTTGTTTAATTTTGGGGGATCGTTTTCATTATGGCTTTTTCCCTGGGACTTTTACTGGAAACATGCCTTGCCTGTGCACAAACATCGGGTTGCTTCATCTCTGTTGTTTTTCTGATTACTTTTTTTGTAAGTTACACAGATGAATGATGCTAGCACAATTCAACTTCTAAAATAGTTACTTAGAAAATAATTCCCCACCACCCTCCAAGAATTTGACAGAAATGGAAGTGTTTTATGTTCAAGGTTTCAGTGTGAATTCTTGACTCTACCAAAAACAAAACAAAAAAGCCAAATGAAAGTATTTTGTGTTTTTACATTGAAGCCTCTTTTCTTTAAGGGCTAGGGGGGGAAGAGTTTAAAAAAAAAAAATTAAAGATGGCAAATGAAAAACAAAAACATCACCAAATGCAATGATTTTAGGGCAATCAAAAACTGTCTGCAAATAATTTTGCTCTGTTGAAAACCCAGTTTCAGGTAATTGTTTTAATCTCCACTACTTAAAGTTTTTATCATTTCAAGATGAGGCTTTTCAAACCAGCAACTTTTTACTAGGTCTCGTTGGCTAATTATTTTTCCCCACAACACAGTTTCTGTTCTGTAACATAGATTAGAAGGTTGCTTATACAGATTTGAACAAACTAACTAGAAAAAATGTCTAAGTGGCTATAAAGTAATTGAACAGACTCATTGATTACTTGTGACTGGTAGATGTAGTCACGAGTTAGTGGCATTGGACACGCGATACAATTCATGAAATCTAGTCTTAGGCATAGCATCCAAGGAAAGTGAAAATTTGTCTTCAATAGAAGGTCCATTTGTGTTACATCCCTTGCCAATCACTTTGTTGGATAATGGTAATTTTGGAAATGCAGCAGCTGTGGCACTAAAATTGAAATATTTAAATGCACCAAGGAGGTGAGTGGAGGAGGAGAATTTTTTAGTGACTACTAACAACACAGTGAACCAGAATCTGGGGTCTAGCTAAGCTGCACAAAACACAGGCGTTGGGTGGTACAAAAGTGGTGTAAAACTCATGTTTGTATCATCTGACTCTGCAGTCATTGATTGCAAGGCCATCTCTGTGCTGAGCTAAAAGAACTGGCAGGCTGTACTACAGCAAAGGCTAAGAGTTGCAGTGGTTTGAAACCCACCTAGGGGGCAGTGTGTCTGAGCCACGTTCCCTTATTCCACCCAGACCCTCCTACCTTGATAACAGGTATAGAAGCTTGCCTTCTGTCTGTTAATTCTCTAACATTATCCCCCATGGATATGCCAGCTAGCTGTATTGCTAAAACCCATAAGAGGGCTATAGCAGAAGGGCTGCACCAGTAGACAACCTAGTGAAGAACTACTGAACGTGCTAGCAGTGTAGAGGATTCAGAATTAACTTTATAGTAAAAGAAAGGGGAGGACAGGGAAAGGTTCAAGCAAAAAGATAAGTGACAGAAATGAAAACATCTAACATCTCTGCAAGAATCCAGAAATCCACCTCCAATCCTCACAAAAATCTTTAAAATCTCTGTGGTCTGGAACACTAATACCAAATAAGTCTGACACCTTCACCTCTCTCTTCTTTCAATCTTTTATTTTTAATTTTTCCTTCTTAGGTAGTAAGGTGTTTTGGCTCCTGCTCTCCAGATGCGTGAATCAGCTCTTCCTGAGGCAGCACCTGCTGTTTGACTAACAAGAGGTGCTGTTTCTGGCAGGATGGATTTTCTTAATCCCTCTTCCTGTTTTCTGCATCCTCACCTTCTGTTTAGTTTCCTTGTTTTTGCCCTTGTCTAATTCTCCTCATTATATCTACCCTTTTAGCACTCTCTAGACTTTTTGTCTTTTCATATTTTTCTGTCTCTCTTCTAAATACTTTCCCAAAAAAATCTTTCAGTTCATCTCTCTCTGTCTCCCCCATCCTCCTTTTGCCACCCTTTGGCACACCAGAGGACATGAATTCATTTTGTGCAAGCATCCTGTAACTTCACAATTGCTTCTAATTGACATGCTGCTAAATATACATGAATTGGTCATGGAAGGGGATAAGTCCTAATCAGAGGGGCCATTACATTCATAATAGGACAAGTTGATGCCATTCTCATGTTTAGAGGTGGACAACAGGACATAGCAATTGCTGTTCTGCTCTAGAAAGAATATTCTTATTGCATTTCATTTAGACCCATGTTGGCCATGCATTAATAATTTAGGAAATTCGTAAGGAGGCAATAGGGCAATACATTCCTGTTGTAACAAGATGAGGTAAAAAAAACTAGACAAAGTGTGGGTAAAGCACAGTGGTATTAATAAGTTATTGAATTTGATACAAATAGAGCTAAGATGTAACTGGTATCCATCATTGGAAGAGATAATGTACTAGATAAACACTAGAGAAAAGAATATGGACGTAAACGGAGGTAGAGTGCACAGTTAGAAGGGGAAATAGTGATTGGGGCAGACTTGTTTCTGAAAGACTAAGTTGACTACACAACTGCATTATTTGAAAGGAGAAGCAATTTCCATGAAAGTCCCAATATATCAGAAGCACTACTTAAATGGCAAGTTTGAGAAGCAATTTGGTAGAGCATTGACAGAGTCAAATTAAACTGAGCAGGGTTGCAGTGGGGAGAAAGCTGAGGATTATAGACGTTTCCTATCAAGTTTAAACTATGTAGCCTCAAACATTTGATTGTTGCAGGATTTGTAAACATAAGTGAAAAAGGAGACAAGATTTTGTTTCAGATTACCTGAATTTCAAGAAACTGAAGACTTTCATTGTGCCCATTTTTGCTTTTACTGGCCAAACTTGAGAATTTTGGATATGTTAAAGACTGTGAAGTCTTTAATGGATAGACAGTACAAGATGCAGCTAAATAAGTGAGGGGGAAAAACCCAATTTACAGATATCTATGAAAATCCAAATCAATCAGATTTTTATCAAAAGCCAAGTTGTTATTCAGTGATTGGGTTGTCTTTATTCTTTCACAATGTAATCTTGCCTCACTTTTTCAGTTTGCTTATGGTTAAAATTTGAGAGGCAAATAAAAATAAGGATGGTGAACTATATAGACTAAATACTAGGGAAATCTAGCATCTGGCCTGTGAGCTACATCTCGCCTGCAGAGCTGCTTATTGCTTCCCACTAGGCTATCAAGCAGGCCACCAGAAGTTGGGGGCATCGCTGGGGGGTGTGGCCTGCCACCAAACCCAGGGCTCTTGGACCCTGGGAGACATGGCAGTCCATAGGAGGAGAGCCAGGAAGGGTTTTGTGATGGGAGGGCCAATCACAGTATCAGCCCACCTACTTGTCTGGGACAGTTGAGAGGCTCTATGCCCCTTACACTCTACCCCTCTCTGGAGTCCCTGCTCCATTCCCTCACTGCAGGGCCTTATGCCCCTTCGGCCTCAGGTGTCTTTCGACCTGCCCGGACCTCAGTCTCCTCCAGGCCTCTCACTAGGCCTCACTCATTCAGGCCTTGGGCCTGAGGCCCTCCTGGCCTCCATGATCTTGCCCAAGCCTGGCGCTTTTCTGTAAGGGTGTGCTCCCGTAGCCTTTTCCCTCCATAAGGTCACCCGCAGGACAGCAGGGGCTGAGGCTTTCCAGTGCCCCATACTCATCATTCACTAAGGAAGCACTGGTGTGGCATTTCCTCAGGACTGCCCCACCACTGGCAGCCCCACCACCACCATCCTCCCCAGCAGGGTGTAGTTTTAAGTCATTCGCCAAAACCAATGCAGGCCTACCTGCCCTGGTCTCATTCTCACTGGGCTCCTATATATTGTAGCTGGACTGCTGTCTCTCCTGGGCTGTCTGTTGCAGCCTCCATCTGCTGGCTTCCTCTCATCAGGCCCCAACTTTCCAGACCCATCATCAGATGCCTCCCATCCAGAAGCTGTGTTTCAACTTCCTTCATCACAGCTTACTGTCCAGCTGAGCCTGTCATCCCTTTGGCAGTAATGTCCATCCCAATCAAAGGGACCTTCAGCCTCCTTAGGCTTTGGCCCCGGTTTCAGACCAGTCGGGGTGCCAGTAGTGCTCCGCAGCCCTGGCTTGCACCTCGTGGTAGGCTCAGTTGCCCTTCAGCCTTCTGGCCCTGGTTCCCTTGCTTTGACCAGCTGGGAGCCTCTGGCCTCAGTGCAGCAACAGCTGACCCTCTTCTTCCATGGGAGTCCTTCTCTGGGCCCCACCATAAGCAGCCATCTCTCACTGGGCTTGTTTGGAGTCCCAAAGATCTTGTATGAAGCAGCCCTTCACTCGGCTGGGCTCACCTGAGCCTCTGGCCTCACCCCTGCCAGTTCTAATCAGGGTCTTGCCTACCCTGTGTAGGCCCACAACTCTAAGCTCTTTCCATAGGCTGGCCTAGCTCTCCTGAGGCCTAGCCATCTCCTTGGGGCTTGGGACCCCACTGGGTCCCTAGGAACCTCCTTCATCCCCCTAGGTCCTACCCTGGCCCTCTAGGGCTTCCTGGGAGCAGAGGAGCTCCAGCTGGGCAATGTTAACTCAGCAACATCCCTGCAGCAGCTGCCCCTTTGCCTCTCAGGGCCTGCTTTTATGCTGAGGCTCTGCAGCCTAGCTCCAATCAGGCAGCCTGCTGGCTGTCATGTGACCGCCTGATTGGCTTTGCGGTCACCTGCAGGCTGCCTCACAGCCTGCTCAGGACCTTAAAGTGGCAGGCACCAAAGATGCCCTGCCACACACCTCCCCCCCTTGAAATGGCTACCATGGGGGGAGGGTGTCTCTCTACCGCTCCCCATGCAGACTGTTCTGCAGCCTGCATCAACCCTCTAAGTAGCAAGCACCCCAGTGGTGCTCCCCCACAAGTTTATACAGCCCCTATCACCTTCTGGCCACCAGGTCTGTCTCCACCCCATGCTGGAACTGCTGCTGCTACCACATGCCCTTTGCCAGAGCTAGGGGTGCTGCTGCAACATGGGGCAGCAGTGGCAGCAATTTCACCTCCAGCACAGGGCACACAGTGGGTACTGGACCTGCCTTCTCTGCCACATGCCATGGGTCAGAACTGGAGCTGTCACCACTGCATGCCCCAGCTCACAAGAAATCCTGCAGTTCAGATCTGGCCTGGGACGTAAGGGGAGTTTGACACCCCTGAACTAAATGGTCTCTAGGGGCATTTGTACACATGCGCCACAGTGCTGGGTGCTTTTAAAAGTGCCCGGTGCTGCAGCGTATGTAGTTGTATAAGCAGAGAAATGCACTTCGGCATGCAGAAAATGGCAGTGGCACGCTTTTCAAAAGTGTGCCACTGCCATTTTCTGCACGCTGATGCGCATGTCACCACTTATACAACTGCGTGTGATGCAGCACAGTGCACATCAGTTCACATGCAAAGCCGACCTGCCAGATCTCCAGCACATTGTGGGGTGAACAGATGTGTATAAATGCCCTAGAAGAATTCTCTACTGTCTTAGGCCCTAGTTTGGCAAGGTATTTAAACATTTCTGTAACTTTAGTGGGATTACTTGCATACTTAGTGAGGTACGTGCTTGAGTGTCTTATTGAATCAGGGTTTAATCTCTGACATGTAATATGTAATGGGACCTTTGCAAACCCAGGCTCTCTTTTCATCAACACACAGCTGTAGTTATAAAAAAGGAACTATGAAGGGGTCAAACAATTTTTTCTTCTGCTTTACTTTCAATTAATTTGTGGCAGAAGAACGTACATTCACCTTGATAGGTTCAAAGACACATGGCCTAGCTGCTTCTGATTTTGACATATTACCAGATAGTAGTAATACAGCTATCCAAATAGGTGTCATTTGGGAAGAGATGGAGACATAAGGAAGTAAATATGGCTTGCTTATTATGATCAGATGAATTAATAGTTGGTATTTTATTTGTGAAGATTTCCAGAAGCTACAGTACAATTGGCTGGGCATCAGGCTTTAAGGACCTTCCTTCAGGGCTTGATTATAGTCCATAAAACAATTTATACAGCATTTCCCTGCCCTGGCTACTTAGAAAAAGAGAGAATACAGTCTCTCTCTCAGTTTAGCTTTCCATTGTCCTTATACTCTACTCCAAGACAGGGACCTGTTAACCCTTAGCAGACTTAGGCTATGCACAGACATTCTAAAAGCCCAAGGTGGAACTGATCTAAGTTGCACAGTTTTCTGTAAGTGGTGTTGTTTAGCTCAGTAACAAACAGAACACACATTCGTCCTTTTCTTGTGGGGAGGGACATAGGCAAATCTTAGACCAGGTTCTGCTATTTTAAACCAGTCTGTACACCAACGTCCGTTGCGTTATGGGTATAGACCAGTTTCATGTGCAGAACTTCTGTTCTGTTCTGTTATACCTGTACACCAGTCTCCAATCACTTATACCAGGAAAAGTATACGTCAGTACCTGTCCCTTATTGTCTTTATCTTATAGTGAATGGAGATAGTTCCTGTCACTCCCTTCTCTGTTTGAAGCCGCCCCCCTCCCCCCCACATACACACTTTTTCAGGTGTGAATTTTAAAGGGGGTTTAAAGGGCGCTGAGACAAGGGATATTGCTAAATTCTCTGACTTCTTCCATAACATGATTTTGCAGCAAAACCTGTAGGAGGGAGTTAGGGAAAACTTTTTTTTCTTTTTCTTCCGTTTTTTTAACTTGTCCCAGCTACGGTGCTGCCACATTTTAATAGCATTAAACATCTTTGATTGAGTATTTGAGAACCACTGAATCTATCCTATTCTAGAGGGGATTGTAGTGATTCAGGAATATGGAAACGTCTAAATAGGCATATGTGGTTTTCGAGAAATTGAAACTTGAACCAAAAATAGGGAAGGTGATGAATGAAAAGGACATGGTCATGCACTCGGTGTGTGTGCACCAATTTATTGGAATGTTACTCCATGCAAAATGTACTTCATTATTATTATATGTTTTGTGAAAGTTATATAAATAAATCTGATTATTTTCAATAAATGGACCTTTTCTTTGACCAAGAATGAATTCTTGAGCCTAAGACATGGATTAAAAAAAAAATCACTGTAATACTAAGATCTGCTTTAAAATCAGTGAGATGATCTAGACCTGTGTGAGGTATAGTATATGAAAAGCAGTTTTTCTGGAGCAAATTTCTGTTTATTATCCAAAGAAGTATTAAACTTCTGTAAATAACTTAACTAACATTTGCTGTTAGCTTGTGAACTGTCAGTCATAAAACGTTTGAAAAATTGACAGTCCCCTTTCAATAAAGGCCCTGCCTAACTAAACTGTATGTTAATACTTGCCGTAGAAAAAAATATTAGACATTTAAAAATATGGAGTTACTAAGCATGTTGGCAGTTGGTTTATATGTTTGTTTCTACATGTAAAGGATTGCTGTTGCACTGAAATAAGTCTCATCTATATATACTTCTCTTCAGTTTGATAAGCGATAGGGGGAAGTATTCTTTCCAGTCACCTTCTGTGAAACCCAGTGACCCATTTTATAGCCTTACACTGTAAGGGTAATGTACCAGACTCACTGACTTTATTAAATAATTGGCAGTTGTTTTTTCTTGTTTTGATTTTTAAGTATGGTTGTGTCTTGCTTACTCTGCCATTTGTATTCTGTGTGTGAAAGAATGAATGTGATGGCAAAGAAGGGAGAATAAAGCTTCACTGATTTATTTATTTTTTAAATCCATTTTTCCCCTTTTTGTCTTTTTTTACATTTGAATGTAGTTGAATTTTATGTATGATTTGCAAAATAATATTATTATATTTTTGATTAAGGCTTGTGCATATCATTGCTATTTGTATTGAAGGCAAGATGCTTTAAGAAATATATATGAAAGTGGAGGACATCAATTGAGAGGAAACTACATTTGGGGAAGTACGTAATTTAGTGCAGTCTAAATTGAATGATTCAGTTTTTAGTTGGCTAGAAAATGAGGGGTTTGCTTCATGTTGTTTGTTTTTAACATGAACTGGACTTTTTTTTTTTTTTTTTAGTACATGTGTGCATGGGATTTATGTGTCTAGTACAGATTAGGGCTCTGATTCTGCAAGCTGGTTCACACCAGTGGAACCTAACTGCCCTTTCAGTGGTTCCAAGTACAGACCAGTGTTTCTTTGCACAGATAACTGGGAGGATTGAAGTAATATGTAGCAGACTAGATCATTTACTTTTGGTCCTCAACTGCTGGTTGTAATGATTGTCCAAGTCAGTTTGACTTTTTTTAAATAAATTATTTTGTTTGGTTTTCATAATTTTTTTTTATTCATAAAAATACAAATATTTATTGAATTCAGGCCTTGAGTACATTTCAGATGAGACAGTAGTGAAAATAAAAACACTGAAGGTTAGGCATTTGTGATGAAGAATACCATGAAAAAGTGCACATAACATGTACCTCTACTAGCTGTATTTTCTCACATCACAGGAAATGCCTAGTAACAGACTAGGACTGCAAGATACGCTGGTTAATGGATTAAATATGATACTTGAAGGAACAAGAACATCAATATCTTCATTCTTCACTAGCAGAAAAAAATGAATCTCTTATCTTTTGAAGTTTACCTATCTTCCAACAAACCCTAGAAGTTCTTTTATACTAATTACCATCTGTTGTACCGGCAGCTACATCTTTATTTTTTTATTTTTTTATTTATTTATTTAAAATCACATCTGATCACATCTGGGTTCCCCTGATCCTCTACAGCAAAAGCCAGTAATAGATAAGCCAGCCTTTTCACAGAAATATCACGGACAGTGTGAAAACTGAGGTTGGGGCAACTGAAAAGATAAGCATGGACTACACTTTTAGAGTTAATTATTTTATCAAACTAAAAAAATAAGTGCATTCATCTTATCAATAGTTTTTGATTAGTAGTTTCAAATTTCCTAATTTCAGGATAGGAAAATCCCAAACTGGTGCAAAAAACTGAATCTTCCTATGAAAAATAGAAAAAAAGTATGTGATGACTTAATAGCAGAATATAAATCTAAAGATTTGCTTGCAATTAGGAAACAAAAAGGTCATTTGTAAGGTAGATTTTGTGCAACAGTTCTCATCACTGATGCATTTGGGGCCTAACCGAAAGAGGAGGCGTAAAGTTACTGTTTCACAAGATCTATGAAGATAGTATTAATATGCTTTAAAGTGGTCTCTGAACTAGAAGTGGGCAAAAAGGATGGAGGTTTCACTTACTTTGAATTTTAAAGGCATACAAAAAACAGTTTCTAAACTCTGATACTATGAAAACAAAAATCATTTCCAAAGCTATCTTTCATAGCAAAACCATGTCAGGTCAAGACAGAGAAACTGGTCATGACCACTTTTACCTATATATGTTAATTAACAAGTAATGGGTCATTGCCACCTTAGTTTTTTGTATACCTTAAAAATTCACACTAAGTGAAACCTAACCATTCTTAGTTTCTAGTTTTTATCCATTCTTAGTATTTTAGACTATGATAATTTAGTAGAGCTAGAAACATTCCACAATAACAGGGTGAATTTAAGTCATTATTATATAATATTGTATTATAATTTAAACCAAGCTACTGAACATGCGAAAAGTAGAACCATGGGCTGCCTATAGACGTGCTCTGACACGTTCTAATTAAAATGCTGCATCACCGCAGTGTCACAAGTATTAACCCCACCCCCCGTATTTTAAAATGGCTGCGGAGGCACTTTAAAAGGTCAGAACCATGTTAGGTTAATCGGTGGCCACATTTCAGCCCTAGTCAGCAGATAATTGTTCAAACCAAACTGCATAAGCCTTAAAATTCTTGGGTAGTATCATATTGAGGGAGGGGAGGGAGGAGAAGCTGGTTAAGGTGGTATCCAACCACACAGGCGAGCCAAATCTGTTGTTCCTAATTCCAGCATAGAGCAAAATACCTGTAAGTCCTCTGAAGAGCAAGAATTCTTCCTCATTCTGGTAGTGGCAACTCTCATATTTTAGTTTAAAGACCCAAAATACCAAAGGAAAACCCAGAACAGGAAGATTGTCTCCAGCTTCCCTTTCCAGCTTGTACTATATAACAGCAGCTGGGCCCACTCTTCCTTAAGAATAAGTTTGCAAATGTCAGAAAATTGAAAAAGTAGAGTAATATATTTTAAGATCAGAACAAATAGTTTTCATCACTTCATTTGTCCCCATTGTGTAAGCCCATATAATTCACAATATGAATACAATTTAAATAGTCTTTGCCCAATTTAAAATCAGGAACAACTGTGAATGTTGACCCCTTGTTCTTGATCTCTCTGATTTTTATTTTTTTTTTTTTTTTTACATAATACAAAATGTAATAAAATTGATTTTTAATATAATTTCATACATACTATAATATGGTTACAAGTTTGCTGTATTTGTTTCTGTTGGAGCTGTGTCTTTAATTGGAGGCACACTTTTCCTCAAAATAACATGTGCATTGTTTGCCTCTTCCGACTCTCTAGTTTCTAGGTCTTGTTGTACATAGTGAGAAATCACAGTTGAAGGGTTTAATGCATTTTCTAATCAATGTGCAAAGGAAATTTATCCTTATCAGTTTAAATGTGGGGGATTTTTTCATTGTATTATGGAAGAACCTTCACTAGAAAAGATTATTCTTAAGAACTTCATAACATTTAAAGGTTAATATGTTAGGTAAAGAACAATATCTTAAGACAAACATTTTTATTATAGGACATGAAGGAATAGTTCTGATTAAATTATATGATTATTTGAATGGGAAAGAAGACAAAGTGCATCATTTCTTGCCCTCAACTTTAATGCCCTTAATCAAATAATGACCTTCTGGAAATAGTTAATTTTAAGCATTTGGAAAGATCAATACCACTTTGCCACCAAAAAATGGCCCAGATGATGAAATTTGATGTATTTAAAGTACCATTTCACCCTTTTAACCTAGTAAATAATTTAAAATGCTTTCAGTACTCCTTTGCCACCATTATGTATCTCATTGTTCAAAGTATTATGACTTCTTGTTCCAAAAGCAACCTTTCTGCACAGTGAACAGCTTACAAGCCTAAGAACTGAAGAAAATGTACTTATATATACTGTAACAGTGATTTCCACCTTGTATGTCCTTACTCCTATACCTGGATTCTGCCTTCCTAGCTCCATAAAACAGAAGCATCAGTGATAATGAACGAAGCCTTTAGAACAAAAATGAGATTTGTAAAACATTGAATGGTTTTTGAAGACAGAGAGTCAATATTTAAACTTTAGTTTTCTAGTTTGTCTTTTGTTTTCTCTCTTAAGTCTTTGTGTTAAAGGTGAAGGATTTGGTGGTTCAGACAACTAAAAGCCCATTTTACCCAGTTTATAGAACATTGATATGAAATTACACTTGAGTGCCTTCAGCTTTGTAAATAAAAAAAATTGCCCTCTATTACCATGTTTGTGGGCAGATTAAAAACAGTCTTCATTAGCATAAGTAACACTTACAGATTCTTTTAAAAGTAGAAAATTATTTGCTGAATGATAAATTGCTAGCTTTATAGTTAGTTGTTGAAAATGTGCTCATTCAAAATGCCTACTTTAGTTTAGTCTACAATGCTGATTTTTTTTTGAGTTAGAAGTACTGTTTAATGGATTATGTACTTAATCTTTGTTCATAGTAGCTGCTGAAATGTAATTCATGCTTTCCACTAAAATGTTTGTATCAAATACCTTCCTATTTAGACTGATTTCTTCTAATACCATATATTTTTTATTACACTATATGCCCCAGAGATTGGAACAAAATACTCCTGCATATAATATATAAAAGAAAACCCCCTTATATATTCACATACCAACTATAAAATGTTTTGCCTTTTAGAATTCAAATTACAGCTCTTTTTTAAAAATGTTTGATTCCTTGCTAGTTATGCAGTAAGACATACTTGTCATTTGATGATAGTTACCACTAACAGGTCTACCATAGTTTAACTGCTCTATCCCAAAGTCCTTCCCTTGTAGACTCATTCCGTTTGGCAGAGGTGAACCTCCTGATATAGTCATTGCTCTGGAAGGATTTGCCTAACAAATTTTAAAAGATATAATAGCACAGTTTTTCTTGATTCAGTTAGAATTGATGTTGAACCTGTTAATGTTGAATTGATCTTCATCAGCTTGTGTGTTTAAAAAAAAAAAAAAAAAAAAAGGAGGGGGAGGAGTTAAGTGGAATCCAAAGATTGTTGTCTGTAGGTGCTGAGACTAGGAAAGGTCAGGAATTTAATTGTAGCGCAATTCAAATTTTCAAAAGACATTGTTGTGATGTTGAGTTTAGACCTGCTGAGTTTTTCTTTAAAATAAGCATACTTTTGAATGTCTCATGGACTATAAAATTTGTCATTGTTATCCTGTTTGTGCTTTATCTGCAGGAGTTTGGCACTTGCTCTGTTTTCGCAGGTTTTTTTTCTCCTAATGTCTTATGTTTCTTTAATAAATCCCGATCAGAAAATGAGTCAAAAGACTCATATTTATTTTAAATATCTTAGGTTTAGCATCTTCCTTCACCATTTTCTTGCTTACTGTAGCAAGACCTTTGCAGCTGGTACTTGGTTACTCGAAAGTGCATAACAGTATTTCCTTTGTGGCAGATGGATTTAAGACTTTTAGTTCTCAATAAATGTAGGTTTACAATACATAACTTTACAGGATTTGTGTTGTATATAACAGGTTTGAACATATTATCTCAGAATTCATCTGCATGGCATTTTCAGCTTATCCAGGGCCCATGCCAGTATTTTAAGTAATAGGGAGAACATAGTGATTGATAGCAGCTAAAGGCGTGATTTTGAATAGAAACAAAGGTTTTAGAACAGAAGGTGTCAAATTAAACTTTGGCAGTTTGAAAAGTAGTAACATCCTGAAAGTTCTACAAACATATTTACATGTGGCTAATGTTTGTATTTTGCCTTGTACCCTCTTTATATTCAGTGTAATGTTGCTTGGCAAATTTACTATGTTTAAAGTTTAGGTTGTTCCCAGTATCATTTTAGCTTTTTACTCTTTGCTGTATATGGCATCAGCCTAATTATTTTCAGGCTGTTTCTTCACTGTGTGGTGTACACACTATTCAAAATAGTTGTGATCTAATTTGGGTACTGACGAGTAGTTGTTTTTTTTCCTTTCTTTACAGTCTTATAATTTTTAGAAGACTACAAAGTTGTGAACTATGGGACAAATCTGCCTTAATCGCATAAATTAGGAATTTGAGTGATCAGGTTATAATGGCATAAATTAGGAATAATTTATTGGAAGGCAGTAGAATTGCTCTAGACTTTCTTAAGCATAAGATGGCAGAAATTGGTCCAATAAAATGTATTTCTAAATTTAAAATCTATACTAATTACAGCTCTTTTTGTTGCTCCCCAAGTATATATAAATTCAAAACAAAGAATGCCATGGTTTTTGAAGTCCTTCCAAATGTTGGGGGGGGGGGGTCTCCTAAATATTACAGTCATTTCAGATTTCTCAATTTGTTACTTGGGTGATTGAGGCACTGTGTGGTACAGAACCCTGAACTCAAAAACTATGAAGAATATGCAAACAATTAATTATTTCTTTGATCCAGAACAAGTTATACTGGTATGAAGATTTTGGTCTCCTGTGGAAGTTAAACCATACGGCTCCTATTCATGCTTGTTCATCCTCTATGTGCTTAGACATTAATAAAATCAGCCTTTGTGCAAGTACTCAGAAATAGATAGGAAAGCCAGTAAATTCTTTCTACCCTTGTAATTTTAGAAAAATCCAATTGGCTATTTCCTTGTTGCCACACAGACCCTGCACCAAAATATCTGTCTGCTCCTTTTAAAATGTGAAGTATAAAATGGAAAAATACACATTTTTGTTAGAATAGCTGTCTACAGCTGCAGGTTTTAAATATTTTGTCAGGAGCATCTGATTTCAGTCTCTTAAAATCACTATCTCCTTGCAAGGCTAACACAGAATGTTCCAACTTACGATTTGTCAAATTATTTTTAGATAAAGGATTAGACATACTATTTCAGGGCAAAGGTTAATAGCAAATTACTGGAAATGTTATGTTAGTCATGGATAATTAATAAAAATAAGGCTTAATCAAGTAGTATAAAAACGCAAAAGTAACAATATAAGAAAAAATATTTGTTAGTGAATCAAAGCTATTTTTCCAAAATATTTTTTAAATCAACATACATGTACTTATTTAGGAATTATTCTAAGATGTTTTTAAAAGAACTAACAGCTGTCTTTTCTAAAGGATATCTGTGGTTCGCTAGGGTATACTTAAATTTTAAATGGACAGTGTGATATGAAAAAAGCAAATGTCCTTACTGATGGTTTAGATTTCTGCAGTTTGGGTATTTTTTACTTTTCTTCTCTGTTTTACTTGCCTGCTCTGATATGAATAGACTTCTCAGTTTTGCTTTCTGTTTCACAAATACCAGTATAATGCTGCACATTTTAGATGGGAAGCCGTACCGACTACAAACGTTAAAAAAACCCAGTTTTCACTGTTTCCGAATTAACATTTTCATAATGATATTTTCAGTTAAATGTCCTGCCTTTCTTTCAAAATAATCTATTACTTGATTTTTGCCCTTTTAACTGATTTGCACAAAATAAGAGGAAAAACATGCTGCTGAATCCCTTTCTCTGCACATAGATTCATGTTAGAGGGACTGAAGGAACAATATAATTCAGAGTTTATCTGTGGTCCATATACTAATCTACAAGCATAAAGTAGGACATTTTAGGTTGGGTTGTGAAAACACACAGTTAGGTGTCCTTGACTGCTTTAAAATGAAAAGTCTTTTAGGGCATGCTATACATCACAGTATTTTTGCTACGGGGCTGGTTAGCTTATTAGCTTACTACACCTTGTGCGCTGTTACAATGGCAAGCACAATAGGGAGTCCTGTCAGTAGTATTCTGTGAAGCAGCAAGTTGGTCTTCTGTAAGGTTGCAGCATCTGGGACTCTATTCATTTACCAAGGCATGAAGCATCAAGCAAGGCTTCTTTGAATTTGAAATTTGGATTCTCAACTGTACTATCATCATATTTCTAACATTTGTTTTAATTTACATAACTAAGGCATTTCCTGTAGTGTTCATTGTTTAAGAGGTCTCCTCCTATATCCAAGGGCATATATTTGAAATTTTTAGCTCCCTCCTAGATATTTTCATTAGCACAAAGAAGTGCTAAGATTATTTGTTTACTTCCATTGTTTTTTCTTCATGTTGCAATGATATTTTAAAACTCCTGGATAAAGGTAGATAAGTCCTTAAGAAAACCTACCTTTTTTTTTTTTCTTGTACTTAAAGAAAATATAGTAAACTTGTCTGGCTGAACCACTTTAGACCAACAGTACCTGTGCCTGACAAATAAGTCTAAAAAGTATCGGAACTTACATGTTGTGTGTTAGTCAAGAAAGTATCACATCATTTTCCATATAGTATTAAAAAGTAAAATTTATAGAGCTAGTAATTGTCTAAGTATTTTTATGTACAAAGAAATGTGTTGCTGATGCATGCTATACTTGCTGGTTTGAGTTTCTGTTACTCCTTAAAACTTTCAATACAAAGCCAAGAAACATGCCAGGATTTGATTTTACAATATCAGAAGTGAGCAATTGCTAAATATTCAAGATGTAACTGCTGGTCTATTTTAGAAGCAAATTAGTAATCACTACAGTTCTCCTAGGATAGTCTTTTGGCATCATGCTTACTCAGTTTGCATTTTCAGAGATTTTGCATGTACTATGATATAGGAATGGTATAAAAAGTAGATCATAAATCCCTTCGTTAATCCATAATAGCATGCATAAAAGTGTGAGTCTAACGGAAAAAAACCTGTTTTAAAAAAGAAATGCTGAAACAAATTAACATCTATGACATGGTAGATAAGTTTATTCTCAGAGCCACTTCTGCACATAGCACTGATGAAGAAGGCATAACTTCTCAATGGTTATGCAAAGGCCTTTTTTTTTTTTTTTTTTTTTTTTTTTAAAGGACATTTGGGAATTTCTCTATCATTATGCTTTACATTAGGCAGCTCTACAATCAAGACAGATATCTGAAATATTCTTTCCAAATAAGAAAAATTGTAGTACTAGGACAAAAAACAAAACAAAAAAAAACCTAAAAGACATAATCTACTAGCTATTGAAATATAGTTTTTGTTTCCTTAAGTACAACAAAGAAAGAGGTAGGTTTTCTTAAGGACTTAACTGTCTTTATCCCCGAGTTTTATAATATCCGTTGCAACATAAAGAAAAAAGAATGGCAGTAAACAAATAATCTTAGCCCATCTTTGTGCTTAATGCTTTCCAATGGATGTAGACTTAAATACAAAATAGAAAAGTAGAAGATAGAACATGGAGTTTTATAAAGTAGTGTTCTACTTTGTGGCGAGATGCTGTCTTGATCAGGTATTTTGTTTCTAAAAAGTATAGCATTGGTACAGAGATGTGCTACCCAAAAAACCTCCTATTCTGTGACAGCTTTGTGAAATAATATGGCAGACTCCTGACATGATGGTATTTGCTTTGAATTTCAGCATAGGGATCCAGAATTTAACATGAAAGTAATTTTTTGCCAAGAAGTATATGAAGGAATAAGCAATGTTGTGTCTCCTGTCCTCATACACCACACTTTTTAAACCAGTTTTGATTTAAAGGAGATGTAACTAAGGGTAGAAATTGTCTATTATTAAGTGTGGAAAACTAATTTTGATGATGTTATCTTCAAGGGTTGGCTCTGTGAACTGTTACGTTGGAAAGAAGATCCCTCGCCAGAAAACAGGACCTTATGGGAGAATCTCTCAATGATCCGAAGGTTCCTCAGTCTTCCTCAGCCTGAACGAGATGCCATTTATGAACAAGAAAGCAATGCAGTTCATCACCATGGTGACAGGCCTTCCCACATTATCCATGTTCCTGCAGAGCAGATTCAGGTTAGTTTACCTTGGCCAATCCAATATAGCACTAAGTAAATAAAGCCTTAAACATAGCAAAGGAAATTAGTGTCTCTCTTCTTCCTGCCAGACTAAACAGAGGCTTTTTAGTAAGAGATAACAGTACACTGCCATCTTGCTTCAGTCTGTACAAGGAGTGTGTGAACATATGCACTCTTTTTTAAAACTGAGAAAGACTTTGACATTGAACTGAATCTTTTGCTAGGAGGAGGAATAATCAGTTATCTTAGCTACTTAGGCGCGCACAGTTTGGTAGAATTGAGGATTAAAATATGACACTACTTACTATTTTTTCCTAGGAATTTGGGAGAAAATGATTATTTTTAAGTGCTGCCTTTCAAAATCCTGTAGAGTAGCTTCAGATCCTCAGCACCAGTGATTCCAGTGATTCACCTGGAATGGAGGGAGGGGGACTCAGCCCGATTCTTCATCCCATTTAACTCCAGTTGAAATTTGGGATGAGTCAATGTTTGTTTGTTTTTCCTTTAGAGCCCCTCTCCCACCACCCATGTGAAGGAAGAGCATAGAGGTGCTTTCTTACCAGGCTTGCTGACCACTGGACCTTGGCTGGGTGCTACTCCTCAGGTGAGCTGGCACAAGTTAATGTGTCAGGGAGGGAAATGAGGGGTTTCAGGACCCACTGCCAGATAAGAGCAATAGCTTCTTTATATACTTAAAAAGCTACGTTCTGAATTGTCAGTGGTAGGTCTTAACATTAACCTGGGGAGATAGTAATCATTCTGCTCATACTATTTCCCTTACCTTTGAGCTAGATACAACAATAGCCTCTGAATATAGAAGCACTATAATGCTCAAATTGTAGGATGGCACTATAATATGGATCACTCTCAGACTGAACTGATGAAGCTATGTAACTCATGTTTATTAAATATCTTGGGGTCAGCTTTTTACTGCATCCCACAAAGGGCAGAAAATACCCATAGTTCCAGACCCAAACTACTACTGAAACTTGGTGGATTGTTTATATTACCTATATGAAAAATATATTTACAAAGCTAGGAAGAATAGATGTATCCAGCAGCCAAAAACAACATGCGTGTGTATTAAAGATAAAACAAACTGAACAAGACAATCCCTTAGGATATCAAGTGCTAAAATAATTGTGAAAGCCTGGAAATTTACTGTTTGATTTAGCAAAAAGAGAGAGAGAGAGAGATCTATATTAAGTAATAAAACAGCACTTGTTTGAAAATGTACATTGTTTTTAATAAAATCACTTCTTAGGGGGATAAAAGGAAAAGCTTCTGCACAATATAAGCATTTTAATATTATGCTACTTCCTTAGATTCGTCTTGTTGATAAAAATTGTGTGTTTGATCTTGCAAACATTACTAACATAACTAGTTGCATTATAATTACTTTATATGACTAAGAGTTGCAGGATTGAGCTAAAGTACTCTGTCACTCTTATACATTACAACTGTTTCTAGATATATAAATGATGTAGTTAATACACGTCCTGATATTCAAAATACACACAGGGACCTGATCTTGCAGAGATTTTAGGCACCTTCTTAACTTCATGCACTAGGAGTGGGAACATGCAGCTTTGGGACTTCTATCTAGAACAGGACTGCTTACAAAGAGTGTAAAAACATGCACGTGCACAAGTATTACCAGGACGAGAGTCCTAACTCTACCGTTATCTCTATCTCAATATACCAGTTATGAGTCCACTTAATAGGGGAAACAGAATACCTGTTACATCATCTTATGACAATGGACATTTGCTGATCCAAGAAAAAAATCTTTCTAGTGCTTTCTGTGCTGTAAAGGAAGAGAATTCTCAACAAAAGCAGTAACTGACAAATTTGCTTTTGATGTAAACGTGATCTTATAATGTGTCGTGCTTTAGCCAGTAGATGAGAAAAATATTCCTGTCCCCAGGGCTCAGTGCCTCACCTTTTTAAAATGACTCTAAATTCCTTGCTTCCAAATTTTCATTTGAAATGCTCGTTAATTATTTACATCATGATTTGCTTTATCTTACTCCTCTGTATATGCTGGCTCATTTTATTGCTTGAATTCTTTGAATGCTATTCATTGACTTCTAATAATAATAATGCAACTTACTTAGAGCTTTGTATCGTAGCACTTTATAAATATAAACTACATAATCCTCCACATAGCACTGAAATAGGTAAGTATGTTTATTACCAGTTTCCATGTTAGGATACTGGAACCTAGGCAGGATAAGCAATACCCAAGGCTACCGGGAGAACAAGAGACAGTCAGAGCCAGAACTCTTAGTTTCCTGTTCTTAATTCATGATCTGTCTTAGTCTAGCATAGGATTTAACAATCATAAGAGAACAAATTATCTAATGATGCTCTAACATATTTTCAAGTGTGTAGACTTCAAAACATGGTAAACTGGTTTATTTAACTAGTTTATCATGCGTAAAAAAGCAGTGTGCATTCTCTGCGTTTGAGTGAGAATATTCTAGCTAGCATATGGTAAACTAGACATGGCCTGAGTATGTTATACCATCTTCCATCCTTTCTTTTTTTACTTACTTCCCTATTCCCTGCCCCCATTTTTCTTTCTTGCTCTTACAGACATCCATTCGCGGAGGCTCACTCATTCATATTTTAAAACTGATTCTCTTGATAGTCGGTAGTATTCTCCCCCCCCCCCCCTACCGCCCCG
>NW_005841933.1:652327-666987 GCF_000455745.1 Alligator sinensis
GAGTCTTTAGTTCTACCTTGGTAAATTGTTCTCTATATTTTTGTGGTGATAAAAATATCAGCAAAAATACATTAAACATGTTTGCTTTGTATTGCAGCAACAGCAGCAGCAGCAGCAGCAGCAACAGCAGCAGCAGCAACAGCAGCAGCAACAACAACAACCAGGTCCCAGACTACCCCCACGACAACCTACAGTTGCATCACCAGCTGAATCTGAGGATGAAAATCGTCAGAAACCCCGACCTAGAACAAAGATTTCTGTTGAAGCCCTGGGAATCCTACAGAGTTTCATACAAGATGTAGGCCTATATCCAGATGAAGAAGCAATTCAGACTCTCTCCGCTCAGCTTGACCTACCCAAGTACACCATTATCAAGTTCTTTCAGAACCAGCGATATTATCTCAAGCACCATGGGAAGCTGAAGGACAATTCTGGTTTAGAGGTGGATGTTGCAGAATACAAGGAAGAGGAGCTGCTTAACGATTTAGAAGACAGCATCCAAGACAAAAATGCAAACACGCTTTTTTCAGTTAAACTAGAAGAAGAATTATCAGTAGAAGGGAACACAGAGCTTAATGCTGAGTTGAAAGACTGATTTTAAAAGTATTATTTTCATTCAACAGTGCCACTGGTATTTACTAATGAAATGAAAATTCCATCATGCATTCTGTCAAAAACCTTTTATTATTCATTGTTTGGCCAATGAATCTTCCAAAACTTGCACAAAAGTTGAAAAAAGGATAATGCAGACTGCACTAGATGTTTTACTCTGTTTTACAAACTGCTTTGCAGCTACAGATGAAGCGTTGAGGATTGTTTGATATTAATTTGTGTTCACTGGTACGCTGTGTGAGTGTACCCAATAAGCATGATACCAGTGATTTTGATTCTGGAGCCTTCAGACAAGCATTACAACTTTTGTGATTTATTGTTTCATTTTTTTTTTTTAAATGATTACTGTAACACTCCACACTTGATCTTTGAAACTCACGTTTATTTAAAAAAAAGAGTTTGTTACTCTTGCTCTATTCTATGTTACAAAAGAACTATAGACTGTGGAATGCAGTTTAAAGATAACATATGCCAACAAATGCCTTGTATTATATGGCACTGCCGTAATTCAGATTTGTTTTCTTTTGGAAATAAAGGTCACTGTATTTTTTTTTCCATTCTCATTGTTACATGATTTTTAAAAAAATGAAAAGAAAATGTGAAACACAATTTAGTCCTCATTATTTATTTGTAGATCCTGCAGCATCATGTTGTAATTAATTTTTTTGGAAGTTTCCGTTAAATGTAATATTGCTTCTCTTGTTATCATACTGATTTTTTTTTTCTATTTATAAATGTATTTTGATGGGCAGTAAAACAAAGTGTCTTAAAAGTTTTAAATAGAGAAAATGTGCTTTACACAGTTGCCTATAAAAAGTGCTCTATGTTATCCAAGCAATTCATACTATAAGCTTCACTCTAATTGTTGTATGCAATTTTTACTATCATGCAAATAAGCTTAGGTAAATAAAACTAATAGATCACCTTAGAAACTTATGCAATTAATGTGAAAATAATTGATGTTTGCAATGTGTCTTCCTTTGGTTTACAATCAATTTTAAAGCTATAGCTGTATAAATTTTCTGTATAAAGGTGTATTTCTTTTTTATGAGTTTATTGCTATGAAAACACCAGTTATTTTGTTACAGCTGGCTGTTTTTATAAGTGTATCACAATTTTCTTTATGCAGAAATGTTCTGACTAGGAGTGGTTATTGACTGTAACTACACAATTAAAATTGTTTGTATGGTATGATATGGCAGGGTTTGTCTGCGTATGTGTGTATCTGGGAGGAGTAGCTGTGCTCTAAGTGCACATCCTTACTACCATTTTGAAGATGATTTTTCAATTGTTCTCTTTTTAGAGCCACACAGATTTTTTTTTTAAATTAACTTCTTTAAATTTGGATTTAGCCAACATAGTTGAAAAAGAAACATCATTTGGCTATGAAAATCATAACCTGTCTTTTCTTGGTTTAAAAACTTGCCTGTCCAACAGAGATAGCAGGATATTATTGAGTCAAAAGGCTATCAGGCAAAAACATATTTACAATTCCTGGCAGTAATGCACTTATAATGGATACAGCTAGTTTTATTTTGCACTAGAATAATGCTAACACTACTACTTACACTAATGTATAAACATTAAGAAGGCCATTAATAGTCAAAGTAAATGGAAAAGATGGGAGTTTTGTACAACAATCTCTTACTAAGTAAGATTATTTTAATGATCATTAATAAAGTGGTTGATAAAGCCAGAATAATTAGTAAGCTTTGAATTTATGTAAAATTCATGTCTAGGCTAGCAAGAATAGTACTAGAGAGGTAAAAAAAAACACAGTGAAAGTTGAAGAACAATTATGGACAGTTTATTAGTTAAATGAAAAAAGCTTTAAAAACCCCACTGAGTTCCATTTTTTACACGAGTTTTTGAAATTCAGTGCAATTATTCTTGATATTCTGTAAAATTTTAGTAATTTATCAGGGATATTTTCAAAGGCACAACTGATTGAAGTGCCATTTTGAAAATCCTTTCCCGTCTCTCCCTCCCCCAACTTCCATAACTGTATTAGTTTCCTTAAAGAGACACAACATAGGCAAGCAAACCATGTTTTTTCACTCTGGATATGAGGCAACAAGTCAGAACAGTGTGTGTAATTCTGGGCTTTTGTCAGACCTTTCAGGGTCCTGAGTATGCTCTTACATAAGGGGTTTGCCACAATTAAAGCTAGTGGTGACCAGTAATTAGTCTGGTTGCCATTGTACAAACCATTACTCTGGACCATGGAAGTCGCTTTGCTTCAGTGGATCTTACCTTGGTCTCAAGCACACCCAAGTATTATCAATTGAAATAGCTAAAAAGTAGGTTGGCATAAGAATGGGTCCCTATTGTAGATACCTGCCTCTTACTATCACTGTGGCCACTTTAATATGGCTGTTTAATTTAAAGTGTAATGGTAGTTGAGATTTTTTTTTTTAAGCACGTGAATATGTTGGTTAAGGGGGAATGGGACACATCCTCTCACTCTGCATACTAACCCAGGAGCATATAAAATGCTCTGATAAAGAGGGCAGATGCTAGACTCTATAATAGATTAAGAACTAATATAGAAAATATTTATAAACGGTGTTTCTCTACTGTTATGCCACCTCCTTTTCTTTGTTGTTTAATGCCTCACCTGGATGTCAGTGATGGGGGTATCCAAATCTCTCTCAAACTCATATTTCAAGTAGCTGGCTTGCTTTAATGTTTACTGCAAACATGAATTTGAGACTGTATCAACCAAAACGCTCCTAATCACCTGGGCCTCCGAAGTTAAATTTCTTAGCTACTAAAAAGTGACTGTGGTGCCGTCTCATTAACGTGTATTAGAGAAACAGTGGGGCTTAAATGTTATTTGCAATAAAATCAAATGTCTGGCAAATACAGGAAGCAGAGAGAAAAGTTTGATAGTGTTAGGTGGGAAAGATAGGCCTAACAGCTTTGGCAGTATAGCTCAACTTGAGTATTTCCTTAAAGAAATAAAGAGGAAAACAAAACATAGAATGTCTTTATTACCTTCTTCCTGACTTCACCTATGTTAAAAGGCCTAGCAATCCAATGAGAACATGGCTTTGGGGCAATCAGCATCCACAATCACATATTCCAAAGTTGATTGCCAAGTTAAGGTCTCCCTTTCCTATTAAAAGGGATTGCTAAGTTTGTGGTTGAATAGATGTTCTTTTAAGTTTGTGGGTTGATGCAAAAACTAACTTAAAATGATAAGGTGTTCATAAAAGGTTTATCTGTTTAATTTGCTCTTTGAACTAGAAGGCTGACACAAGGGGGGAAAGTGATGGCCCCCCATCTCATGGAGAGCCTGATGACTTACATATTGAAGTTCTGAGTTAATATTAAGTTTGTGTACTGGGGCAGCATCAACTGCTGCTATCAGTCCTTTGTTCCACTGTGAAATTCCCATACTTAGCAGCCACTAAATTAGGTGCCAAGAAAGTCCAACTCAAGCATCAAGTATTAAAGACTATTTAATATACTCCATTATGTCAAAGTATTGCAGAAACTGAACACTTTATGATCTTACTTAATGTTGATTATATTGTACTGTTGGGTCACAGACCACTGATGGAGAAGCAACAGAAATATACTCTAGGGTCACAGAAGTTACATTGGAGTAGCTATAGTTTGTCCTACGGTACTGTACATTCACACACAATCTTTCATTAAAGCGAATTGTTTGGTGTCTTAGTCTGCAATAAGTAATCCTCCTTGGGACAGGAGTAGCTCTGCTTGGCAGTGAATGTCTTTGCTTTGAGGTTCATGTGGACACATTCCCAACTACTTTGTGGCAGTCTTCCCACTCTTGTCCTGCAGCATTGTTCTGCATTATGGCTTGATGTAGCTGTGTGCCCTTCCTTGCTGTGGGTCATCTTGCCCAAATGCCATATCCCTGTTTAAATGCCAGCACGTAGCCATGCAAACTGCATCTTGCAACCAGGCACAGGTGAGTTCATATACCATTAAAGCACCCATGACTGACTCAGCTTCTTCACAGACCTCTGCAAAACTCTGGACTGGACTCCCCTCTGAGTAGCTGCACATCCAGTTCCATTTGGAAAAGAGTTATCAACAAGAAAGGGACGTACCTGGGGCTTGTCACAGTGCTGAGCCAAAGAAAAGAGTGAGACATGCCCACAAACAAGGAGCAAAGACAAAAACAAATAACGTTCACACTATTTGCCCACGGTATGAGGAACAGAGTTGTATTGTTCTCGGTGCTGCCATCACACTGGACTACTGATAAAGTATTCAAGATCCCACAGGTAGTTCCTGTGACCTCCCATGTGTATCACAGTATCCAATCAGGAGATTGTTTTGTCTTGGCAGCCAAGGACTGTACAATGCAGTAAGTTTAGAACTTATACAAGAACCCTTGAACACGGTCACAATACGACTTGTAGAGGGAAGTTCTACCAGCAGTCTCAATGAAACTGCTTCAGGAGGAGCCATCCCAACAAAGTATTACATCAATTGCTGTAACAATACAAGTGCATAAGATAATATAAACATCTTTTTTTTCCAAGTTTAAGCTGTGTGGCACTTGGTTGAGCAAAGCTTGAAGCCTCTGTCTGTCCAGCTTTTAATCTCTCCCCTCCCCAATTAAATGGTGACTGTCTATGCTAGAGACTTACAGCAGTGCTGCTTTTATTTTTCTGCAGTATCAAATCCCACAGCCATAAGCCATCCCTGCAGCCTTCCAGTCCCCCTCTTGGAAGTGCTCTCTCTGTCTCTTTCTGCCTGCCACAGATCACCTCAGACTCAATCATCAAGATGTCAATACCACAGGAGTGCTAAAAAGTCAAACTCACTGTGTGGCAGACGTGTTTATTGTAATGGCAGGTACAGAAAGAGGAAAAGCAATAGACAACAATACATTGTGCTCTAGGTTTTATGATCTCAGTTTTTCCCTAACAAAGTTGGTTTTGTGAAGTTGATTGACAAAACGGGCTTCAGGATTCTACCTCATTTGCAGTGCATTTCATGTGGGATTTGTCAGTGTCATGAAACAGGATTCAAAGCAAAAATAATAGTATACTCTGCCGCACATTGCAAAAGAAAGCAGCCTTCCTGGGGCCACCTGTATAGCTTGTTTTTCACTTCCAGTTCTGCAATAACTGCTAAACAAGCATGCTACATCTCTTCATAGTTTACTCCTTGCCTTTCCAAACTAAAGCCTTCTATAGCTTTTGCATTCAGCTGTAGGTAGATCTCCAGCATCTAGAAAGTCTGAAGAGGTGCCTGTGCAATTACAACCTACTTTGTGGCTGCCCCACCCAGCATCCTAGCTGGCCCACCCAGCCAGAGGGTTTACAGAAGAGGGAAAATGTCTTCACATCTCAAAGCAAACCCAGAATGGGAAGAGAAGATGGCAATGCCATTTCAAAATGGCAGGTAAAGCAATACTGTCCCGTTATTAGCATGTAGCCTAGGACTGAAGAAATAAGTACTTGTGCTATTCTTGACATCCCTTAACAAGTGAATGCCATGGTCCAAGCAAACATAGCACCCAATGGGAGGCTGACAAACCTCCAAAAGTGGGGGGGAAAGAGGGGGTGAAACAAGAAAGGAAATGGTCAGTGCATCCAAAGAGAGGGCCAGGAAGATTTTCTATAGTAGTCAAAAGGGCTCACAAGGACATGCATAGTTCTGGAAAGGAACCATAATGCAAATCGTACATAGGTTAACAGCTGTATTGAGGTGCTTTTCATAAAAATAGCTAAGCACTGCATCCCATTCTTGTGCTGTCTTGCAGACTAGTGAGAATGCACCACTCTGGGACCACCTTTCACTCACCAAATTTCAACTCTTTCCATGGCCACCTTCTGGGCAAAAGACAAGAACAGTTGCTAATGCTCCACCAGCTCCATAGTTTGGTCATGCTGGTGTCTTATTTACATGAATGGAGATCCCACAACTTCTCTCAGTAGTTTTTAACCACCCTTATAGTCAGATAGTTCTTTCTAATCTCCAATTTAAATCCCCACTGCTGAAATTTGAGTTCATTGCTCCCTGTCCTGTCTCCTGACAGAGAGTAGTCTGTTTTGGGGCTGTCCCACTTCTGGACAATGTGGAGGGAGGGAGAGGAGGAACTCACACAATGCAGACCTCAAACCCCTGGGCTTCATGTGGCATGGGCCACAGCCCCCAACTCCCACCAGCCACGCATACATGGTCCCCCACTGCCACACGTGGGCCAGGTAGCTTAGATCTCTCCTGTTGCCCACACAGCATGAACAGAGCAGATTTACTCTCATGCAAGCACAGCTCCTCTCTTGCAGTGTGGCCAGCTCAGATTACTCCCTGCTACACATGCAGCATGCTCTTGCCATCCAGCACTATCCCACCCCAGGAGCAGAGGCAGGAAGCAGAAACAGGAGGGTGGAAAGGGAGCCAATGCTGTGGAGCTGTGGGGGCAGGAGTCCAGGGTCCAAATGTTAATCCCTAAGGGGTCACATGTGGCCCGTGGGCCACTAATTGGACAGCCCTGGTCTATCTCCATCCTCTTTACAAGTGCTCGTCAAACATCTAGGCTGTTATCAAATCCCGCTTAAATCTGCTCTACACTAAATACTCCTAGTTCTTTCAACCTTTCCTGAATACTGCTAGTAGCCTCTCTTCAATCTGATTTTATAGAAATGGCATTGTCCCCTTTAGCCAGTTCCTTATCCACCTTAAAATTTTAATGTTAATCCCCATTTTTGCCATTTTAGTAATTTCCCATGATGCACAGTACCAAATGCTCCGCTTAAATCTAGATAGATTAGTTCCACTGCATTGCCCTTATCTAAGAAGTCTGTTACCTATCATAAAAGGATGTTAAATTCATCTGTAATGATCTTCCTTGGATAAAGCCAGGCTGCATTTTGTCCCATTTTTCCATCTTCCATGTTCCTCTTTAGTCTTTCCTTACAAAACTATTCTATTGGAAAAGAGAAGGAAAGGAGGAAGGCCATAACCATTCTTGTCTTTAGGTGATTGGAAAAAAAACCCCAAAATATTCTGTGAAAAAAATCAAGCAGAATGAAGAACTTTTCAGGAAAAAGTGTCTAGCATTTTTTTTTTTGCTTTCACTTGCATTTTTCACTGCCATAACTTTAAACTTAGTGCAATGTAGCATCATCGTGTTTTAAAAGTTTTCATATGAAAATATTTTGTTACACACAATCCATGACATAATATGGAGAAAATTATCCAGGTGCACATCTGCAAGGGGCAAGCAGGGAAGTGTATGCTTAGGAGCAACCAACATGGGTTCATTAGAGGCAGGTCCTGTCAGACCAACCTGGTTGCCTTCTATGGCCAGGTCACAAAATCCTTGGATGCAGGTGTTGCAGTGGATGTAGTCTTGCTGGACTTTAGGAAGGCCTTCAAGACCGTCTCTCACCCCATTATCGTTAAAAAATTAGGAGATTGTGGTGTCGATGCCTACACAGTAAGCTGGGTCACCAATTGGCTGGAGGGCTGCACCCAGAGAGTGGTGTTGGACAGGTCATTTTCAACCTGGAGGGATGTGGGCAGTGGGGTCCCCCAGGGCTCAGTCCTTGGGCACTGTTCAACATCTTCATCAGCAACTTGAACGAGGGGGTGAAAAGCACCTTGTTCAAATTCGCAGGTGACACTAAGATGTGGGGAGAGGTGGGCACGCTAGAAGGGAGAGAGAGGCTGCAATTGGATCTGGACAGGTTACAGGGATGGGCAGATGAGAATAAGATGGGATTCAATACTGACAAGTGCAGGGTACTGCACCTAGGGAGAAAGACCCAGCAGCATACCTACAGGCTGGGGAAATCCCTTCTCATGAGCACAGAGGCAGAAAAGGATCTTGGAGTCATTATAGACTCCAAGATGAACATGGGCCGCCAATGTGGGGACACGGTCAGGAAGGCTAATTGCACCTTGCCATGCATCCACAGATGCATCACAACCAGGTCTAAGGAGGTGATCCTCCCCCTCTATATGACATTGGTCAGGCCACAGCTGGAGTACTGTGTGCAGTTCTGGGCACTGCACTTCAGGAGGGATGTGGACAACATCGAGAGGGTCCAGAGTGCCACCCGCATGATCAGGGGCAGCAGGGCAGGCCCTATGAGGAGAGGCTATGGGACCTGAACCTGTTCAGCCTGCACAAGAGCAGGCTGAGAGGGGATCTGGTGGCTCAAGGGAGACCAGCAGGCAATTGGAGAGTCCCTGTTCCCCTGAGCACTACTGGAAGTAACAAGGAATAACAGCCATAAGTTGACGGAGAGTAGATTCAGGCTAGATATCAGGAGACACTACTTCACAGTCAGGGTGGCTAGGATCCGGAACCAACTTCCAAGGGAAGTGGTGCTCACTTCTACCCTGGCGGTCTTCAAAAGGAGGCTAGATAGACACCTTGCCGGGGTCATTTAACCCCAGCATTCTTTCCTGCCATGGCAGGGGGTCGGACTTGATGATCTGCTCAGGCCCCTTCCAACCCTACCAACTGTAAAACTATGATATATATTAATATTCTTAATAGGTCCCTGCAATCTAGGTATCAGTAAGAGATCCTATACTGCACTACCTAATGCCATTCTAACGCCTATCCAATGCCATATATTTTATCAATCTCAGAATTCCTTTAGAAGGTGTACAGTCTAAACACATCTCTTGTACTAGCTATAAATCTGTGCATGTTTTACCTAAAACAGGGAGTTGTTACTGTTCACAGGGTAAATAAGTATTTTTGCATTCTATTTTGGAAACAAATTTAATTATTTACCTGCACTTTTGTTCTAAAAGCAAGTAAAAATATTGATAAAACAATACTTTTCTAAGAATGGCAATAAAAGTGTACACCTGCACCAAGTCCTAGCATGCCATATTCTCAGATTAGTCTGTTAAAAACCTTTCAAGAGGCATACCAAGGAAATAGCTGTGCAAATGTGCTGCTGCAATAGAAATAAATGACAGTTATGGTGATCCCTTTCTAGTTTCCCCAAGATGTAGACATGCTCAGGTGTGCAATGTGTCGCCCAACTCCAGTTACTCAGCACAGGCAAGAGGGTGTGACCATTCCAATCAGCTGATCCTTAGCTGCTAAAATAACCCCTTGGGGATCAGGGACAGCCAAGTATAAATTGAAACAACCTTCAGAATGCTGTAATTTATACTAATTTTCAGCTGCCTCTGGGACTGGGGTTGGGCAAAGATGGTTAGGCCATTTTACCTCTGGTTCTGCTCCAAGCACAGCTCAGCTGCTTCGGAGAGTCTGCCCTGATGTGTGTTACAGCTACAAATTCAGAATTATGAAATGTAGCCATTAAATCTTTTTTGCTTTGCTAAATAAGAGATGTTTGCAATATCCAATACACCTTTAAAAGCTTTACTTCTTCTGCAAACAGATATAGCAGTTGTTCTGTATTCAAATGTTTTTGTTCTCTGTACCCCCCAGGTTGAACTCAGAGTTTGGGGGGGGCGGAGGGGGGCGGGGGATGGGACAGCAGGGTATACTGGTCTATTCCAGGAAACCAGAAATTGCTATATAGGGCTCTTGCTCTGGAATGTTCTCCTCCTTTGGATCTGCTAAATCCAGCTTCGTGATTTCTTAGGGTGAAATGCAAGAAACAGATGAGAATTTGCAGTAAGTTTTCCTAAATTGCATATTCTCCATATATTCTTAAATTGTGTCAAAGGCGCTTGCCAGGAGAGAAAAAGAGCATGTATGTGTGTGTATGATTGTCTTTCTGCTGTGCTATAATAAGCTTCTGTGTGTGTATATGTGCTCAAAAAATGTACAAGGACAACAAAATAGCAAAAACACAATGAGAAAACAAATGCAGGTTGAAAGGAATTCCATGGAACAGAAAGGATAGCAAAAAACCTGAATGAAGTAAAGAGAAGGGGGCAAAAAGACACAAAACATAAACAGATGACTGAATCTACAGCACTCCAATACAATAATGGTAGTATAGGATCATAGGAACATACTGAAAGGGACCTCACAAGATCATTTAGTCCACTTGCTCAAGGCAGGTTCATCCGTGTCTAAACCATGCCATCCCAGTGATGGTCTAATCTGGTCTTGAAAATTTCCAAGGATACAAAATTGCACAGCTTGTCTAGGTAGTTTGTTCCAATGCTTAACCACCCTTAAAATCAGAAAGTTCCTCCTAATTTCCAATTTAAATTCCCTCCACTAAAGTTCAAGGCCAGTGTTCCTAGTCCTGTCTGCTACAGCAGAGGTTTTCAACCTTTTTTGTCCCCTGGTGGCCAGTCAATGAGCCTTCCCAAGTACCCCCCAGGGGTACTCATACCCCTGGTTGACAACCTCTGCGCTAAAGCAACAGAAAATAAGTCTGTCTCCACCCTCTTTATAATTGCCCTTCAGGTATTTGAAAACCATTATCAAATTGCCTTAGTATTCTCTTCTCTTCTATTCTCTTCTCTAAACCAAATAATCCTAATTCTTTCAGCCTTTCACCATAAAATATTCTTCCCATTGTGAAATCAGAAAAAATATATGCCTTAAACTTTGACTATTTTAGTTATAAGATGACATAACCGCTTTGTGGAGAATTGCTGGCTCTGTATAGTAAAACAGATAAGAAAAAGTGTTTGTTCTTTGTAACTCCTCTGCAACTGCTTCGCTCACCGCGGCCTTAAAGATAGCAAAAAGTATGTACAACTCTGATTTGCAGGTGCAAGAAGGAGGTTTGTGAACTAACCTCGCCTCCCCCATTAGTTCCCATCCTGATTACAGCAAAGAAATAATGAAGTAATATTATAGCCGCTTTTCATGCTAATTTCACTATATGATCACGTGAGTTGTAAGCAACTGTTAAAAAGTATATAAGCCTCCTGATTTTGCTCTTGGGGGGGGACCCCTTCCAAGTGCTTGGGAAATCCATGTCACTTTGGAATCCCCCCCTACAGCTGTAGTTTCTTTTAAATAAAAGCTTCTGCTGACCTGACCCAAAAGTATGCTGCGTGTGTTTCCACGACAAAAGCTTTCTCTCATGCGAGGATGAGCTCTATTTGATGCAAGAAGTCTATGGGCTGACAAGAGGTAAAATGCTGCTTGATCCCGAGGCGCCAAACTTGAGAGGTAAGAGACCTAATTCAAAATCTCTATTGGGGTTTCGGAGGAGGACTGCCTGTAGGCTCCCAACTTGGCCGTGGTAACTGGATCTGAACCTTGTTAAAACAGGTCAGTCTGAACCTTACTGCCGGCTAAAATTTTCTGTCTGGTAAAGGATCCCATTTTGTGTCTGGTAACGTACGTTTTATTTAGGGAGAAACTGTATGAAGCACCTTCATCCTACAGCACATCGGGCTTGTCGTTAATTAACTAAGGCGGTGTGGGGGAGGAGGTCTGGCTGACTGAATGAATGTGCATGTGTGTGTATTTAGAAATATGAGCCACTGACCAGGTCTGAGACTACGGTTGGGTTCAGCCGCCCCAATTCTGCCTGACAGGGCAGTTTTGAAAGCAAGGGGGCCCAACTGGAACCTCGTGACCCAGTGGACAGGGCTTCCCAGTGATTGAATAAATGTGTGTGTGTGCATTTAGAAAAATGAGCCACTGACCAGGTCTGGGACTAAGGCTGGGTCTAGCCGCCCCGATTCTGCCTAAAAAAGGTAGCGTCGAAAGCAAGGGGGCCCAGCTGAAACCTCGTGACCCAGTGGACAGGGCGTCTGAGTGATTTTGTCTTTTCCAAACCCCTTGTCCCAGTAGCTTCTGCCGAGAGCAGGAGTGAAAGGATTCCTCTTGTGTTTCCCTTCCCATTTCCATTTTATGAGCCGGTGTCGGGTCAGAAGCCTTTTGTCTGGGCAGTGAAAAACTGCGGGGCAAGGCACTGAGCGGCCCGGACATCCTAAATAAGCCTCTCCTACGTCTCCCTGTGTGACTGAAAATGGGAACGAGTCAGTCTAAACAAGTTCCCGTCCCCCCTAAGGGGACTCCGGCGTACTTTATGTACACACACTATTCTCCCGAGGCTTGCAAGTACCTGGATAAGTGGAACTGGTATACTAGGGATGATCCTGTGAAGCATTTTCCACAAGAAGGAACATTTGATCAGGATAAAATAGTGCACTTAAGAGGGGCTTTAGAGTCCCGTGGATCCAAAACACCACAAAACCAGTGGGACGCGTTCTTTTATTGGTATGATGAAATGTCCAAAAGGCGGACAGAATCTCAAACTAGGAGCCTAAAAGACTCTCAAGAAAAATTAAAACAGCAGTTACAAGCTGTTCGGGAGAAATTGGCTGCTCCCCCAAATTACACGCCGGCCACCGCTCCGATGTATCCAGCATTGCCCGGGGCGCCCCCACCACCGGAGCCAGCAGAGGATATCCTTGACCTTTGTTCGAACCCTGCTCTCCTGGGACTCCCACATCAGCAACAACCGGTTCAACATCAGGCTGCAGCCCAGGCTAGTAACTCATTAGCTGAAGCTCCTTCAGTAAATCCATCCACGGAGCTTAATAGTCTGGACTCATCCACCATATCTGCCACTCAATCATCACCAGTGTGGCAATTTACTCCTGGGTCACAACCCACCACAGGTGTATTTAGAAGAATGGGAATAGGCATGGAAAGATCTCCCATCAATCTTAGATCCCGAGCTGCACAAGTTTACCCCCTAAGACAAATGCCAGGCATTGGCACCGATGGACAAAATATAGTAACCGTGCATGCACCCTGGACTCCAGGTGATCTCTACAATTTAACTCAAAAATTCCCCAAAATCAGGGAAGACCCAGAAAAATTTCAGGAAGAATTGCAGACTGTTATAAATTGTTATAATCCAACATGGGCTGACATTAATCAGCTCATGCGATCGATTTTGCCCAAGGAAACTATGCTACGTCTGTATGCTGCCTGTACTTGGCCAGATCAAAACCCAGGGATTGGCCAAGACTTTATTGACAAGAGAAATGCTTTGGTTCAGGCAGTTCTCACAATTTGCCCAAAAAAGGCAGACTGGACCAAAATAAATACCTGTAAACAAAACAAAAATGAACACCCCAGTGACTATTTGGAACGCCTCAAACAGGCATTTGAACGATACTCAGGAATGGATAACCCAGTCGGAAATGCTAAACAAGCAATAGTGGCAGCATTCATCCAGGGACTTAACCCTAAAATTGCTGAGAAAATTCAAACAGTAATTATTGGCTGGGAAACTAAAGATTTGACTGAAGTCCTTGCTGCGGCTAACCATTTTCATAACAAATTGGAACGGTCTAAAGACAATGCCGAGTTTAAGTTAATGGCCTTACAGATTTCTCAGTTGCAGGGTCCAGGTAGAGGAAGGGGACGAGGACGGGGAAGGGGAGGCCCGGGTAGATTCAGGGGAAGAGATAGATCCTTGAGCCCACAAAACCCAGGCTATGGGAACCAATGTCATTATTGCAAGCAAGAAGGACATTGGAAATCAGAATGCCCCAAGCGCCCCGGCCAAGGACCCAGACCCCAGTCCCTGCCCCCACCTCCACTTCCTGTCAATTTTCCCAGTGTTGAATAGGACAGCCTGAGGGACAGTGACATCATCGCTCCTTTGCTTGCTACTGACCAATCTGGTCCGTTTGTTGAATGCCTTATTTCTGGTAAACCTGTCTCCTGTCTTGTCGACACCGGAGCATCCCGCTCCACGCTAAAGGCTGCTGAGTTTCCTTTTCTACCTTATTCTCCTGAAACTATAAATGCTGTCGGTATAGGCGGACAACCTATCCCACATCCCGTCTCTGAACCTGTCTCCATCTCTATTGGCCCTTTGTCTGAAAATCATGCCTTTCTTCTTAGCCCCTGTGCACCTGTCAACCTTCTTGGTAAGGATTTGTTGTGTAAACTGGGATGCGTGATTTATTGTAGCCCAGATGGTGTTTACCTTGAGGTACCAGAACATAGGGAAACTGAGCTTGTGGCTTTGCTAACCCAGGAGTACTCTGAACCTGACACTTCCTACTTGCAAGAGGAACTGTTGGCACGAGTACCTCCACAGCTGTGGTCCACCCATGCAAATGAAGTGGGGCACATGCTGAGTGCTGAACCAGTGCGTATCATCTTGAACCCTGCCAAGCCA
>NW_005841933.1:669966-720543 GCF_000455745.1 Alligator sinensis
TTTCTGGTGCTGGTTATGTTTGTTGTTAAAATTCTTTGTCCCTCCTGTATCTAAAAATGGCACTGATATCCTTATATATCACACTTGGGTATCTCAGTATCACCCAAGGGGGGTGGGAGAAAAATTTGTACTTGCAGATCTCCCGTACGGTGGCTCAAGCTGGAAATAAAAGTGACTGCTGGATATGCTCTCACAGCCCAGCGCACCTACAACAAGGAATCCCAATGATCGGAGTACCAATATCCCTCCGGCAATGGGGAACAATAAACGGCGGCTTCGTTAGACACTACTCGTTAGCTGCCCATCGGTCCGCTCCTAAAGAATGGAGGGCCGCCCCTGCTAACTGGATAATCTCCCCAAGAGTAGAGGCGCCTTTCTGTTACAGATCCAACAACACCGGAGCTTATAATAAAGCCACACCTGTAGGACACTACCCTCATTGCCTAACTACTCTAGATTATAGCCCCAATAGCACCAGTGGAATCCTGTTGGGTAATGTACCCTCTCTCAATTGTACAGGATTCATGGTCTACAACTTTTCTAAGGAACCTCATGTTGCTCTCATTGCAAACAGATCGGAATTTTACATTGACTCCAATTTTACTTCTTGTAATATATCTCGGTCCAGCAGGATAACAGCTGAACGTGGTCCGTCCTATACGATGCATATTAATCGAAAGTGCCGGATATGGCACAACACCTGTCGAGATTTGAGTACCCTTTCTGCCCCAGGCCTTTACTGGCTCTGCGGAAACAGGGCTCATAAAATCTTGCCCTGGAATTGGGTGGGGGCATGCACTCTTGGACGTGTTATCCCTGGTTTTGAAATGCATAGTACAATATATCTGGAACAAGTAAAAAATTTCAACCATCACATGAAAAGGGCGGTTAACCCCTTAGCTACCAGAAACACAGGGTTCCATCAATTTGTGAGAACCTTCATACCGTGGCTTGGAGTAAGAGAATTGGAACTAGCCATAATTAACATTTCAGCCACAATGGAAGCTATGGGAAATGCCACTGCGGATGCAATTCAGGCTCTGCAAGAAGAGATCTCCCAGATCTCACAAGTAACTATACAACACCGCGTAGCCCTAGATTACCTATTGGTATCCCAGGGAGGAGTATGTGCCTTAGTAAACTCCACCTGTTGTGTCTATGTCAATCAGGACATGCGAATTGAAACTGACATTCGTAAAATCCGAAGTCAGTTAAGGGTCTTACATCAAGTGGCCTCAGAAAATACTGACTGGGGTCTAAAAGAAATGTGGTCTTGGCTAACCTCCTGGCTCCCAGATTCCGGGGCCCTTGGCAAGAAAATCCTGTATGGAATATTGTTTGTCTTGATAGTTCTGATAATGTTTTATGTCTTAGTGCAACTGATCCTCTGCTGCGTGAAAGCCAGCAGGAGAAGCTTTAGCAAGGCAAGAAAACCCACAGCAGAGTCTAGAATAATGGTATTACAAAAGTGTGAGCAGATTGAAAGAAAACATGAAAGGCTGCACGATGAAATAGAGGGGCTCATGAGAATAAAAATTTAAGGGTAAAGTGAGACTAAATAGTCTCAAAGGGGGGGGAACTGTGGAATCAGAAAAAATATATGCCTTAAACTTTGACTATTTTAGTTATAAGATGACATAACCGCTTTGTGGAGAATTGCTGGCTCTGTATAGTAGAACAGATAAGAAAAAGTGTTTGTTCTTTGTAACTCCTCTGCAACTGCTTCGCTCACCGCGGCCTTAAAGATAGCAAAAAGTATGTACAACTCTGATTTGCAGGTGCAAGAAGGAGGTTTGTGAACTAACCTCGCCTCCCCCATTAGTTCCCATCCTGATTACAGCAAAGAAATAATGAAGTAATATTATAGCCGCTTTTCATGCTAATTTCACTATATGATCACGTGAGTTGTAAGCAACTGTTAAAAAGTATATAAGCCTCCTGATTTTGCTCTTGGGGGGGAACCCCTTCCAAGTGCTTGGGAGATCCATGTCACTTTGGAGTCCCCCCTACAGCTGTAGTTTCTTTTAAATAAAAGCTTCTGCTGACCTGACCCAAAAGTATGCTGCGTGTGTTTCCACGACACCATCCTTGTAATCAGTGTTGTCCCTCTCCACTGGACACAGTAGTTCAGATGAAGCATCACCAGTGCTGAATAGAGCTGAAAAACCACTTCCCTTGATTTGAAAGAGACACTCCTGTTAATTCAACCCAATATACTGTTGACTTTTTTTTTACAATGAGCGAACACTATTGGCTCATATTCATCTGTCCACTGTAACCCCCAGGTCCTTTTCTGCAGCACTGCAGCCTAACTAGCCATTCTCCAGTCTGTATTTGTGCATGAAGTTATTCCATCCCAAGTGCAGGACTTTGCATTGGATTCTCCTCACTGAATTTCAGTTCATTTTTTCAGTTTATCCATGTAATTTCTTTCTGGATCCTAAACCTACCCTCCAAAGTGTCTGCAAGTCCACTCAAGTTGGTGTCATCTGCAAATTTGTTAAATGTACAAACAATCCCATCATCCAAATTATTAATGTTAAACAATAGTGGCCCCAGGACATATCCCTGGGGAATCTCACTTGATATCTCCTCCCAACCAGATATAGGCCAATGACAACTACTCATTGAATATAATGATGCAACCAGTTTTGTACCACCTTACAGTAGTTCCATATTATACTTTCTTAGAATATCCCACTCCAACACGCAAATTATTGTTCTAAATATTCCCCTTCATCCCGTGAAGATTTGCCAGTTCTTCATTCAACTGGTATATCAGCTTCTGAAAATGGGCAGAAGGAAGATAAGGGTGAGTCTGAGAGGCATCTGCTGCTGGAAACTTACTTCTTTTAGTTTTTGTATTATGCAACCAAATATAAGGAGGTTGAGCATGATATAAATAAATAAACACTTTGCCAAAATGTTTCATTTTTTATAGGTAGGATACCTTCAATTCCAGAAAAATACATGCATTTGAAAGACTTTCAATTGCAATGCTCTGTCCCATTGCTGTCAACAAGGTCAGGAGGCCAAAAAGAGCTTGTCCTGTTTCCCCACAGATTAGGCAGAAAGTAATCAGAACATTATTGACCAGTGTCAACACCCCCTTTCTGATAAACTGTAGAAATGTTCATATACTTGGCAAAATTGTTTTTTTGCTCTAATTACTATATCCATCTGCTCTATAAGATTGATTATGCTGTGAGGATGTTTGTTCTCTTGTCTTCTAAATGATGGGCCTCTTCTTGGCGTAGAACTCATCCTGCAACATCTTTACACAAAGACGGATGTGCGATTAAAAACAAAACAAGCCCGTATTCATCTGAAATGAACTTGAGCCAAAGTTCCCTAAAGGAATTAATAACCAAATATTACCTGGAACATGGATGGACAGTATACTGTAAAACTACTGTTCTCGTCCAGATGAAACTGGTTCCTTTCTTATGCCAAGACTCCTGTGAACAGCCCCAATCCACCAAAAGATACCACTAAAGACCTCAAAACTCATGAATGCTTGACAATGCAACTGATTTCAAGTTCTACCATCACCTGCAGAAGTCAAGTCCAATCTTAAGAAAATTAACATTTAAAGCCAACATTAAATATGCACAGTATCTGTGGCATGTGGCAAAATAGACTTGGTATAAAATTATGACTTACTATCGCATTACATTGCAATAGGTTTGGGGAACAAGGTGAGGGGCACATTCCCTTTGTATCCTGGCGGTGGGGCGGCTCCACTCAGAAACAGGAAGCAGATTGCCAGCCTGGCTTTTGAACCATGGGGAGCAAATATCCAGTAAGTCTGGGAAAGGGCATGATAATACACCATAACACAATCCTCTGCTGTGGGACCTGGCACCTGTGCATCAGCCTGCTGTAAGTCCTCCCCTCCCTCAGTCCCATACTGGTTGCACTGAAAGGAGGCATAATTAAGACAATTTTAGCAGTTGGGAGGCACACTGGGAAAAATCTCTGGAAAATGCTGCTGGTGTTTGTGGTGGTGGTCCAGAGTAGTGTTTGTGGAATTCAGTGCCCAAAAGGACAGCTTAGTACTTCCTTGTTTTGCAATCTGAAGGGGTTAATGGTGACTATCACCCACCACCACACATCAGGCAGGAAGAAAGCTATGGATCCATTCTTCCCTCCCATTCTGTGCCCTCTCAATGGTAGCAGAGCAGGGGCTATGGTAGATGGTGACATCACATACAGCACTGCACCACTGCCATGTGGTTGTGCCAACCACTCAGCTGTGGCCAGCATTGCAAGGTCCCTGTGGCAGGGCACCTTTGGTGCCTGCCACTTTAAGGACAGAAAACAGGCAGCAGCCAGGTGCCTGATGAGAGCACCCATTTTGGACCCAGGGATATAAGCTGGGCTGCAGTTTGCTCCTGGGGGAAGGAGGTAACATCAGACTGAGAGGCTGCTCTGAGAATATCAGGTGGTAAGGGTAGGGGTAGAGGGGACCCCTTTGTCCTGGGTAAGATGTAAAACTACACCTTGCCAGGGAAAGGTGGTCTGGTGGCATTTCTAGTGGTGTGGAAACCCCCAGGAAATGCCAGGCCAGTTACCTCCCTGGTGAAAGGTAAGTTGGGGCGCCTTAATAACCCCAGCCCCACGTCCCTGGTGGTGTTCTCATGAGCAGAGGGAGCCCAGGCTCAGTAAGGAGCCCTGAGGCAGAGTTCAGGCTGGACCTGGGGCTGTGCCCAGGTGGAAGGGTAAACCCTGGGGGTGACAAGGAGTGAGACCCTGAGTGAGAGGGGTGACTAACAGAGCAGCCCCGCAAGTGTGAGCAAGTGAGGAGGCCCAGTGGGGGCATAGTGGCCCAGTGAGAGGACAGGAGCAAAATAGGCCTGCAGTTGTAGAATCACTCAGTCAACGCTTGGGTGAAGGTAACAAGAGACACCCAGCAGACTGTGCCGGAGCTGACTGAGGCAAGGAGAGCTAAGTCTGAAGCCGGATGAGGCCAGGCAGGATGTGTGTGGCACTGAGAGAGAGCAGTATGAAAGAGGCTGGGTGAGGGCCAGCAACGTAAATGAGACCCCGGTAAGAGAGGGGTGACATGTGAGTGGCACTCCAGCACTGTAGAGAAGAGCTACAACTGTGTGCCCAGTTTGCTCCGGCCATAGGCTGGAGAAGTAACACACACAGTAACATCTGCGAGGCATGGGACCCATGGAGGGGAGGTTGGAGCAGTTATTAAGGCCCTTGTCAGTAGGGCAAGTAATGGGTATCCTCCTGCCTTGGTAACAACTCTCACATTTTTCTATCAAGGCGTGGCAGAAGAGCAAAGTGGGAGGTTACCCCAGGAGCAGGGCGGCTGGTGGAGAGCTGACAAGGAGACCACCCTGTTACAGTCCCCCATCCTTCACTTCAGGCATTCCCAACTATGCCTCCCTGGTCTCACCAGCCAGGCAGTGCCTTAAGCAAAGGAAAGTCAGCTGATAAAGTAAAACCACAGGTAAATACTTGACATGCATCACCTGCTACCTTTTGCAAGGCTGCTTCTCACCAGTAGGGGCTGCCTGTCAGAATATAGACACCAACTCCCTCCCCTGCGATTCACTGGGCAGAGTCACAAATAAGTACCCGGACCCTTTCCACCCAGTTGTCACATGCTTCTTCCCCAAACCAAACTCCTACCTTGATTAAGGGAAAACATGCTGTCGCAGGGCACCTTGGTGCTCTGCTCCTAGAGAGTGGAAACTGCCAGGGAGAGCGCCCTGGCAGGACATAACGAGCACAGCTGCAGGTTGCCCGGGGCAACCAGGAAGTCAGCTGACCAGAGGGGGCAGGGCCTGGCCCTCATAAAGCCCAGGGCTGAGGCCAGGCTAGCAGTTCCCTGCCAGCAGCCAGAGAGGCAGGAGCTCCTGGAGTAGGAATGCGAGAAGCAGTGAGAACCACAGGTACTGCCTAAGCCAGATAACAGAAGGCAGCTCTAAGATGTCGGAGCAATGTGGTTGTAGCCAGGCGGCTTATAGTTATGTTGCAGCCTAGGGGCTTGTGTTTTGTTTTGTTATTAGACCGGTGGTTTGGGCGAGGCTATTAGGGGTTGGAGGAGGCCTTGTAGGGACCCACAGAGGTGTGGGGCCCTAGCGCCAGTGAGGGCGCAGTATTCTCAGGGGGAACCCCCAGCGGTGTGGGAACCCCGGCACCAGGGAGGGCGCAGCATACTCATTGGGGACTCAAAACAAGTGGGGCCCCCCCCAGCGCCAGAGCAGGTGCAGCATACTCGGGGGGAACCCCCAGTGGCATGGGGACCCCAGCGCCAGTAGGGGGCAGTATTATTAGGGAGCCCAGCGTGGGCACAGCAAGCCCCAGTGAGGGGGCAGTATTATTAGGAAGCCCAGCGTGGACACTGCAAGCTCCAGAGAAAGGGAACTACTGAGCAGCCCAGCGCAGGCGCGGTGAGCCTCTGAAGAAGGGCTTAGCGCTGCAGTAAACCCCGGAGAAAGGTGAAGTGCTGCGGTGAACCCCGGCGAGAGGGGGTAGTGGTGTAGTGAGCCCTGGGAGAAGGGGGTAGCAGCGTGGTGGGCCCGAGAGTCAGGGGGCGTAGCCAGGAAGTTCCAGAGTGGGTGCAGAAGGCCCCAGAGAGGGGGCGACATTACAGGGAAGGCCCCAGAGAGGGGGCGACAGCACAGGGAAGGCCCCAGAGAGGGGCGACATTACAGGGAGGCTCCGAGTGGGCTCGGAGAGCCCAAGAGGGGGCAGCACAACAGAGGAGGCCCCAGAGAGCGGGCGAGTGTACACAGGAGGCCCCAGAAAGTGGGCGAGTGCATAGAAGAGGCCCGAGAGACGGGCAGTGTACGTATGGAAAGACAGACCAACGTCTATCCCATCTGCGAGGCTTGGGGCATGGTATCAGGGGAGGTTGGAGCCACGCATAGCCCATAAGGCTAGGGTGCCCGGGAAGCACCCATCATACAGGGAGACCCCGGTGGGTCCAGGAAAACACGGGGACAGAGGTCCCAACTAACTGTGCCCAAGGAGACGTGAGGCAGCCTCCCAACTTTACCTAAACATCAAAGATGTGGCGGGCGAGAATCTGAGGGTGCCCTTGGGCCAACTTGGCACGGAAGAGGGGGCCTTAAGGAGATCACGGCCCTCCTGTAGGACCCCGCTGTGACACATGCCCATGGAGGGGAAGACCAAGGTAAAGCTTTTATGTGCTAATGGTGGCAATCTCAGGCAATGCAATGACTAGGGTAGGAGATAGGAAAGCAGTAACAAGAATAAGTGATCACCAGAAAACTACAGGCCTTCTTCCATGGCCAATCCCTAGCCATAGATGACTATAGTTAAGAACAGGGTGAAAATTTTCAGAAGGCACTGAACAGAGGATCAATTTTGCTCAGCACACAGCTGTAACACACTGAGCCCTGAGCCCTGTGAACCCCATTACCATATCTTATGGTGTATAAGTCGACAAATTGTATAAGTTGACTCCATGCTTCTATAAAAAAAAGTTAGGATTTTTGTATGTCCATTGTGTAAGTCAACCCCTCCTCTGTGTGCAAAGAGCTGGAAGCCCAGGTGGGCTTGTGGGATGGGCAGCACATTGGTGGGCTCCTGGGAAGTTGGATCAGGCCCCTGGGAGCTTGGGCAGCCCATGACCAGTCCTGGGGGACTCTGCCACTGTGGAAGGAAGGACCAGGCCCCCCTGCAGCTCAGGGGCTGCCTGGCCTGGCAGCAGCTCACCCCCCAGTCACAGGGAAGGCGAGAAGGCTCCACCGAAAGCACAATCAGGACCCTTGCCACTTCTGCCTTTAGCAGGAGCCTGTGGCTGGCAAGATGCCTGGCACCACCCAGGAAGGGGCTGATCCTGCCCAACACCCTTAGCCTTCCCCCCACCCCCCGCCCCTGCCCGACACCCTGAGCTTCCCCTGGGGCAAGCCAGCCCCTTCCCAGGTGGCACCAGGTGTCCTGCTGGCTAAAGGCAGAAGCAGCAAGGGGCCCAATCCTGTTTTCAGCAGGGCTGGGCAGCCCCTGAGCTTCAGGGGGCACGTTCTTCCCTCCACAGTGACAGCACCTCCTAGGGCTGGCTCAGCAGGCTGCCAGTGGACCGTGTGCTGCCCGAGCTCCCAGGGAAGTCCAGATAGCACCACTTGCAGGGGACAGTGTATAAGTTGAGCTTGATTTTTTTAAAGACAGATTGGGCTTCAAAAATCAACTTATACAGCAGAAATACAGTAACCATATTCCCTGCTCAGTTTCCCACACAGTCCCACATCACTGGGATCAGGTAACAGGATGGGTATGAGGTGATTTGCATTTCTCACAGTATGAAGCACAGTCCCATGGGCAGTCCTTGTAGCAATCATTTTACCACTGAAATTGTTTCAAATGTCCTGGGAACAGTTTCTTGGCTGCAGCTCAAGTCAGCTTCCATCCAGGAGACAGAACATGAGCACCTGTGGATTCAGTTACAGTGCCTGGTGTTCAATGGCATGGGGTCTGAGCCAGAAGGAAGCAACAGGCTGGTTCAAGCCCAAATCTTTATTCAACCTAGCTTTGCAAGGGTGGCAAGCTAGGTTCTCTAGATGTTTGCAGACATTATGGGAGGAATGTCCTGAACTCAACTTTTGGGCTTTGCTTGTATTCTCCTTGGGGGGTTGCTGTTCTCCCCAGGTCAGGAAAGAGTAAACAACATTCTTTAATCACCTCTCACATACTGGGACAGGTACTGAAATGCCTTCTGGAGGTATTTGATCAACTGAGACCTTCATGTTGAATGGAATCCCTCTTCAAAATTAGGGGAGATACTAGAGAGAATCTGGGGTGTGGATCCTGAATAACTTACCACAGATGTGGGGAGTTCATAGATTTTTCCTTCACATCACACAAATTGAAAGGGCACTTGTTTCCCTGCTGTCATTTCAGGGTCAGCACCAGCTGCAAGCAGAGATCTCAGAGTAGTAGGCATGGATAAATTAAAGCCTCAGCATGAAACCATGGTTCAAAGGATAGCATGGCATCAAAGGTTGAAGCAAGGATGAGATTTTGGCTGACCAAGTGTTGTTATCAGAAAGGAAGGATGCTGCTGCAGAGGAACTGAGGGCCAGGATAGAGTTTCACAAGGACTATTGTGCAGACCTGGAGATGTGGTTATCAAAAGCTAGGTGCACGGATGTGCCTGAGGCCATCACCAAAAGAGTGGGCATAGCAAGGTAAACTATGGATATATGATGTACACTCTGTAGGTTCAAAGAGACTGCTAGCAGACTCTCAACCACACTTAGCAAGCAGATGGCCAGCTAAGATGGCCACACTTAGTAGGCAGAGTTGCTCCCTCTCCCATGACCAGGTCTGTCATCCATGGCCTCCCATTTTACTCCCCCTGGTCTTGGGCAGCATTATATTGAACAGGTCAGGTTTACCTGCAGCAAACTCTGCCAGGGGAAATACAGTCAGGGGTATCCTCCTCAGCCTGGACTGGCAATTCACTAGGGTCATGATTTTCCTTGACCCCTACATGATGTACTATGGGATAAGTTTCGCTCCCTAAGCCAGGGATTCCAGAAGTAGCCTCCATCAGGACCTTGCTGGGGTAAGGGCTGTTGACACTAGATTTGGACCCAGCACCTATACCTTTGTTACAGGTGAGCACAACCCTCATCCCAAACACCCCACCTGCCAGTTGATAATAGGCGAATTTATTGATACTGAGTAAGAACAGAAAAGCAACAATACAAACAATCAAGCAAATTCTACATCTACGAATCCTAGGGCTGTCATTAGAGTCAAAGTACATCTGGTGAGGATGCAGGCTCCACTCTGAGTCTCTTTCTCTTAGGTGTCAGCAGTCTGGAGGTGGGATGCAGAGTCCCACAGCCCCCCTCCAGTGGGGTGCATGAGATGGTTACTGGTATGTCCTCAGTTCGTGGTGGCCTTGGCGGACCCCTCTCAGGGAGCAAAACAGGGAGGGACCCTTTGTTTATCTCAAGTCTCTGCTTTTGTATTCGTCTTCCCCTTTGATGACTCTTCATCTGTGGCTATCTCTGGCTGGCCATCTCTCTGTGGTCAGATGTCCTTCTGGTCCTTCTCCTAATTTGGTCTGTTTCCCCAAAACTGGGACTTAGCCCTCCCTTCTCCCTGAGGCCTTGTTGCTGGTGTCACTTATCTTGTGTTATGGGCCAGTATGGTACATACTTCTTTGGTTCCCAGGCTGTGTGTCCTTGCTGTGCTAGACAGCCCATCTGCTTTTAGGGCCATGAGAAACTGTGTGCATCTCCCAAGCTCTTTAGAAATCCATTTAACTTCTGAAGTCCATCTTGACCGCCTATAATACATATATCAAAACTATAAGCCAATTCTCAAAAAACAGGCCTTTACATACTGTTTCTAAGCCAACAAGGGGTACCAGGAGAAGCTCTACAGAAGGATGCCCCAACCTAAGGGCACTCCTCAACAGCACCGAGAAACAACCCCTTCCTCCCCCAGTGGGCCCTACCAACCCCACCACTTGAGAACCCTTTCATTGTCCTAGGGTTACTGTAGCAAGTCAGGGTCCTGGGGTGGCCATGATGCCCCCTGGTGGCTCTGCAACTGTGCCCTGTTTTGCATCTTCCTACCTCATCTGCCACACCTTGATGGTAAATGTAAATAAATAGGGAGGCTGCCCACAGACCTTTGTTAGGCCCCCGTCATACTGGCCCCAGATCCCTGGCTGGGCCTCTGTAGTCCACTGTGCCCAGCTGGGCACACAAAACCTTATGGGCTGATTGCATGGCTCCAAAGCACCTCTTTATCGTGCCCCATGCCTCACAGATGTTACTGGTATATTCTCTCTGCTGGAACCTCAGCTTCTGCCCCTTTAATGTAGCTAGTAGGCCTTCTAGCATAGGCCCACTAAATAGGACCTGGCTTCAAGGCACTAACTTCTCTTGTCCCTTCTAGGTACTGGGTCCCTGACCATCGCCCCCCATGGCTACTCCCTCACTGGCCCTGGGCTCCTGCCCCCTCTGTGGTTCACTAACTGTTCAAACCCTGAGCCTGTCCTTGGCAGGGCACAAGGCAGTCAAGTGCCCCGCCCCCCGACACTAATGAGGCCTCCACCTCCCCTATAGCCTCATCCACAAGTCAGCAGTATAAACATAACATAAACACAAGTCCCTGGGCTATAAAATAAATAACAACATGTAGCAGCCTTCCACCCCTTTAAGAATATAAACTTTCACTAACTCAACATCCTGGGCTCCTCTGGGCAGGAGCTCCTTCCCTGCTAGCCCTAGCTCTGAGTTTATATGATCCCCTGGTCATGCCTGCATCTGGTCATCTGACTGCCTGCAGATGCTGGCTAATTATCCCATTAGCCAGTTACCTTGGTGACCTGCAGTTGCTGCCCCCTGCCTGTCTGCAGAGCTCTCTGGCTGGGCTGCTTTTCCTCTTTAAGTAACAGAGAGCTCCAGGCTCTCTGTTACAGCTACCCCCAGCAGTATCACCAAACCACACCCCAAGAGTAACACTTGGTGATCTCCAGGTGCCCTCCAATGCCCTTCACCATGCTCTGAGGTATGACAGAAGTTCACCTGATGATCATGCATCAGCTGTTCAGTTGGTAATTAAATTGTTTCTCCCTAGCATTCAAGTACCCAGTATAAGGGTTCTGGAGAAAGAGGGTACCTAAGTGGAAGTTTCTCCTTCCACCTTGATGTTGGCAGTACCATAGGCAAACTCCTCTTGTATTATCAGTGGCACCAGATACCTCACACAACCAGTTAGTGCTCATATGTGGGTAAGATATCTATATGGGTAAACTGACCCTGGTGGTCTACGATGGCCTACAGCATGACAGAGAAGTATTAACTCTGGTTGATACATTCTGAGTTGTGGTGGACAGGACACAGAATGGTGATGTGAATACTATCAATGGCTCCAATTAAGTTCAGGAGGTCTATGAAGGCAAATCCAGTGATGACCTCCTGTGGTTTGGTAAGGTGGAGGGACTCTAACGGCAATATCCTTTGGATGGCATGGCCTACCTTTCAGATAGCTGATTCTGCTGTGGACTTGCCCGTACCAAAGTGGTTAGCCATGGACTAAAAGCTGTCAGGGCTACCCAGCTTCCAGATGAGATAGCAAGATATTTGTCATGGTAATGGTTGCCCTAAAGCTTGTGGCTTGCCACTCAAACAGCCTGGCCAGCTTAATGCTGCTGTCCATGAAGGTGGCACAGCTCATCTTAAGGTTCTGCTGACACTACTTATCTCATGTCCCCAGACTATGCACTCCACCATTCACTGCTCATCTCCCTAGCCCATAAGTATGGTCTGCAAGTTGTCCCAGAGAAGGCTGTCCTCTATGGTGACTTGTAGGCCATCAGTCATGAGCTTGTTGTAGTCTGCAGTGAAGAGTATATCTCAAGGAGGTGCTTTTCTAGTGCCTCAGTCATGATGCCCTGTTGCTCTGGTGTCCCAAGCTGCCATGCTGTTTCCTGCTAGCTGGCAGATGAGTTGGAAGAGGATGGAAAACATTCCTGGCTCTACGGGTGACAGTGCTACTCCTGTAACTGATGAGGTGTCCCAAGGTAAAACCTGGCCAAGCCTGAAGTAGCACTCAACTTCCAGGATAAGCTGGGGGGGGGGGAGGCAAAGAGATCATGGTCTTTCTCCTCCTCACTCCCGCCCATCCTGAAAGGTATTTTAGGATCTCTACTCTCCAGCTCCCTAGCTGTAACTCTCTGCAATAGCAGGCTGTTCAACTGGGAAGGGCCTGTCTGTCTGTACAATGGTGAAATTCTCCAAATGTTAAGTACTACATAGTATACCAGGATTTGAAATGCTGCAGAAGAACATCTTTGCATATCCGTAAACATGCTATGAGTCCCCCTTTTCCCCTCCACCCTTTCCTCTGGCTTCTGATAGATCCTTCACTTTCTGAGATCACACATCACAATTGCAAGCCACTCCTTCCAACACCCCATGTACCTCAAACCCAATATAATATTCTCTGATTCTCTTGTCCCCACAATACATCCCAATGCCCTCTCCTTCCTTCCAGTCACCTAGTACTTCTAGCCAATGCTCCCTCCATGCCTGCATCAGAGGGCTATACAGGTTTCATCCATTTTGAGAGATACGACCTATCCTAGTTTGGGTGACTGACACTTTTAAAAGAGAACACTCATTAAATGAGAAAGCTATATGAGAGAGAGAGAGAAGAGATTCCAGAAACTGCAAAATCGTTACCCTGTGTTGAAATACAACCAAACCCCTGACTGAGCTGCAGAAGGAAAACAACCTGCCATTAAGTTAGCTGAAGTGAGTGACTCAATTCCATTGGATCTCCATTAGGTTCAAACATCATCTGGAACTGCAGGCAGCTGGAGTTTGCATGTGGTGATAGGCAAGGCTGGTGCTGAACTAACCCATACATTTGGCAGGCAATCTGTATACCTATTTGAAGTCAAGTCTGAGGAAAACATATGCAATCAACTAGATGGAGCCATAAATCAGATTTGTACATGCAACTCTGGAATAAACTCAAGCCCAGTTTGAAAAATGAAAGGCGTCCTGCTGTAGTAACACTGGCAGAAGACACAGCTCTTAAGCTGTCCAAAGACTGCAGGATAAGAGAAATATTTTGGAGAGAAAAGTATTTGCTGCCAGCAGCAACAACAACACTGCTTGACCCACAAAAAAAAGACAAAATGAAAGAAATATCACAGTCTGTCTTAGCAACAGCCCATAACCAGGATTTTAAAAAGTGATTGGGTATTTTTTATGATAAACATGTAGTCTCCCAAACATATTAGAAATTTGCATCTTTGAAACAGCTATGTGTTTATTAATTCTACACTACATTTCTACAAACATACTTGAAATCAAGGGATAAGGGCCTGGTAAAAATTCTGAGACTCCCATTGGTTTCACTGACCTTTCAATCTTTTATATTCATTTTTAAAAGTCATCTTTGAACTATTTCTAAAGCACCTGGAAAAAATTATTCAGTGGCTATAAACACCTTTTTTCAAATTCAAATGTTCCCAAAATGGCTAAGTGGACAAATATATTTTTGAACTAACCATGAGAAACAACAATAAAGAGAACCATGAGCTTCATGAAAATGATGTAATTGATATTGTCAAAAAGTTAGCTAAGAAAAGCAGAGGCCTCTGGAGAAAGGCTGGTAATAATGGTTAAGATTCTAGGGTAGATCCTCAGCCACTGGGAAGCTCAGCAGCACAAAAGGAAATGAAAGCTCCTTTAACCAACCTACTGTTGCATGTACTTTTTGAGCAGGAGGCTTTCCCAGTGTGTATAAAGCAACCTAAGGACTCTCTTGATATTCCCTCACCATCTTAAAAGAGGAATGAGTAACTGTGAATCAGACCCATTGTTTTTGGCTCTCAGTAGACTCAGGCACACGACTGTACTGTAAGCTGCCTAAATGTGGTAATATTTTCAGATTTTCTTTACAGCCAAAAAGCTGCAATCATGTGACTTTTAAAACTTAACTTTGACTCTACAGGATCATTCTGCCACCAGGTGTAGACTCTGCAGCAAATTCTGTCTCTACAAAATTCTGGAGTATTTGAGGGATCCTACTTTACTAGACCAGAATTGCCCTCGTAAGCATTCAGCACTGCTGTTGTACCATGTCACCACAATAACTGTAAATGAAGAGCTTTTAATGCATTGATAAAAGCAGAAGGCCAGAATGGCTGGCAAGCTGTAATGAAGCTTATTATTGTACAGTTAGATTATTTGTCTACTGTATTAAGGTTTTATTTTAGAGCACTTGTACCATAAGGGAGTGTTATCAACACAACACCTAACCACAGACATTCATGGGAAGAATGTTAGTAAGATGCCACTAACTTAAAAAAAAAAAAAAAGGTCTGTATTATTGATGGCAAAAACTATGAACATGTAATAAAAAGTCAGTCATATCCCTACCGGTCCACCATCTGTATAAAATATGATTATCCAGTTGGACTGTAACAAGGAAACCTTGGTTAAATCATGTCACATTTAAAATGTCATAGCATTTTTAATGATTGCAAGTGGTCAAGAAAAGATTTTATATCTTGTGCAAGTGACAGCCTTTCCATAAACACACAGCAATCTGCAGCATTAAGACCAAATTGTGGGTGGATCTTGCAAAGGCACAGTTGGCTTAAGAAACCTGGTATTCTTCCCTCTCCAAATTCCCTGAATCCATCCCCCCTCCCACCAAAGGTGCCAGACACTGTTATACTCCTTGAACTTTCTAATGTAGAAGGACTATATCCTCTTGGTACTCCCAAGACACAAGATGCTCCAAAAGGGAGTGAGAATATGGCTGCATTCACACTACCTAAATGAACTGGAAAGATGAAGAGAGAGTTTGGGTGTAGACATGGATACATATAGGTGTAGATGCTGGAGACAGAGGCCTGTAACCTTTAGTTGGACTGAAGTGGATCCACTAGGATGACAATGGCCATAATCTGCATGGGTCTTTGGGCTTTTGCTGTAATTATCAAGAATATATTTAACCTTCCTAAAAGTCTTTGTAAATTCAATGGGATAAAGAATTCTTCATGTTTTGTTGCTCTGTTCTATTTAGGGTCATGTCCCATCACCTGACATCACCTTTCAGCCTCGAATGTGGCCACACATTTGGGAATTCGTGCACTACATCATTCTAAACTATAAAATCTTCTAGTACTCCCCTTGGTGAAACACAGATCTTCATTACTTCCTGGTGCTTTGGGAGTGGGGAGGAAAGTGTGCGGCCGGCTCCCGATCCCATCCTCGCCATGTGCGAGCCGGGCCCGTCTTTGCGCACGAGGACTGTGGCCAGCAGCCCAGGCACACGGGGTCAGAAGGGACCGCGGGGCGGTAAGGTACACGTGAGCTAGAATCAGTCACGGAGGCGTAATGGTTGATTGAAAAGATTATTTACTTACACCCAAGGTGGTCGCAGTGTAGGCTGGACAGCTTTCCAGGCGCAGCTTCGCTTGAATCCTCGTTGGAGGACTCTGACAAACTCAATTCTTTGACCCCGGAGTGGTTTAGGCTCCGCGGGTTCGGCAATTCTTTCCTCACAGAGTGGCTGAATCTCCGTGGGTTCTGTTCGGTTCCCAGGTCCCCCGGAGCTGTTAAGACTCCGTAGGTTCGAAAATTGGGTATATAGGATAGGGATACGTCTAGGATTGCGCTCGGTGATGGGGAGAGGCTAGAAGCTAAACAGACCTCTGTTGCCTGCTTAAGAAAGGTGCGTTGGGTCCGCAAGGGTCCACATCGTTTGGAGATCTTCACACAGCACGAAGTCTCCTCCTCCTGGCGAGTTCTGTATCTCTCCAGGTTTCCTCTCTCTCCGACTTGGGCGGAAACTACCCAAGCCTTTTGTACGGCTAGCAAGCCAATAGCTAGCCGCCACGTATGCCTACATTTAGAACTGGCCAATAATGTGGCATGAATCTAAATACAAATGGCAGGAACTCCTTTGCACCGTGCATCACTATGATGCAAAAGAAATGCACCATGCAAAGAAGGCTACAAACGGCGGGAAATACTCTTTTGCACATGGGTTCTCCTATTGCAGCAGAAAACTCTACCGTGCAAAAAAGCTGCAATTTGGTGGGAACATAATTTAGCGGTGCCGAAGCACACAAAAACAAAAAACCACAACTTTGGGTTGTGACAGAAAGATATATCACAAACTTTTTTGTTAGGAAATTTCACAAATATTTCTGCTTATTTCTGTGTTTGTGAAAAGTAAGCGCGCTCAGTCAATCTTTGGCAGTTTGAGGGCCAGCCTTAGCACCTATACTGCAGTTCAGGAAGGTTATTTATCCTATTCACAGAAGGCCATAATTCTTCTGCAAGCTCACTATGTGTTAAAGAGAATTACAAACCTGTGAGTTTTGCTTCTGTATTGTGTCTGGCCAGACAAATTGATCTTCCAACTGCCAGGAAAAAACACAAAGCCCTTGTTTTCTTTCAAACACAATGCAAGCCACTCAGCAGCAGGTACGGTCTGTTTCTTTTTCCTGTTCATTAAAATATTGCTGTTATAAAGCTTGCTTACATTTCATAGTAGCAGAGTACTCCACTCATTAAAATCAGTTTATAACTACAGTTCACAATTGATTTGTAAAATCACTAATTGCCTCAGGTATTAATGTCACATTTATAGTGGTTGACATCAGAAAAATGACTGCAATCCCCCAGAGATCAAGCCTTGGCTAGCACAAGAGGACAATGTGGAATTTAAAATAGCCTGCTAGGCCACCTGGTGGCACAGTGTGGTGGGCCTGAGACTGGAGGATTCATAGCCTGTCAAAGTCCTGACAGCTATGGGTCTTTGAAGCAAAAGCTTCTTTTTTCCTTCTCTTTAGGCAGAGGCTGCCACCCCAGAATTCAGGGGAAAAAGAAGGCAATGCTCAGCCCTAACTATCCCTAGTTCAAATACAAAATGCACTTAATCTGACACGTATCTTTTTTACAGAAGGGACAGTTTGGGGTAAAATTCTCCTTTATATTCTTTGGCTTCTGCTCCAGTACATACTGATAAGCTTTGAAGCTAAGGGCTGCCAAATACAGCAGGCACACTGCATGCCAAGCTGGTCTAGGAGGCAATGAGTATGAACCGTAATGCCAACCAGATCCCACACTGGGGTACAAAGCTCCACAATGTCCCTCATTCAGGACAATTCCTACAAAGTACCATCCGGGTAATAAAAATGGAATGCTGTTATCCCTGCAGTCTAGGTGGAAGGCTAATGTTCAGTATATACAACCCTTCCAGGAGATGGGCAATTTCTAACAGATGGGACATGACCAAAAAATAGCACATGAAGGGGAGCACTGGTGGCAGACTATCTCCCCAGGCAAATGCCTATAAGCTCAGCATGACCTATTCTCAGGATGACATATTTCTCTAATAGGAACCTATCCACACAGCATTAGACATACCTAGCCACAGGCAACCTGAGCTCCTTAGCATAGTTTAACGCTTAGTGTTTAAAGTTGCACCAATGCTGACTCCTTCTAAATTGTTCTAGATTTATATACACTGGCTCTCACTGACCGACTTACAACCTCTCTTTCTCAGCAATTCTGAATTTGGCCCACTCAGTCTACAGAAGTCTAATTTGGTTTAACTCACATAGTGCAAGTGTAGGAAAGAAGCACATAGGGAGAAAAACAGCTGTTTGGAGAGAATAAAAAGATGGAAGCCCAAGAAGTTTAAGTAGGCCACTCCTACTTTCAGCTATTGTGTTACACCAAACTGAACTACATTAGACATCAGCAAGCAGGTGCAAGCAGGTCTATGGTTCTTTCACAGTGTAAGCGTAAGGTAGACTGCATGATTTCCACAAAGCTTAAATGAGTCTCATGAAGTCTAGATTTCTGTATTGGCCACAAATACAGTGATAGAGAATACTCTTGTGAAATCAAGATGAGAAGCATTATGGCCATTCCTTGCCTGATTATGTTACATGTCTGTATGTAAGAGGAAGAGTCATAGTACTGAATAGATCTATGGCAAAAACATGGGATAAGAGTTCTGATTTTGATTTACAGAGTTTGATAACTCTACTGCATTCCAACCTGTTCCCCAAATCTTGAAATAAAATGCTCAAAGGCATCACAAGCATGAATATCAGCCAGGGAGTAAACTCCAGCAGTTGATATCTGTGATAAGTCAAACATTGATTGCACTACTTATTAAAGAGTTTCATTCATAATAAATATATTGCATGTTTGCACAAAGGTGCTGTCATTAACAGAGGCATTATACATTGTATTAAACAATGAATAATTTCTTAATCTTAGATGTGAGTAAACAACAGGGTAGTGACAATTACATATCTAGTTTTAAGCAGTTGCTGGAAGGTAAAACTGTAACAAGTCTTACTCAGCTTCAACATGAGGTGAAGCACCTTTAGCTCAAAAAGCAGATTTTCTTGGTAACAGTTGCTACGTGAAATGTTGAGATAGAAATTACTGTCATAATTAATAATAGGTAAAGGTTTTACCCCTGATATACTAAATTCCATGTTGTTTGATTGAGGCTTAGTGATTGTAGTTATCAATATAACTTTCTATGTTGTCCCATTAGTGCTCTTGCTATTCTGGAATTTAGCTGGGTGGCTGTTTTTACAGTAATCTGTCAGCACAGTTCACATTTTCCATCCTAATTCTGATCTATTTCCAGCAAAACATTCCTTCTTAATAAAAGTAATACTTGCATATTAATGCTAAAAGGAAATGATAAATATGATTAAAAAAGACTGGCCAAGATTTTCAAAAATGAGTGCCTAGAATTAAGCATCTAAATCAGTAATTCTCAACCAAAGTGCCATGGCACCCTGGAGTGCCACCAAATCCCTTCAAAGGTGCCTGAAGGTGTGAAGAGATAAGTGAGGCATGAGGAGAGAAGCAGATAAGTGCAGACTCAGGCTTGTCCCTGCCTGGCCAATCCCCTACCTTCACCGCCCAGCCCCTCTGAAAGGAGGTAGGCACTGTAATATATAAATTCACGTGTGAAATTGGATGCCGCTCAATTCACAAAAGTGATGCAAGGGGTGCCTCTATTTCAGTGAGGGGTGCCTCAAGTCCAAAAAAGGTTGAAAACCACTGATCTAAATCATGATTTAGGCACCAGTTACTTTCTTTACAAAACTGGCAGGCAACCACACACTCACAGGGCACATCTACATGAGATGCTTTACTGTGCAGTAGCATAGTTTACTGCACAGTAAGCATGTGTGTCTACACATGCACATGCTTACTGTGCAGTAAACTTTGCTAATGCAAGTAAATTTGCTACCTGCAAATGCAAGTAGCAAATTTACTTTCAATTAGTAACAGTGCAATAGTGCTCATGTAGATGCCTGACTGGGAGAAAATCTGCTCCTGGTTAGCTGGCCACCATGGGGCAGGGAGCTCCAAACACCCTGCTCCAAGATCACAATCAGGGAGTGGGTCCTGGGAGACCCTTATCTCCCAGCCCACACTTTGCCATCATAATCAGGGGGTGGCAGGGGCTGGGGGACCCTTATCTCCCAGCACCAGTTCCACAGCCACAGGGCTGGTCACAGGGCCAGCGCTGGGAGATCCTGATCTCCCAGCCTGAGCTCTACAGTTGTGGGGCTCAGGCTGGGAAACCCTTATCTCCCAGCACCAGTTCCACAATCATGGGGCTGGAGCTGGGACATCCTTATCTTCCCAGCCTGTTCCCCACCCAGGTCCATTCTCATGGAGCTCAGTGGGGAACAGGATCCACAGCCTGCTCCCCACAATCATGGAGCAGAGGCTGGGAACTGTCCTGGTCAGAGACAAGTCCCAGTCCTGTGCCCCAATCAGGTGATCAAGGCATGGGACTTAGAAAGAGCTGCAGGGGTGGGGTAGATCCCAGCCCCCTGCCCCCATCCACCAGTGGGGCAGCTAGCAGTGAGCAGTGGCAGATCACAGCTGGGAACTGGGACCTGCCCCTCCCCTGCAGCTCTTTCCAAGTCCCCTGCCCCTGATCAGGGGGCCAGGGTCAGGAGCTCTCTGTTGCCAGGGCAGGGGACATTGTTCTTGCCTTAGCAGGAGGCAGCCCCTGGGGGCAGGTGTAATGTCCCAGCCCCAGCCAGAGGACAGCTATCTCCTGGTCCAGTGCTCACTGCCAGCCCTTGGGCTAGCACCAGGGGGAGTCTACAACTGTCAGGGTCCTATTGCAGGGCCCCAGGAAGCAGAAGCAGTTTGCTGCCATCAGCAGCAAATCTGCACCCACTTCTCTGCATGTGTAGATGCCTGCCCAGGAGTGTTTACCTGAGAGTAGTTTACTCATGAGTAAACTGATCCTGAATCAAATGCATATGTAGATGCGCCCATAGCGAACAAAATGAAACAGAAAATAAGGCCGGATATTTAGGTGCCACAGTAAAGATTTACAAATTTTAGGCACCTTTTTTCAAAATCCTGAAGTATATATCAAGCCTACATTACCTTTTATATCACTTTGCTTCTTTACTTAAGCTGCTGTTATTGATTATTATTCATTTCTACATTTAGCTTTAAACAGAAGCCTTGAGACTGGAGAAGTAAATGTAGGAGAATTACCCTAGCAAAGTCATATATGAACAGTAGCAACCTGCTTCATGTGTCTGCTCTTCAGAGTTAGCAACTTTCCTGAAGCTGAGTTAAGGGTCTGATAATACCAGACTTACTCTCATAGAAAACTACTGGATAAATATGATGGATTTCTAATTAGGAACAAATAATCAAGTTGTTTTTGTTGGTTGGTTGTTTTTTGCGGGGGGGTGGGGGGGAGATTTTTCCATTCAAATTTTGAATCTTCAAAAATATTCCATATCAGTGGTCTCAACCTTTTCCCACAAGGGGCCAGATGGGTAGTGCCCTGTCTGTCCATGGGCTGGTTCCCACCCTTAGTCCCAGTCCAGTGCTGGGGCCAGCACAGTAGGCATCATCTGGCTAGATGGAGGGGAGAGAGGGCAGCCCAACAGCAAACTGGCCCCAGAGGGGAAGCGGGCACAGCTTGGCCTCATTCGGAAAAAGGAGGTATGGCTTGGTCTGTGTGGGAAAAGGGATATGGCCCAACCTGGCCCTGGGGGTGGAAGGAGGTATGGCCAAGCTCCATTGGGAAAGGGGGATGGCCCACCCCCAAACTTGCCCTGTGGGGGAGAAGGGAGCATGGCCTGGCCCTGATCCAGATGTGAGAAAGGGGCATGGCCCAGCTGCAGCTGGCAGTGCAAGGCTTGGGGTTTGAGAATTTGGTGGGGGAAGGGTGACCATATTAATGGCCACCACTTCCCTGCCATCAAATTTCCTGTACCACGGGAAGCCCTGCAGGCCAGATGCAATGGCTCCACAGACTACATTTGGCCCACAGGCCAAGGGTTAAGCACCCCTGTTCTAGATCATGATCCAAATAAGAAGTTATTTTTGGTGAAATGTTTTTGAATTGCAAAAAGTTTCTCAATGTATTTTTGACTGACTAACTTGGATTAGTAGACACACACACAAAAAAAGGAAAGAGTACAGTCTTTACTCAAACAAGTAACTAATTAAAACCACTGTTAGCTGGGTGACTGAAGATTGTTCATATATGTACGGGTCTGCAGACTATGCCCTCATAAAATCTCCATCATCTTTGACTGCAAGACTATCCAAGATAATGGAGTCCGTTTGGAAAAGAAATTATGATTAGTCTAGAATCTGCACAGAACCAGCAATCACCCTAAACACACCAGGAAACCTGTGATATACAGCCAAGCCCTCAGATACCACTGAATTTGCACTGAGGAGAACACCCAGGATTGCCACCTCACCAATCTTAAAAAGGCTTTCACAAAAGACCCTATTCTTAAAAAGATCTTCCCAGAGCCACCTATCCTAGCCTTCAGACAAGCACCGAACCTCGCCAACCTCATCACCAGAAGCAAACTTCCTCAACCCCAGAACACACCAAAAGGATCCAGACCGTGCCATGACAAGAAATGCAAAACCTGCCCCCACATCTCCACCACCTCCACTATTACTACACCCCACAACAGAGCCATCAGCATCCAAGGATCTTACAGCTGCACCTCCAGGAATGTAATATATCTCATCCAATGCACCAAATGCCCGGATGGAAAATATGTAGGAGAGACCAGACAACAACTGCGCACCAGAATGAATGCACACCGGAAATCCATCAAAGACAGAAACACTCAATTACCGGTGGGGGCACATTTCTCACAGGAGGGCCACTCTCTCTCCAGTCTCTCAGTCCTGATCCTCAAGGGAAACTTACGCAACACTTCCCAGAGACGAGCCTATGAGCTCCATTTCATCAACCTGCTGGATACTAGAGATCAGGGACTAAACATAGACATTGGATATTTGATACATTATAATCTGTCTGACAACTGACTCCCCAGCCCAGCCCCTGGCTTGTTTACTTTTCATTCCATCCAGGAAGAGCACACACCAACTGCTGTAGCTTCCTGAGCCTGACGAAGGGTTTTTGAACCCGAAAGCTTGCTTAATAACTATATTCCAACCATTTGGGTTTGTCTAATAAAAGATATCAAATTCACCCAAGGAACCTAGGTTATATAGCCCAGTTCCTAGTTTTGTAATACAGCACTTAAGTGTCAGAATCCAAAAATCCTCATTGCTTGGATCACTGTTTTTGGCTATAATTTAAATTTCAAGAGAAGATAAGCTCTGAACCTGCAAAGCATCTTCTGGAAACAGAGGAGTACGGGACAGGTGGAGCTGTCCCACGTGCCTCTGTTTCCCCGAGAGGTGTGAGGAGGGTCAGGCTGGGAAGGGCTGCAGCAAGAGCGGGCACTACCTGGTTTTGGGTGATCACAGAACCCTAATGAGTCAGGAGTGCATGTGCCAGAGCCCATCTTGTCTGGCTCTGCAGATCAAATATGCTGGTTAATCAAATGTGCACCATCTGGTGCACTCCCTGGTGTCAGTGTGCCAGGGGACAGGGAGGGCGGCCCCACATAGGCTGGTTTGCCCTGGACCGTGGGCCAAAGAAGTGAAGAAGAACTCTGCTCACAGCGGCAAAACTGGTTTCGCTTTTGCCGTGTCCCTCAAATACCAGTTAGTGGAGGTTTCCGGTTGATAAAGTGCAGGATAACACAGCTTTTGCTCATCCAATGCACCAAATGCCCTGATGGAAAATACGCAGGAGAGACCAAACAAAACTGCGCACCAGAATGAACACACACCGGAAATCTATCAAAGACAAGAATACTCAATTACCGGTGGGGGCACATTTCTCACAAGAAAACCACTCTCTCTCCAATCTCTCAGTTCCACTCTTCAAAGGGAGTTTACAAAACACTTCTCAGAGATGAGCTTATGAACTTCACTTCATCAACCTCCTGAATACAAAAAATCATGGACTGAATATAGACATTGGATTTATGACACATTATAACCTGGCTGACATCTGCCCCCCCAGGTACCTCTCCACTATATAACTGCTACATTCATCCCCCTTTTCCCCCCCACCAGCCTGTGTCTCACCCACTGACTCCCCAATTTACATCTTCACTAACTGCCTATCTTGTATGCATACCAGCCCAGCCTCTGGCTTCTTTACTATTCATTCCATCCAGGAAGACCACACACCAACTGCAGATGTTTCCTCAGCTTGACGAAGGGTTTTTAAACCCAAAAGCTTACTAAAAAATTTTTTTCCAACTATTTAAGTTGGTCTAATAAAAGATATCAGTGTCACCCGAAGTGCCTTGTCTGATTAGCCTAGGGAAGTTGACAAAGAAAAAGAAAATGCCAGGAACAACAATTATATCTAGACTTGCAAGTCACTAATTAATTTATCAAAACAGATACATTCCCTGGCTGGAGAAGGATCTGTGACATTCTATTCAACAACTTCAGAAAAAAAACATAATCAAAAAAGGTGAAATATCACAAATATTGCACATTCAACAGGAAAAATTCTATATTTCAAGTCTTCTTAGAGAGAACTAATGGAAACTTAAGTCAAATCAAAATAATTAATACTTTTATATATTCATTTTAATGTTAATAAATGTTGTGGAGATCACCATTAACCAAAGGAAGACTGCAATATAACCTAGGATGTCCTTTTTAAATATAGCTCATACACCTGTACTGCAGCAAACACACAGACACAAAACTAGGTGGAAATTACTGTGAAATAAACTAACTATGCAATAAAGCACTTATTCTCAAATTAACCTAATCACTTAACAAGGAACACTAAATTATGTACAGTGATTTAGTGAACATGAAAAATGAAACAAATTCAAGAAGTCTAAATGGAAGACCAGAAAAATATTCTTTAATGTATCTGGCTTGCTTTATTACTAGTAGGCAAGTTAGACTGATTTGCCTAACAGTGGTTAGTTCTTTATAAAAAGATACAAGCAGGATCCAGTATCACAAAATATCCTTACTGAAAAACATGCTTAAAAGATCGCTGGAGTCTAAATGTGGTTCACAATGCAACCTTGGTATGTGGTGCATGAATCCAACTGCCGTGATCAGTAACAGGAAGATTAAAATCCTTCCATATATGAGAAAATATTTTTCTCTCCAAAGAAATTTTTCAGAAATGGAAGCAAGTTCCTTTAGGTGAGGAGGCTGTTGGGCTGTTTAAGGAAGTCCCAAAGAAGGCAGTCTGCTGGACCCAGGTTAAGCTAACCTGGAAACAGAACGGAAGAGAAGAATGTTTATTTTCCCTTCTTTGCAGTGGCTTGCTATGCTTGGCTTTGATACAAATAGCAAAGCTCTGATGAGCATTGAAAGGGGGGGAAGGTGATCATTTTACCAGCCTGAGAGGAGAGGAACCTGGGGGATTCATTCTTATTATGTAGATCCTTTGTTTTTGGCCTGATAGTAAAAGACCAAAGAACATTTAAAGCCTGCACTTTTTCATACAGCATTTTTTTGTCAACTGACACAAAGCTGGCCAATTTATTGCTCTGACTGACAGCAGCTGATCAAGTGTTCCCACAGCTACTATCACAGTGTGAAACATTGGGTTCAAATGGTGATGGGTTCATTTACTGTAATTCTAAATGGGCCAGGACCCAAAGCAGGATCCCAGTTCCCTTGAACTCTGGCTGTTTAAAATTCTGATCCATATCAAAAACCCTGCAGCTCAAGCCTATCTCTACTTAATTCACCGAGGCCGTTACAGGCACAGTATTTTATTCTGGCTGTGTTAGCTGTTCTTCACATGGCAGCCACGATAAACGATACAACTAAGAATGCAACACTATCTAAACCGATCGACCCATCCAAGTGCACCGATATCATTCACTAAGTTACAGTAGTTCTACATTAGAGTTCATGGAGGGACAGAATTTCACCTAAATTTCCCCTGCATGCAAATGAAGCATATTCCCTTTAGAGAGTACCATGTATTCCACGGCTGTGCCACCTCCTCAAAGGCCTTGAGGTGGCAGCAGCTTTTGAGACTACTGATAATGTAACTTTTGTGGATCCTAGCACAGTTGGATGAAATTTCTCTTGAATAGCTCAGATATTAGTGAGCAATGTCTCTTCTGGCCTTCTTATGCAGGGGACCCCACTGCACCTATTTTGCCATCCCTCTTGTTCAAATGTGTTTATAAAGCTGCTGAGGGAGTTAGTAAAGATACAAGGTCTTGATTCATTAGGGTGATGTCACAGGTGTTGTATACCTCCATCACCTCTGATCCAGATGGTGCAGTAGAATAAATATCTTAGTGACCAGATGAGCCCAGAGGCTGAAGGAACTGTGACACACCAAGGCTCAGACACAAAACAAGCTTAATGCTGGCAGCTGGAAAAGAAAGCCAGAGGTGCTGAAAGAACTTACATCTTTGCTGTCAATAGAGCAAGTGTGGCTCCATTTGTAACGCAGGCACTAACACAGGTGTATTGTTATTGTTGGCAGCAGAAGACCACAGTGCTTCCTTTTTCAGATTCCACTTTATGAAAAGACAAGACCCTGCTACAATTATCCAGGCCTTTGTCACCTCAAGATTATACTACTGTGTCATGTTCTATCTCAGGACCATTCAGGAACTGACTCTAATGCAGAATGCCATCCTGTTTACTCATTGAACTTCACACTGGAGTTTATTCATTGAGCTTCCATTACACCTGTACTTCCAGATCTGCATGCTTTTGGTTGGAATTTCTGGTGTTTTATCCTGTAAAGGTCTAAATGGCTTGGCACTCAGTTACATGAAGGACTGTTTTCCCTTCCAATCCATACTACAATAGATGAAGGTTCTCAAGCTGCAGTTCCTTGGATATAGATGAGGGGAAGAGCCAGGTCAGTGTTTATATGCAAGAGATTGTCATCTTTGGAATTGCTAGCAGCCCTCTCCTCTCAGTCCATCTAAGCTCAAATCTTTTCACCCTCTGGCTGTGTTTACCCGAGACACTGGCTGCGCAGTTGTTACTGTGCAGTCATTTAGTTTATACAAGTACTAAATGACTGCACAGGAACCCATGTTAGTGTGCAGTAGCGCCAAGAAATGGCTTTTTTGTGAAACTATTGCATAGTAGCAGCACGTCATGGTTTCTACCATGCAGACTACTTGGACTACTGCGCAATCAGCATCTCATGTAGATGCAGCCTCTGAGCATCTGACAACATGTACCTTTTTTCCCCCTGGGCTAGAAAGGGGTGGGAGGAAAGCTGGAGAGTTTTGGTTGTCTGCTGAGAGCCTATTAGTAGTTTCATTGCTGCTACATATTTTATGTTAAGGTCATCTATTATATTCCACATTTTATGGAGAAGTAAAATTGACATGATGTTCATTTTGGCTGGGGCACGTTTTTACTTTTCTGTGGTAATTGTGCCTGCCTGCTTTGCAGGGGTGGGTGTGTGAAGTCTACAACACCTCCTTCACCCTTTATGCACTGCTCACACGCCCTGTCCCATGGATTGCAGAACATAACCCTAGGGGATTGCCACTCAAGTATGACTTTGTTAGCCCAGGTTGTTAATAAGAGGTTCTTTTTCACTGTTGAAGGCAAATCTCTGAGTTCAACTAGCTTCCATACTTAATGTGGTTCCTGTGGGCTAGCTTTTGCCTTGTCCCAAAATGGGTATAGAAGATGTGTGTGTGTGGGAGTCTTTCCTTCTTTGCATACCTGAAGGCCAGGCAGATTTGTCACTCCTTTGCTCTCACTCCCTACTGTCTTGGAGATAAATGCTTCTACAAGAGCAAGCAGGGCATGCCACTCAGAGAATCAACTCTGCTCTACAATACACAGTCCAGCAGAGCTAGCTGGTCATATGGCAAAGAGTACATTCTATCCTACAGCAGCTAGGATACAATTCAGCCAAGCTGTCTGTTCTGCAGGAGCTCAGCCTCTCAAGGACACGGCTTCCCATGCCTTCCTTAGGGCAGGGCATCTGTGTACTGACCTTTGCTATAGGCTGTCACTAAATGATACAACCTAGCCCTGTGGATTTTAGTCTTATGTTTGAGGCATCAAGCCTACACCATGAGTCATATGCCACATAATATACATTATTCCACTGATAGCCAGTATGTGATGTGTAAGTAAAATGAAGTTACAGGTATATTTTTCCTGTTAATTACAATCCCATTTTTCTATTAAAGTGTACAAGCCGGCAGAATCTCACCAAACTCTTTCAAGCTATTACTAGAGGATAAAGAATTCTACCAAAGTATTAATATTAACATCATTAAGAGAATTTCATCAAGTGAGCCTTTATCTCCAGATTGCAAACAATAGCAGCCTGAAGCAGGGAAATGCCCTTGAGTATTGTGGTATGAAAACCAACAGCAGTTTTAGAGCCACATAAAGTCTTCTTGTGGCTTCAAAAATAGGGAGAAAAAATCTTGGAGCCACAATTATAAGAAGTAATAGAGTAAATGAATCTATTTTTCATCACCTTGGGCTCTGAAAAGAAAACATTTGAGAATTATATTGATAAGAGAAAGAGCTGAAATATTCAAATGCATTTAATGTTGTTTTAATTGATTAAACTAGATCAGGAGCATTTGAAAATGCATAAAGGAGTTGTTTCTGCATAAATATTCAAAATATCTGCTTCAGAAGATAGTTGCTGCTTCATACACTTGTGTGATACAGAGTCCAAAGCTTTTCCCTAGATGTGATAATTTCTTAGATATTCCTTAAAATCTAGAATATAAACAATTTGATGTTTTTATTGCTCCCTTGAGGTGATTCAGACTTCTTTTCATCTTTCTTTTGACAAGCTATTTAGTGACATCACATAAAATTTTTCCTTCTCCTTTCCCCTTCTGTCAGTGTGATCCAGTAAGTAGGACATTAAACATAGGATCCAGTTGTGGATTCTAGTTTGCCAACTAAGCGAAGACCTGATCCAAACTCTATTTGAGTCAATAGGTTTTAGATCAAGATACTGAGCAAATCACCTAACTCCTTTGTATCTCCTTATCCCTATCTCAGATATTCAAAACAGCTTACCTCCCAGTTAGGTTCTGAGAGCCAGTGGTTCTGTTCAAAGAGCTCACTGGTTTCCAAATGTGACCAAAGGTTAGATCAGGAGTCAACAGTGTTTTTGGGCAGAGTGCCAAAAACACGTGCAACCTCAACTTGTAAGATGTTGGAGTGCCAGGGGCAGATGGTTGGGAAGCTGTGAGGGGCCCAATCCTTGTTGTGGCAGTACAGCCCCAGCCCCTTCCCAGCTGGCAACTGCCCTCATGTGCCATGTTCTGGCACCCATGCCAGAAGTTGCCTACCCCCAGGTTAGATTCTGATGAAGTGAACTTCAGATCGCAAAAACCTGTGCTGCGTGTGTGTGTATCTATGTATGTAATATATACTTTGGTTAGACTATAAAGTGCAAATCTACCCTGCTTTTCAAGGCCTAGACTGACAAACAGTCAAACTCAAGTAGAGTTTTTCTCTTTGTGCCAAAACCTTTGTGTCAACATCTTTTTATCCATGAAGACCTGAGCTCACTTTCATTTATTGTATTTTATTTGCATTTTATGCATAGTGGGTTCACAGGGCCTACTTATATATGTTTACAGGAACAGGTCCTATATTAATCCCTGGGAAGCTTGAAGCACACAGCTCTGATTCCTTAATGTCACTTACCATTTTGTTTTGGTAGAATTGACATGAATTCTGGGATTTATTTTAGCAGAATTTGGGAGGGGTGAGGAGTGGAGGGGGAGGGAGACCCAAAGATCAGTTACATTTTACAAGATTATTCCTGATCTTGAAAAAGTCTCATTAAACTTTTCTCCATTTTTCAGTCATAAACTCAGAATACTCCCCTTAGCCCTATCACTGTAACACAGTTCTAAGATGAGGAAAATGTAAGAATATTGTACTGTAGATGTCTGTCTCCCAGCTGCATTGAGTGATGAGGTTCTCTCTTCCCTCTATGTTCATAAGAGGTAATTTCTTCTAGAGTTTCTCCATAAAAAACTCCTTACAGGGGGCCTGCCATTAATCTTGAGCACAGTAAGTATTAGCCAACATGGTAAAAAAGAACATAAAAAAAATCTTGTCCCTAAGCTATGGAGGTCTAAATAATGACAGTAACAGCATAATCTCACTCACACACACAAAGTTGTAACTGACAAAAATAGAGGGTTTGTGTAAGGCAGAATGTACAATCAGCACAGAAAAGCACAGCTTTTTGTAATAATTCCCAAATAAATACCAACACTGAATATATTGCCTTTAAGTGCGTCATTTATTTTAAAGAAATACTTCTAAAAAGAAGTGTTCCTATGTCAGACCATGAAGAGCACTTCATAAAAGGATATTAATTATATCCTGAAAGTTACAAGTGTCATTGAGTAAGAGTACTGCTGTATAAAATACCAATATACCATCTTACTGATCTACTAATTCAGGCTAGTCCTGATCCTGAATTTCCAGCTGAGAACTGGAATTATTTAGCAATTATTTAGCTGAGCATAAATATTTAGAGACAGTTTCTGCTAACAAATCTTGCCTCTAGGAGCCAGGCCCATAACAATATTCTTGGCACAAATTTTCATCATATAAATCAAGCCTCTAACTTCACACCTTCCTTATTTCATTTTTACAATTTTGTATAATATCCAGTCTTGTTTATTTATGTGCTCTACTTCTGAGATTCTATACATGATGGCTGTTATTAGATCTAATTCAGGCTACCTCATGGCCTTTAATAGCAATCAGGCAGTATGTTTTCAAACAGGGAATTGTGGTATTTTCAAAATACTGCTGGTAAGAAACACTGACATTTTCCAGTAGAAGAAAGCACTTTAAAAAGAAAATAAATCAACCTCCTTCCTCTGGTCCTCCTCAGCTGGACCCAAACCCCTAAATCACTAGGCAGAACTCCTTTGCCTTGCATGAGTGCCAACCTGCTCCATTTCACAGCTCACTTGATTCTCTTCTTGGGACCCTGCAGAAACTGGCATCCATACAATAGGGATATTTGTCAGAAAGAGCTTGAGAAATGCAGGCTTCAAGTTGGAGAGAGCGATAGGCAGCTGTGGCTGAGAGATTTCACAACATTGTACACCAGCCCTTCTAAGAAAGATCGTGAAGACCAGTAGTGTAGTCAGCTCAAAATGTTAAAGTCGTACTGAAATGTGCTGTCATGGAGCTGAAGAGAAACAAAGGAGCCTCAGGAGCCTGTGCAAAGTTGCCACGTTTGGGCCTTGTGGGATTTATAGGATGGGGGTTTGGAGTTCTGGATCACTCCAGAGAGGGCAGGCAAACAGCTGCCTACCCCTGTGCTGTTGAGTCACACAAGTTTAGTGAAGTATATTATAGCAATGCAAAGAATATTATTTAACCTACCCTGGTAAATAAACATTTGGCATTATTTAAAATCAGTTCAAACAGATCATTAAAAGCACAGATTCCCTTTAGATTAATAGCACAGTGTAAAGAATTGAAGACCTTGCATTAGTTTTAGCAAGCTCTTTGTGAAACGGGCATTTTCCCCTCACAGGAGTTCACATGGAGGTTTCCCTGCCCTAAAGTCTGTATTTAGATTAAATCAAAATGAAATTAATACCACAAATATTTGTTATTCCCACATACACTGCACTTTTTCATATAAAGGAATAAGAGACATTGCACAGGTAGGTACAAGATATGATCCCAGTTTTGCAGATGAGGTAATTTAGGCCTAGAAATTATGTGATTTTTGATTGCAGGGTCTTTAACTACCTGAGTGCTCAGCTTCAGGTATGCTGGGGAAAAAGTGGCCCAAGACTGCATTTTTTGGATTCATATGCCAAAATGTCCTGTTCTGCCTGGTAACAGAGGCCAGCCAACCCCAGAACTATTTTCTTGACCTGAAAAGAAGCCTGTGGACCTAGTGGCTGGCCCAAGACTACAGCATAAAGTCAGTGGGGGACACTAAAAAAGACTCCTGGGCTAAGTACAGACAGTCAAAAAGCCCAAAACTGTCTTTGCAAGTTAGTCTAAACTGCAGAGATTAAATTGAAATAGAAGTGAACAAACATTCAGGAAATGCAGCCACATGCCTGGAGTGGCTTAGGCCAGAAGCTGCGGGGTGCTAGAGCACAGATCTCTAGCACATCGAGTATGGGCTGTGTGTTTGCTTCCTCTTCCTGCTGCCCCAAAGGTCTCTGGGATTTGTAATCCAAAATCACAGCAGCAGGACTCTTCAGGGTTGCTCCTCACTTCCTCTTCCTGCTTCCAGGTGCCTTTGGGATTTGTAGTTCACAGTCACAGCCAGCAGTAAATTTGAGCAGGGGAGGGGGTGTTTAATCCCCATCCCTGACCCCAGGCAGGGTTTGCCTAGGTGGGCAGTCCCACCCATCATAGACTGGGCTCCATCCCCAGCCGGGCTTGCTCCCCCCCTCGTCAATCAGTCCTCACTGCTCTAGCTAGGGAGCAGAGGGGTGAGGCCAGCCCTGCTCTCTGGAGCAGACAGCACAGCCCAGCCCAGCCCAGCCCAGGGCTGCGAAACATGCTGGGATGCTGGTGGACTCCAATTTAACTTGAACCAGGAAGGGGTCTGGGACAAAAGTTTCATAAACCATTTTGACCCAAATCAGTTAAATCTACACTCAGCCGGATTCATCTTAAGCCAGTTTCAGCCATTTTGAAACTGGTTAACATGCACTGAGCTCTGTTCTGTTACAGGTTTAAACCAATTTCTGATCACTTAAACTGGTTTATGTGTAGCTGCTATCCCTAGCCCTGAGGTTTCATTCTCTGCTCCTAATGATATCTACTTGGTATCTCCTGTGCTTTCCCTCCAGAATCAGTTAAGGCTACGACTCTTATAAGAAACAGAATAACCAGAACCCATCAATGCTCCAGCCAACCAGGTCTGCAAGGAGTAGCGCAGGGCAAGTGGAGTGCTGTGACACCAATGAAATCACCCTGCATGAGTGGCATTTCACAGTAGCTAAAAAAGATGAAGTTACTGCCTTTTTATGGCCCTGAAGTGGCTTAAAGAGGCCAGATCCCAGAAGACAATTTGCCCCCATGCCTCTGAACTTCTGGCACAGGACTCAGCATGCTAGGCCATAGCTGGTCCTTAACAGTTCTTCCAGTTGACAAATGCAGTGTAGCATTGATCAGAAAACATAGCCAGACAAGAATGGATCAACCTTAGGCCTAGCTGTTCCTGAAAAATTTGCCTACTGCAGTGATCCAGGAGAGTTTTGAATTCATAACAAAACACAAAGCTAGGCACTCCTGTACATGCTTCCATGGTTCATTGGCATTTCACACAGTTCCAACTTTAGTCTTGTGCTTCCTGCTGCCTTTAATTCTTGGAAAACATGCCTCTTCAAAGAGTTTGCCAGTTTTTGTAACTTTAAATGCAGAGGGAAAAACCACAACCACAGCACCACAGCTGAGTTCTCTATAGATGGTAAATAAATCATGGGAACAACAATCCCCAATTTCACATGAATTGTTTGGAAATCTCTACAACATCAAACATTTTGTTAAAACTCTCCAAAAAAATAAGTGTAGCTCTTTTGTTGTTTTTGTTGTTGTTTTGCTTTAAAATGATTTGTTCTAAATACAGCCTAACAGGCAGATGACTGGTTTGAGGCTAGAGTATCTCTACAAGATAGAAAAAGCAATAGTGGTTTGTACAGGGATGTCAGCATAGCAACCATTTAGTAACTAAAGCACCTAGGAGAATATCCTTTAGACCAGGCTGGGAGAGACAGGCAAAGAGATAGTGTGGCACATGGCTTCCATAAGTTTTCACTTGAATTTTAACAAATTGGAATATTTATTAAATTGGATTTCTCTCAGTTACTAAGTTGCCTTGAAAAGGTGTGTTAAAGAGCAATCATAGAGAAGTTAAGATGGAAAAGGCTTTTCAGCCCATCTAGCCTTTTCCTATGGGCAATGCAGAATGTTTTACGGGGGGTTTGTTGTTTGCTGTTAACAGTACACCTTCTAGTGCTTTGTAGGCCCTCAGCTGGAGTGCCCCAAACAATGGCATTTCCACTTATTCCCTTGGGAAACTGTTTCCTAGCTTTATACAGCTGACTCCCCACAAGTTTTCTTGATTTTCATATCTTAATTTTTTAAGTTATTTTATCTGTGACTACCATCTTGAGTAATCCCTCTGCAACCCTGATGATTGTCTACATTATTCAAAGGTGTTGTTGCTTTAAAATGATTTGTTCCAAATACAGCTTAACATGACTTGTTTGAGACTAGAGTATCTCTTCAAGACTCTCTTCAAGCAATAATGGTTTGTATAGAGATATTAGCACAGAGACCATAATGTGGGGCATTCAAAACTGCCCCATATTATAGCAGTCTCCTAGCAAAACAACCATATTTTTATAGACAGATAATATGCATGTATATAAATTCCACTCTTCCCTGATACACCATGTTAAATTCTTCAGTGAACTGATTTTGCCTCCCCACCTCTGCTCTTCATTCCCTTCAATTTAGTAGTGTTTTTTCTGCCAATATGTTGCTTCAAAGAGAACAGAAATTCTAGGTGTAGTTTCTCAAGAACTGCTACCTCTTTGGCTCATGACATGATATCTCTGCATATACAGCCCAATATTGCACTGGCCCTTTTTTGCCGATATGTTTGCTATTCAAGCAAATAACTAATGTATTGTCTAGTATCAAAACATCTCCAATGTGTCCTTCCAACATGATTGCTTTCCTATTGAATACCAGTGTCTGGATTAGTTTTCACTCCAGAAAAAGTTATATCAACTAGCTTCCCCCAACCCCTCCCTCCCCGCCTGCTGAATCTCATTATGCTTTTCTTTTCCTCTGAGGGGAGATTCTAGTCTCTCTCTGATCCTTTGTATTATTGCTGTCCTCACTCTCACTCATTCTTTGCAAATTCTCCCGAACAATAAGGCAGCATATAAATCTCATAAATAAAATACATCTAATATTGGATCATCTGACTGAATTTCATAGATATGCCACTTATTTCCTACTCCACTAAATGCTTCCCATGCAGCTGGACACACTGCCCTTCCTCAGCACGAGGGTGCAGCATTCCTAACAGTCACCCAATCTTTAATAGTATAGTGCCTTCTAGGGTAGGGCTTTATAGCCCACTACCTCCCAAGATGCTTTGCAACCCAGGAAAGAAAAACTGATGATCATACCTTTCCTGTAAAGTGATATTTAACCCTACAAGTAGTCTCATTTTAACTTTTCCATCTATGTATTTGACAGCCAAGTGAAAATAAATAGAGACAAATACACTTTAGTCAGTTCTGCTGAGTCACTGCCCTCCCACCCTCCATTGAGCATGCTCCATTATTATGCCTTTGAAGCAGGCTCACCATGTGAAGTAATTATGGAAACAACATCAACATGGACTAGGATGCTTACTGGGGCTACAAATGGTTTTTTGGTAGGGTAGCCATTATAGAAGACAGTCCGGTTGTCCTCTCTCCTTTACTGATATGAAACCGGACACCTTTATGTCCTCTATTTTTGTCGTGAAGAGAAAAATAAAGGACATAAAGGTGTTGGGTTTCGTATCACTAGAGGACAGAGTAGCAGAAAACCGGAAGATCCTCTATGATGACCACCCTATTGCTTGGTCATATTACCCTAGCAATAGAAAGCATTTTCCTATACATGGTTGTAGAAGAAGCAATGTATTTCCCTTAAATGGGGGATTTAAGTTACAGCCAAAGCTCCTCCCTCCTGTCCCCCTTTCCAGAAGTCTTCCAGTAAATGGTATTTTAGATGAAAAAGAACTACAGTTTCAGGTCAAACAAAAAGGCAAACCCCAGAAAAAAAAAGCACTGGCAACCTAGCTACGTGCTCCCTTTTTGGAGAAGCCAAGCATAAAATTAGTGACTTAAGTGTGAACCCTTCCCTAAGTCAGTCATCAGTGCAAGACAGCAGCTTCCCAAATGGGAGGGTTTCACTGTGACTTTTAAGATATGGAGTTCCATAGCATTTTAAATCTTTATGAGAGAATATTAAAGATTCACAGTTATTAAAGTATCTGCCATCTGAGCCACTTTCTAGTAGTTGCGAAGTGTCTTTTTCTCAGAGGTTTCAAACCCATTTTAACCTGCTGTGGGATAGAACACCTCTGCCAAATTTCTCTTCACACGTGAAAACATGCATGTCCACCATTATCATGTAATGCAGTGAGAAAGAATGACATTCAGCCTTCATGATATCCCAGAGATTTAGAAGTATACATCTCGCCCTCCTTCCCATCCCTCATTTCCATTTTGGTAGAAAAGCTCAAAGCTAACACTGTAGGGAATGTAAATGCTACATCTACCCTGGAAATCATCAACAAAAAAAACAAAGGAGATTTTAAAAAAATCTCTAATTGATAACAGTGCATTTCTCCCTCATTATAAGTCTGCTTGCAAAACTGCTATGTGACATGAGCCAACTGTATCTTGGCTGCCAGTTACATACAATAATGTATGGCCCCAAAGTGGATAGAAGACTGTAATTCACTTGAGGGACTCTGCTGATGTCATAAAGCGCTTGAGCAGTTTATGAACAGCAGCAGAGCCTTGAGAGTGAATTACAGCCTTGCATTCACTCCTAGGACATCTGTTGTTGTTCAATATAGAGTATACTTTTTGTAAATTAAAAAAACCCCAAAAAAACAAACCCTCTACTCCTTCACCGAGTCTTCACTTTCTACAAATCTTCTCCCCACAACGCTTCATCTGAAATCAAACTGATCCATGAAGAAGCTGAACTTTTCTATAGCATTATCTTGCCAAAGTGGCCATTAACATTGTAATATTCCCTTTCAGAGCTATCATTTAAAGGAGGCAGACACTTTTGTGATATTGTGAAAAAATGATTTCACTTTCACACCTACCCATGAGGAGTGCTGCTACAAATTCAGATTCAGATACTGACTACAGAGGGTCAAATTCTGCCCTCATGCCCACAGGCATGCAAACTTTGCCAAAGACCTTGCTTTTCAAGGATTATGCCTTACAATCATTTTTCTTGTATTTGGTCTAGTCTAAATGTGTAAGTCCCGCATGACATAGCTTTCCTTATTTTCCATGGGAGACAGTTACATTGAGATGAGTCTGGAAAGATCTGTTGTACTCATCTCTCTGCCAATGTAATTGCTTCAAATCAATGAAGTTGCTCCAATGTTACATTGGTGTAAATTTGGCCTAGAGTCTCTAGCTCATGCATATGATATCAAAGAGGTCTTTATGAAAAACTTTATGAAACATTCTATTTAGAAACATTTCTGCTCATATGTCATATTTTTCTGTGGGTTTTTTCCTCCTTGTAGTTTATTAGTAGGGACATTTGCCTGAAAATAGACTATTTGTTACTTAGCAAGTTCATTTGCCCCTGCTGCTTATTCCTCACTTGAAGTCACTCCTGTAATTGTGGCATCATAATTAGTTGCTCTGGAGATGATTATGATGTCACAGAGGACTGTGTGTTATATAGCTTCAAGTGATGAATAAGCAGCAGGAGCAGATGATCTCTCAAGCAATAAAGACCATGTCTTTATGAAAATATCTCTAGTAACAAAAAGGCTGAAATTATATATTATAGTACTGGAATAATTTCCAGTATGTCAACACTTTCCACAAAAGATCAGGGTGGTATTGGTCAATTTTATAAAGCACATTTTTAAAAACTACTCTTCAAATGCTTGTCTTCCATGTATCATGTTATGAATTATGAAGAGGATAATTTCTAAAAATAAATGGATGAAACATTACAGGAAACATAAGAATGACATTTTACCTATGGGTGACAAATAATCTCCTTTTCCAAATTTAAACCATCCTGAGAGATGATATTTTTTTCTTTGTATTCAGTTCAAACTCAGTTTAAACCTAACACAACTAAATAAGCTTGGTCAAGGTGGGCTCCACACTATGGAAATGTGGAATCTAAACACCCAAAGACCATGGACCAGAAGCAAAGTGGGTCATGCTACCCAGCAGTCTGTCAAAAAATACTGACCCTAGGAACATACTTGTCCCTCTTACCATCTCATCCCTCTGAAGGTCTCTACTGTCATCTTGTTGTCATAACCATACTCATATTCCAGTGAATAGTTCTCCCAACCCTACTTTGCTCCAGCAATACTTCACACCCCAAACTTTCCTTGCATCCCCTCCCATTCTCACACCTCTCTTCTTCCATGTATCAAGAGTTGATTTAGATCTAGTTACAGGAAACCTTACAAGATATAAAGAGTGAGCTCTTACAGGTATAGGAGCAGTAGACGAGTCACCTTGTTTTCTCTCTAGCCCTTTTGTTTTGACCCACTATTTAATTATTGTTACTCTCAGGAATCCCCTAAAATCTTTTGATCTAATCACCAGATAACAATTTATCTACAAGCCACTTCCACAGCATTTTAGTCCTTCCAAATATCAAAGCTAATGAATTAAGCATTCCTAAAAAAGAAGGTTTTAATTTATTGTTTAATACATTCAGGGTTGCTCTATTTATCTGATTGGTTAATCTAACTTAATCTAGTGGGACAAAAAAAATCTGCTTGGCGCCACAGAATGCAAGAGAGTGCTTTTCCTATTCTGACTACAAAGCTTGCTGTTTAATTGTACAAATATTTGTGGATTTGGCTCAGGTGAACACTAATTTGTTATTTTAGCAAAAAGCTTCAAATCATTTTGGGTGTGCTGAGAAAATATTCGCTGCCTTTATGCAAACATCGACATGCTAAATATTTAAGAGAAACCACCATGCAACTGAGAGGACTTTGCAAGTAAATGCTTGTAAAGACAATATAAGCAACATTTTCAGTGGTTATTTTCTGCTATGTTGAAAAATACAGCTTGCAAGGACCTGTCTGGTAGATAAACATACTCACTATAATTCTATTTAAAAATACATACCTGATTTTCCTTCAGAAAGTTTTGCTTTTCAGAATTTGAGAAGGAAAGGCCTTCTTAGTGCCTTATATGATAGGGCTGGAAGTAAGGATTTTTGTTTGTGCTAGTGACTATTTGCATAATCCTCTCCATCAGGTGAATCTGAGTCAGAGGAACAAAGGTTAGGACAGGGTTAGGATGTGATAGATACTGTTACACCATGGCCGATTCTGGAGTGGCTCTACGAAAGGTCTCGGGGATACATATGCACCCCACTTTGACTGTGGGGAATATGACTGAGCTCTCTGCGCTTACCAGCTTGTTAGCACAATTCCTACTGCTTTGGTGAAGCTCAAGAACCAGGTGTGAACACTGCTGCTGTTTGCCCCTCTCCCTTTTCCCTGCTGCTGAATTTAGGAATAAACAATGGAGTGGGGAAGGTGGTGTGATCAAGGCCTTACCCATCTCCCGGGACTGTGCCTAACTCACTTTTGCCACAACGGTAGAGAAAATAAACAATAGCAACAGAGAGAAGCAACGGGAAGGATCCCAAACCAAAAAAATAATATATTTTTTTAGAGTTCTCGGTTGTAGCCATGACATGGGCAGACAAGGTTCTTTGGGTAGATGTGATATCTTTTATTAGACCAACTAAATAGTTGGGAAAATTGTTCTTTGCAAGCTTTCGGGCACAAGTAGCCTTCTTCAGGCAATAGGGAAAGTCTCTTGGTGTTTGTGGGCTTTTCTGGTTTCTACTCTATCTAGGCCCCTTAAATTAGTTGTCTCAATGCCTCAGCAGGGGCTGGGGTGGCGTGGGTGCTAAGGGGCACCATTGACAGCCTGGAAGGTCATAAATTCAGAGGCCATAGTAGAAGTATTCACAGTATCACCTGTCAGGCTCCTGCAACATCTGAGCATTCTGCTAAACACCCTGTCACAGGGGCACAATGAAGGAAAGGAAGTGCTTCAGCTTGATGCTGCTCTTTAAGCTTGGAGGTAGAGTGGAGCCTCCTTCTATTTGACCTTCCTAGCAACTATAAGACTGGGGGCAAGTACTGTGCAGCATCAGAAAACATGGGGTGGGTAACTAGAATTGAAATCTTATAGGTAGGGGGGTCTACCTAACTCAGACAGGCAGCCAGAAAGATTGCAGGACTGACTGCCATTTTTGAGGGCTTATTGTGGCTGCCCTTTTTGGCTGAGGGGCCCTGGTAGCCCCTCCCCAATCACTGATTGGCTGAGCGGGCTGTCTGTCCTACAGCCCAGCCTCTTGCTGCTGATTGGTGGAGAGGGGCAGGGCTACAGGACAGGCTGCACTTATACCCAGTCAGCTGTGAGGCAGAGGTAGCAGTCATCTTACCTTTATGCTGGTGGTTTCCTCTCCACTCTTTTCCTAGCTAGGTTGTGTGGTTGGAAGGACTGCTGGCTCCTATTGGGGAGCTGGCATTGTATTTTTAGTAAGTTTTCCCCCCCCTCCCTGTGGACTTTGCAGAGGCTGCAGATTTCACAACAATTGGACACAACTGGAAGTTCAGTAGGTCCCTATTTAGAGGGGGTTGGGTTCTGCGGTTCCGGTTCAGCTTAAGAGAATCTACTTGAAAGCACTTCTATAAGCTACCATCTTCTGCTCATGTAAGAGTTGTTTCATCATCCATCCTGTATCTAATGTTATTGATTGCTGCAAATGTCCCTGCTGTTGGTGCTGTAATTACAGCTAACATCTGGCATCTGTCCTATCTCTTGTTCTGTGGAAGGGTGATTCTTCCCATTCTTCTTCTCCTGCTCCATGTTTGACCTAGGTCTCCATTTTCAGAGAATCACTGTGTAAAGACACTTAATACCAGTGTTTCTGCCCATCTTCCTTCTGATGGATTGTTCTTTATTGTCCAGTTTGCAGCAGACCTCGCAGTTTTCCTGACATGGAAATGTGATGTAGTGACAAAGAGCCAAAATGAGTGGCACTAAAATATATAATTTTGATAGATGACCCCTTCATTCTAGTGTAAATAATTTCAAAAAATAAAAGTGTAAGGATTAAAAGAAGTAACTGCTTTTTAAATGAAGGGCATATGAGGTAGGTTTTCCAAAATACTGTTCAGCCATTTTTATGTATTCCAAGTGATGAGGTTTCCAACCTATTCCTCGAGTTATTATGCCACAGCTGAATATCATCAGAAAATGTTTCCTTTCTTCTGTTTATCTGGTAATTCTTAATTACATTTATATCACCCTAACGAATTCATCTGTCTATACCCTCATCAGATATATGGGAACTGTTATCACATCCCAACATAACTACCTTTTCTTCCTCAGATTCTCCTGTGAGGAAAAAATATTAATAAAACAAATGATATTTTTATCGTTTCCCTTAAAACTTTAATAAAAAGAGAGAGAAAAAGGATAGCTAGGAGGCAGATAAAGATTCTTACTATTTCTAGCACTTTTCATACAACTCTTAGCTTTTCCTCCATGTCTGTAAAAGCTATGGGATTCTTTCCCCCAGTTCTCACAATCTTCAGGAAGAATGCTTCTGGCATTACATGGATGTTATTAACTCGGCTCTGCAAAAAGCATTGAAATGATCAACATTTACTCAACAGGTGCTGCTCAGTAGTTAGGAGGACACCACGTAGAACACCCATGGGAGAAGACAAGGTAAGTGTATCATGTTCTCTTCTGATATGTGCAACAATCCAATATATGCAATAGCTTTTATTTCAGCGAATCCTCCCACGCACATGTTATCAGCCTGAAGTAACAGGCAGCTGTAAGCAGGAAGGAGTCATCAATACAAGTGACATGATCACCTGTAAATGCGGGTGAATAGATGGATAAAATGGATCAACATTCTCTTGTTCTTTTTTTCACTTGATCAATTGGCCCTATAAATTGACACATACGTGGGTAAGTTCCCAGAAGAGCCTGTAAAACTACTCCCTTTTTTTTTTCTACCTGTCTCAGTTTTATCTTGCCTTTGCTAGGTCATACAGGTTGTTAAATGTTTGACTTAAAAGAATGATAATTACTATTGAAACTGGCAAATGTGAAGTTATGAAAAGTTAGATTTAGATTTCTCTGGAGTCAAAGGTATTTAATGATAATCTAGGCCCTGGCTTGAAATACAACATAGTTAGCTACCAGATGAAAATTATTTTTCTTGCAGCAATTACTATGGTAGTCCCAAGAGATATTTGTTATGCTAAAATGGTATTGGGTCTCAAGAACTGTTAACAGGTGAGTTTTTTCAGGCTACTTTGAAGAGCTTGATGTTTGCTTTCATAGGCAAGCATGATCTATACATTTATTTTCTTCTTTCCTTACTTCACATGTGAATCTTGTATGTGAGAGATTACTACCAAGGTTTATGAACGTTCCTGTTTACCTATAAGTTGGGCATGTCCAAAGATGCTATTAATTCAAAGGGGTCTCCAGGGGTCAAAAAACCTGTGGGGGAAAAAAAACAGAGCTGTGCACGCTTGGGTCACATGCAACACAGAGTCGGGTCACCCAGAGCCATGCTGTAGCTGCCAGCCAGGCTCCACCTGGCAGGATTGCCACAGCTGCAGCCTCTGGAGGTCCCCATGACCCCAGGTAAGGCTGCTGGGGCCAAGATAGTGCTGGCCCCAGCATCCCTCACCTGGCGTAACTTGCCATGCGCCAAAGGAGGTGATACTTCCCCTCTATCGGGCGCTGGTCAGACTGCAGTTGGAATACTGTGTGCAGTTTTGGGTGCCGCACTTCAAGAGGGATGTGGATAACCTGGAGAGGGTCCAGAGAAGGGCCACTCATAGGGTTAAGGGCTTGCAGGCCAAGCCCTATGAGGAGAGACTAGGGCCCCTGGACCTCTTCAGCCTCCACAAGAGAAGGTTGAGAGGCAACCTTGTGGCTGCCTATAAGTTCATCACGGGGGCACAGAAGGGAATTGGTGAGGTTTTATTCACCAAGGCGCCCCTGGGGGTTACAAGAAATAATGGCCACAAGCTAGCAGAGAGCAGATTTAGACTGGACATTAGGAAGATGCTCTTCACAGTTAGAATGGCCAAGGTCTGGAATGGGCTCCCAAGGGAGGTGGTGCTCTCCCCTAGCCTGGGGGTCTTCAAGAGGAGGTTAGATAGGCATCTAGCTGGGGTCATCTGAACTCAGCCCTCTTTCCTGCCTATGCAGGGGGTCGGACTCGATGATCTATTGAGGTTCCTTCCAACCCTAGCATCTATGAAAGTAGAGGTGGCAGAGGTGTTCTCCAGGTGCACCCCTGCTACTTGTCCCTGGGGAGCCAAACGTCCGTGTGTGTCTGGACCCTGCTCTGCCCCCCTGCAGCAGCCAGGGGGAGCTCCAGGCTCCCCCTGGGTGCTAGCCCAGGGGCTGGCAGGGAGCACAGGGCCAGGAGACAGCTGGTCCCATACACATTGGGAGGGATCACGATGTGCACAGAGTGGGAGAGCTGCTGCTGCAGACTTCTCCTACCCTGTGCACATGGGGACAAGCCCTGTGCCCAGCAGGCCCTCCCTGCATAGCCTGGGGCTGGCCGTGACCTGTCCTGTTCTGGGGTAGGTTCCAGCCTGCTCTGGGCTCTTCTGCTCTTCTGGTGCATGGAGCTCCTGGCCCGAACCCCACAATTAGACAGGGGGCTGGGAGATTGCTCCCTGCCCCCCGGGAGCAGGGTGGGCTCTGAGGGCAGAGCCCATCTGGGACAGTGTGCTCCTGGCCCTGGCTCTGTGATCAGAGCAGGGACTGAGAGATTGTTCCCTATGCCTGGGAGCTGCCTGCTGCCGGGGTGGGCCCTAAGCACGAAGCCCAGGCCAGGACAATGTCCCCCTGCCCCAGCAGCAGGCAGTTCCCAGCCCTAGCTCTATGATCAGAGTCGGGGCAGGAGATTGCTCCCTGTCCCTGAGAGCTGCCTACTGCCAAGGTGGGCTCTAAGCACAGAGCCTGGGCTGGAACAATGTCCCCCCGACCCCGGCAGCAGGCAGCTCTTGGCTCTGGCTCCACAGTTAGCTGTTTACACATGGGCTACTGTACAGTCACTATGGTGCAGTTAATTTGCTACCTGCAAATTAACCCTGCAGTTGATTGACTGTGCAGTAAGTGTCTGCACATGTACATGGTAACAGTTTACTGCTCAGTCAAGTAGTCAACTGCGTGGTGAAGTGTCTTATGTAGAACTGCCCATTAATTACAAATTGAGAGTTTGATCTCAAGCTCATTGTGGTCAATGGAAAGTTGACACAGCACCTTTGAATATCTGGCCACTTTTATTGAGGTGCTAAACTAAAGAATGAAATGACCTATGTTAAGCACCCAAGACTGACATTTTTTTATCATATTCTTTTTTAGAGACCAGAGGAAAGTTACTGCCTCTATTTTTCATTGTCTTCAGTGGCCTTTTTAAGCAGAAACTTCCTGTTTGATTGAACTTGTGTATTAAAATCATATGTAGCCAAAGGTTATCCCACAGATCTGGCCCCAAACCAGTTTTCCCTGGAAGGATTTATGAAGCCATTCTTTCAATGATTCTGAACAGTATGTAAGCTAATTCTCTGACCTAGTAATCCTGCTGTGGTGTGTATTGCTCCTAATTTGTTTACTTTGGTGAACATAAAGAATGCAAAACAGATATCACTACCTCGTTTGCCAGTAAAAGACAAGGCAGAGGCCCACAGAATGAAGGGGTCCAATACACAAGGAACAGCACATACGGTACAATGTGGAAATAATCTTCACTTGTTTTCCACACCTTAGCCTATGCATCAGCAGCAGGGTAATAGGAAGTAAACAAAGAAAAGCCTTTGTAAAGAACTTTTATTGATGGTGAATACCTCTTAAAAAAAAAAAAAAAAAGTGAAGGCTTAGCACAGTAAAAACAACCCCCCCCCCCCCCCCCCAAAAAAAAAAAAAAACACAAAAAAACTAAGCAAGCAGCTGAATACATGTAAATTAGATGAATGACTTGGCTATAGGAGATAGGAACCTCATAAGTCAAATGATTCCAGGCTTCCAGGAAGATTTGCATATAGCATAAGGAGGGACCTTCAGCAGATGCCTGGGGTACTGTGTCTTTATGGAACTGAGTGATTGGAGTAGCAAGCAAATACAATTAAAAACAAAAACCACTTTACAAAAATTTTAAAAATGCACCTATTTGGTGGTGGATATTTACTGTTCATGCTTGACTCAGAGTAGGTTGGGCTTTGCCTTAGTGAGTATCTCATCTCCAGCTTTATTTGTGAGAGTAAGTAATGATGTGCTGCTGTAGTATAAGCATCCTTGAGAGGGAGAGAGATCTGAGGCCATGGACTGAGACTCAGGTTTGTGTGAATTCTGTTTTTGCATCTGCTACCATCATCAGAAGTAACCCTGGATAAATCACTTAATCCATCTCTGCCTCTGTTCCCTCAGTGTCTCAATTGTAAAATGGAGAAGAGAGGACTTTTTTTGTCTGTTGTCTGTTTAAACTGTAAGATCTTCAGAGTAGGGTTTTTTCCCTACTATTTGTATATACAGTACCTGGCACAATAGGGCTCCCCTATCGCTTGCAGCCAGGTGATACTGTAATACAAATAAAAATAGCAACTTCTGGGCAGTGATTTCTCATTGCATTATATTTTATTTTTTTGACAGTTTATCAATGCAATGCAAAAGAGTTAGAGTTTTCTTCCATATTCATTATTATCCTTCTGGAAGGACACAAGGATCAGAAAGAAACTTTAAGCTAGCAAGATGTTACTGAATGTGCATGTGGTACTTCTGTGTTCATTTGTTACTTTGGTATTATAAAAGACAAATGTCTTCACAGCCCACAACTCAAGAGCAGTTTATAAACCAACTAGATGGGTATCTCACATCCATATTTCAGGTGCAAACTACCACCATCAAAACCTTCTCACTGCTTAATTTTTTTTTTTTAATCTTATCAAGGTCTCATTGTTTCAGCCCATTGCCCAGAGCCTGCCACCATGGCTACTGATCTGAAACAAAGCTCCCAAACATACTGAAAGTTGGCAAGAAAGCATGCAAAACAAAACAATATAAAACAAAAACAGCTACCGTTAATTAGAGTAGTTTAAAGTAGAGTAGTTCACTAGAGTAGAGTAGTGAAAAAAGAGAACTATACGCATGTACTTCTAGTTTTGATCTTTTACTCCCTCTGCTAATTTTGTGTCCTCTCGGCAACTACTGCTTTCAGGTCCTCAAAAGGAAGAAGGCCTTTGTGGTTGGGCTCCTGAAACGTGGTGCTTCTAGGACTGTGGGAGAATTCAGTCCTCAGCCTCTATTCTAGCTGTTTTGCATGGCTAGGGGACACAAGGTACCCAGAAGGCAAACCTCAGGGCAGCCCTGGCTTCTTTCTGGTACTTCCTGAACCCCAGCTATCTGCACATCTCATCACATAGAAGGCTTGACAAGAATGGGGAGTCTATTTTCTGAGTATACAGCACTCAGTACTATTTAAGCTAGTACTGAATGGCTGCAGCTGGCATAACTTAGAGCAGCCCTAAGATTGCTCTAAGTCACATTGTAATTCATGTCTGGTGTAAGTAGATGCAGCTAGAGGTAGAACCTGTACTATAAGAGTATTAAAAAATCATTACTATTCAAATCTGTTCTGACAAGTTAATGCTCATAGGAATAAATACAGCCAAGATAGGAGTGGACTTCCAGTTTTTAATCAGGCAAGAAAGACTGAGAGCAGTTTGTAACTTATCAACTGGCTTCTGCACAATCCTTTGATCTGAGTTACCCACTCTATTGTTAACACCTGTGCAATGTTCAATAAAACAATCCCACAAGCCCTGTTTGGTATCTCCAATGTGCAGTCTGTTATATTTCCTGTCGATGATGCAGTACATAACTCATTTAGAGGGGCATGTGAAGTGTTCATGAATGACAAATTAAGATTTAGTTCAAACATCCCTGATGGGGTCTTGGTGCATTTAGTAGGTTTATAGATCTGTTTCTTGGGAATGTACCTTATAAAGTTGCATTTGTGGGTTGTTTATTCAATGAATAAAGTGATCCATTATGTTTTTGTCACTGTTTTAGACATGAATGGAGGGTAGGGAAATAATTGCTGTAAATAGCTCTTCTTTCCAATTTTCACAAGAGTAAAAGTTGAAGTACAGCAAATAGAATAATCTACTTTGTCTCACAAGCTGCCATACACAATGTGGTCAAATGCATTTAATATTTTTTCCACATTTTCCATCACAGAATTTCAGTAACATGTAGATACTGGAATCTTGGGGTCAGTAATATCATAAACCCAGCATTAAGTTAGAAATATTCATGTGGGGCTTAAATATATATTATTTACCTTTTCTCCATTTTTTTCATACATTTATAGGTTTGTGCACTGTATGATTTGTCCAGTGCAGAAGGTCAAATGACTAAGTACAAAGTAATTACTAAGTACAAATTTGACTGCTTAATGTCAAAAGTAAAACAAGAAGTACTGGGAGGCTCATAAAAGAATCCTGTACTTGTAAGACTCAAGGTTTGAATTACAGAGGAGCTCGCCCCCCTCCCCATAAGACACAAGAGTCCCCTGTAAGATTTGAAAATCATAACTGGGGAGGTGGTGTCTGATTTTATTAGGGCATTGTGATGGACAGCCCAGTTGTTTTTTGCAGAGCCCCCAAAGACTCAAAGTGTAATTCAAACACTGGTAAGACTCCTATTTCAAATCAAATAGATTTGGATAATTGCCTGTGGTCTGTATAAGTATCCAAATCCTTTGAGTTTTGCCCTTCACAAGTGAGACCTGTATGTGAAGACAGCATTACAGCAAGTCCACTTGAGGACAAACTTTGTGCGCTGGGTATGATATGAAATTATCAGATTTGGTTCATAGCACTGCATCTTGGGTACAATCACTGTTTGTAGAATTGTAGTGCTGTGTGCCATGTTAGAGAGGAAAGGATTGAGCCTGTAATAAACCTTTGCCTTTTTTTTTATCACAGGTTGAAAAATGTGTTTCCCAGTACCACCCTAATGTCTTATCAGAGTTCTTTGCCTGCTCTGAAACCATACAATGCACAAAAAGATGAGCATGGGGGGCATATACACATGCATTAATGCACTGTAGTTACTGTGTGTTAAGTTTAGTACCTGTAATAACAGTTACTAACTGAATGCCTGGTAACTGGTGCTACTGTGCAGTAGCACTAGCACACACCTTTTTAGTGACACTAATGCTCAGTAGACTAATTCTACTGTACATTAGCACAATGGCACAGCTTGTGCCGTGATGTGCTAATGTGCAATAGAATTCGTCTACTGCATATCTAGCGTCTCGTTTAAATGTGTCCAGTGAGACTGTCTTTTATATAGAACTGTCCAGGTGGTGACCCATGGGCTTTATCTGGCCACTGTGGGGTTAACCTGTAGCCCCTGAGCTCCCAGTCCAGGTGCCAGTCCCTTCACTGCTCCAGCTGCTGCTAATGCTGGCACCTCTGGGCTTTCTCCAGCTTCCAATTCTTGCCCCTGGGGGTGCAATAGGGAAGGCAGCACAGTCTAAAGGGCCAAAGGAGCCTGCAGCTAAGTGGCTCAGTGGGACCTGGGGACATTTTGCGGTGTGAAGTAGGGTACTGGCACAGTACAGAGGAGGGGGGAGTGCTGCATGGTGGGTGGCTAAGGGGGTTTGTGGCTGCAGCCTCAGAAGGTAGACAGGCCCAGGCTTTACAATCAAGGAGCATCTGATCTTCAACCTGAAAAGATGCGCTACTTCCCACACCCCACAGAAACAGGAATACAGGCAGTCTTTGGACTTACACCACAATTGGTTCCTGAAAACCACGTCTTAAGTCAAAACGTCTTAACTTGGAACTGACTTTCCCATAGGAACAGTTTTATAAATGGGGGATTGGTTCCTGAATGAGTAGATGAGTAATATAGCTACATTAATGTATTTATATTGTAAATTGCAATCATATTGATTTGGAAGGGCTTCTTTGAGGTGACTTTGCTGGACTTTTTGAAGGGTTTTTAGCTGGAGCCTTCTCAGGAGTCGTGGGTGCAGGGTTTTCTGGAGTCTTGTCTGCTTTCTTAAAGAAAGTGTCCAAAGAAGTTTGAACAGATGTTCTCCAGGGAGATGGGCAATGCAGTGAACTTGTTCACTGGCATGGTGTTGGTATTGTAAAGTCAAAACTGACATCAGAAATTCAAAACAGGGTATCAATTTATAGATGTCGTAAGTGACATTTGTTGCAACTCGAAATGTCTTAAGTCGAGGACTGCCTGTAATTCCTTAAGGTAGTAAAAGAACCTTTCAGTATTGTGTAATGTTTTCTATCCTTATCTGAGATGAGACTTTAAGAGCTGTGGGGGAAGGTGAAAAACACAAGTTTACAGTCCTTAAATCCACTGGGAGCAAAGCAATCTGTCGTAGAATATTTGTATGCAAACAGCCATTTTACATGGACAGACTCAAAGGCTTGGAAGTCCTAATTTACAAAGTTTTTCTTTTCCCTGGGAAATTGACTAAGAAAACGTTCTTAGTATCTCCATGTATCTGATTCACATCAAATTCCTAGTGTTAGTTTAGATACAACTCCCAAGGTCTCTAGAAGTAAATGTTCCCATCTGCAAAGGTGACATAACTTGTAGTACCATCCAGAGAGCTCTGAATTGTTCATCTTTTAGCCACAGTTCACTTGCCAAAAAGCCTTTGGTACTTATTGACTGTTTTTTACTTACTCTCTCAGTAGAACAATCTATTTATTTAGTTTTATTATGTTTATATCCCACCCTTCCAAAAAAAAAAAAAAGGGCCAGGGCAACTTACAATAAAAGGGAAAAAAACAAACAACACCCCTCCCTGCCAAGATCCCAAAAAACTAAAATAAAATGTTAAAACAAGAAGGTACAACAAAACATACTCTCCCTCCAAATTCAGAAGTAATCTACCCCATCCTACCCGCTCTCACTCTCCTGCCTCTGGTTGGACAGGGGAGACCCTCTCCTTTGTCAATCCCACTTCCCAACCCATGTTCAATACCCCCATAAAAGAAAACAGCAATCCCCTTCCCCCCAATATTCCCTCCCATCCCTACCCACTCCCACTTCCATGCCTCACACAAAGGAGATTCTACCTCTTTCTTACTGTCCCTCTTTCACGGGGGGCTGTGGCTGTCCCAACCCATCCATTCCATTGGATGATATTCAGGGGACTCCCCAAGCCTGTACTTTTTTTGTCTATTACACCAGGGGGGTTCTTCCCCAAGCCCATTCATCCTCTGACAGCAGGGGGGTTCTTCCCCAAGCCCATTCATCCTTCCCTTTCCTCCAAGGAAACACATTGTTCAGATTAAAAACAAGAACAAGACAGATTGTAACCCTTGTCCTTCTTTTCTTGTCTCTGTCTCTGTACCCCACTGAAGGGCAATGTCAAAGGACATGGTTTGGTGGCACCCACCCTTGGGTTGTCTGCCATCCTTTTAAACCTGAAGTTTAGCTAGGGCAACAGCTTCAGTGGCCATACAGTTTGCCATCTAGTCAGTGTCCCAGCTCTCCACCGTTCCAGACTCAGGCACCAGAGGAGAGTAGAAGGGGCAGCAATGTTAGCAGCCCCAACCAAGGGCCAACAGCAGGAGCAGTCTTTACCCCAGGGCAGCCTGCAGTTTTCACAAAAACTGACCATGCTCCCTCCACCTATTCACAGAAGATGCTATGGCTCTAATGCTCAGTACTCACTGAAAAGTACTGAAGAAGGATTTGCATCAGGAAGTCATGTGTGTTTTCCCCATCATTTGGGCAAGTACATTAAAGTTGCTGAAGTTTCTATCAGAATTTTCACTTCTCTTTTCTTTGGTCTTTCC
>NW_005841933.1:720553-722460 GCF_000455745.1 Alligator sinensis
TATTGCAAGGACACTTAGAGGGGCTTACAAGAAAATCATGGTACAATAGTTTCCATTTGGGCAGTGAGACAGGAAACTTTCTCTTACTGAACTCAATGCTTCACCAAGGAGTGGTACCTATATGTAGAAAGCAAATGGGTTTTGAACAGTAAGGGTGGTCTGTGTGGCCACAGCCCTGAAACTCAGGAAGGAGGCCTTTTTATTGCATACTTACTGACAGAATCCTTGCAAAATGCTGGATTTCCAGGAACAGATTGTTAAACTTCTGCTTTTATCTTGGGGAAAACTATAGTCAATAAATCATGAAACTGGAATTACAGAGATCTTGTCTTGAGGTAAAATCAAAACTGGAATTAAACACTTCCCTTTCAGGAGCTAAACTTCTAATCCAAGACCATAGGGTCAGGAAGCAACAACCAACAAAAACATTGCTGCACATATCCAGTGTTAAAAATGAAAGATAAATTAAGTAGCCCCTTTGAGATGCAAATTCTCTCTTTTGTGCCACTACTCCCATTAGCCCCTATAACAACATGGGTTTGATACTGTACTCCACTTTTACTCTCCTGGTCTAGAAGTTGGTCTAATATACACCAGGGCTGAAACCAGCATAGAACTGGTGCTCCAGTCAAAGAGCTGAGACTGGAGAGAGTAAAATAATTTAACTAAAATAATTTAACTGAATAATTTCTGTTGAAATTCAAATCACTGCTTCAATATGTGCATACCCTTGTTTGCCTAGGAGAAAGGCAAATACAGTAAAGGCAGAATCCTATTTCACTTTGTGTGCCACATCACTGCTGGTTTTGGCATTTACGCATGGTCAGTGATCCTGTTCCACATGCAGTGTGCTCATGCATGCAGCTGAACATCTACTGAGCATGCTTAGTTGGCTTTGCTGTGGCCAAGCAAACTAGCAATTCCATACACGTGTACCTGTCCAACTGCAAGCCTGGAAATTGTAGCCAGGCAAAAACCTCTGACTAGCAAGGAATAGAAGCCAAAGAAGGATCTTATCTGAGTGGCCCATTGGCCTAGATGTAGGAGACCCAGATTCGAATTCCCACTGACCTGAAAGGGCTATAAGCCTGCATTCCTCTGACTTCCGGGCACAGTATCCTAAGCACCATGCCATGGACATTAGGCATTATAAGGTTCCCTCTCCCGTCTTCCTCTTGAAATTGAGACACTGCATCCTGAACTTAATATTCACTGGTGAAAATGAGAACAGAAAGAGCAGTTTCTGCATCACTGGGAGCAAGGGCCTAAGCTAGAACCAAGGGACCTATCTCATCACTGAACCACACAGCCTTTATTTTTTCTTGCCTCCTGGCCCAGGAGGCCGGCTTAAAGAGGCAGGCTGGAGGGGGGGAACAAATAATACTTAACCTGTAGCATAATGGTTAGAGCGCTATGATGGGAAGTCAGATGGGTACAGAGTCATGAATGAATGGATCCGGAATGTCATAAAGTGGGGTTCAGAAGCAGTGATGTGTGTTTGGCAGTGGTTGCACCCTATTCCCCCTCCCCACGCACACACCAGGCTGGGCAGACTGCATCACAGTAGCAGGAGCCTTTTTAAGTCACTCAAGCAGATAAAATCTTCCCTTCCTCCCCCCGCCCCCCTGTTCTCAGCAACACACTGACTTCTCTACCCTTTCTTCCTTTAGCCATTGCTGCATATGCCACCATCCCCAAATAACCCAGGGGCAGGAGTGCCATAAAAGCTAAAGAGGCGGTAGTCATGGGGGACCTAAACTACCTGGACATCTGCTGGGAGTCACAGACAGCAAAGTCCCACCGCTCACGCAGGTTTCTAACCTGTGTACAGGACCTCCACCTGACACAGGAGGTACACGGTCCCACTAGGGGGAATGCCATACTGGATCTGGTATTGGCAAAGGGGG
>NW_005841933.1:724585-728886 GCF_000455745.1 Alligator sinensis
ACTCTTTCCTGCTTATGCAGGGGGTCGGACTCGATGATCTATTGAGGTCCCTTCCGACCCTAACATCTATGAACCTATGAATCTAGGAGTGCAGGCAGGCTCCAGAGCTCCACTGTTTATGCCCCACTGGACTGCATGTGTAGTCATGCTTGGCTAGAGGTAGTAGCAGCAGTGGGTGGCTTCCCTTTACCTGTGCCTGCTCCCAGGCTGGAAGGGAACACCCAGCGGGATCAGGCAGGGAGGAAGAACCCGCCTACTGTTGCCACTGTCCCTGGCTGAGTCCAACTCAATGCAGAGCCCAAATAGAGCAGGCAGGAGAGGCTATGGAGCTCCTCCTGCCCCTGCAAGTGGCAGTAGTGAGCAAGGGAGGGGCATAAGGGAAGGAGAGCGCTGCTAATCACAGAGGGGCAGGGACAGAGGGTTCTTACTTGCCTTGGGGACTTAGAAGAGGGGGCCTAGATCTCTGTCTCCTGTGTCTGGGATGAATACTTTTAACCACTAAGGTGCTGCCTAAAACATGAGTGGGTCACCCTCTTCTGTCCAATACCTGCTAGTCATGGGCTTTTTATCCAGCTATTTGGATTTATGCTCAGGGTAGCATGTGTAAAAGGAGTTCTGTTACCTGCCTAGCCAGAATACAGTCTACTGTACATGTTTAGTAACCATGTGAATGCCTGTGCATCCACACTGCATGTGGAATCAGATTATTGTGTGTACATGCCATATATGGCAATTATTGAAGCTAAGTGCTATTTGGGCATATAAGGTGAAATAGGATTCTTTTTCCATGAGTTTACACAGAAAATGACAAGATTTCCTCCTCTGTGCATGGGTTTAGGGCAGAGTATCCTACTACGGACATAATTTGTGACTTGAACAGAGATTTTAAAATTTAATTTGGCCTTGTTTTGCACAGTTGCAGGAAGCACCTGTCATCTCATTCTAATGGACCAAAGAAAAATATTTTCCATTCTCTCATAAGTTACATAACAATCATAAAGTTCACTAACATGCTACTTTATTCCACTGTATTAGAATTTGTTCTTATACTGGGGATACGAAATGCCCTCTGTCCAATTTGAATACACTATATTTTTCCAGGAGCTTTAGCAATTATTTAATACCTTTGTCTGATTCAGAATCATAGACTGCTACATGGCAATCTGTTTTATGAAGAAGGAAAGAAATGTGAACTTTTTATGGAAGGGATCATTTAGGCTTTACCATGATGTTTTCTAGAAGCAGAAATAAATAAATGTAATAATGAAAACGTGTTACCATTCATAAGAAACCAACAGAATTGCCAGTTCTTTAATAAAATGAAATGAAAGAAAATTCCGAATGGCTCTGAATTTTGAGCTATGAATGTTCCACTCTCTTTTACAAGTATGGATCCTAGAGTGTCAAGCCATTATAATATACTTACTACTTAAAAAATTAAGCATAGTTATATCTGATAAGAGTTGTATGAGGTTCAAACTTCTTTCCTGCTGTGGAAAGATTGCTGAACATCTTACTAAATTATTCTCCTCTCTCTAACTGCAACTATTAGAGGTGATTCTTAAAGATATTTGGAGACTATAGTTTATGTGTAAGGCAGACAGATTGCATTTATAACATTTAACACAAAATAACAATAATAAAACACACTGACGTGTGTTTTCTATGTAAACATTTCCTTCTGAAGATACAGCCAGTGAAATGTTTTGAGAACTTTGACATTTATAGCTGTATTTATAATCTCTTTTGGATCATTTCCTCATGGAATCACATGTTTGTGTATTTTAAATTCTCTGGAGAAATAAAAATGTTTAAACATAAAATAATGATGTGATAGGCATTTTTATGAATGTTTGTTCTTCATATGCACATGTGTAAGCTATGCTGTAGTGATTCTTAAGCAAGCGGATGGGATTTTTATAAATGCTTAAGTTCAAAGAAGGGCCTCAGTCCTAAAACAATTAGAAAGAAAAGAGAAAAGGAGTGTACCTTTCACAGGGTGGTTCTTATACTATGACAGGGAGTGTGAATTTTTTTGCACTAATTGTACTGATATTTTTAAATAATGGCTTATGCTTTTACCATGTACAGAAAAGATATAGATTCATAGATTGTTAGGGGCTGGAAGGGACCTTGCAGATCACTGGATCCAGCCCCACTGCTCTAGGCAGGAAGACAACTGGGGTTAGGTGACCTGTCTAGTCTCCTCTTGGAAAACCTCCAGGGTAGGTGACTGCACCACCTGTGGAGGGAGTTTATTCCACAGTCTGGACACCCTGACTGTGAAGGAGTTTTTCCTGGTACTAAGCCTGAAGCGGCTTTCCAGGAGTTTATCCATTGGTCCTGGTCTTCCCCAGGGGTGCCCTAGTAAATAGTTGTTCACCGAGCTCCTGCTGCACTCCTCTGAAACAGCGGTAAGCCGCTATCAAATCCCGTCTCAACCTTCTCTTCTTTAGGCTAAAGAGGCCCAGGTCCCTCAGCCTTTCTTCATATGGCTTGCCTTGCAAGTCCTTGATCATATGGTGGTTCTTTTCTGGACCCTCAAAGTTTTTCCACGTCCTTATTGAAGTGCGGTGCCCAGAATGGGACACAGTGCTCCAACTGTGGTATCACTTCCTTAGTTTTACACGAGATGCATCAGTTAATGCATGCCAGTGTGTTGTTTGCCCTGCTGACCACCGCCTCACACTGACAGCTCATATTCATACGATGGTCAGTCATTACCCCTAGGTCCCTTTCAGCCATGGTACAAGTTAAGCTGTCACCACCGAGCCTACATGTATGTTGAAGGTTGCATTCATACAAATACACATACACGTACAAATGAATTTGTATGTGTGTATGTGTATTTATATGCCCACTGTATTATTATTTCTGCCAAGTGAATAATTTACAACAGATATTCTATTTGACTAATTCCCCTTTTTCCTCCTCAAGACGCATCTGTGAGCACTATATATTTTCCTTGAACCACTCATCATTCAATAATAGTGGATAGTTTCTTTTTAATCAAGGAGAGGATTGCAAGAAGTCTAATATAAGGATTTGATACTCCATATTTAAAACTGTGTGTATTGGTTAGCTAAGATTGGTCACATTGGTCATTAGCTGTGATTGGTCATGTAATCACATGGCATTGTTACTGTTCCTGTTCGTCTTTCAGAGTCAGGAGCTAATTGGATTTAGAATTTCTAAATGAAAAAATGAAGAATAGCTGATTAAACAATTAAGAAATTGGGCCACGTTGTCCTTACCCAAGGCAACATTAGACTGCAGTAAGTTTTGCTGGCTTAGTGTAAAAGTTTTATTTCATTGGGTCTCCTCACACAAGGTAAATGAAGACACGTACTCAGTTTCACCTGTGAAGGGTACAATCATATTGTCATATGGTCATTTAATTGCCTCTGTGCCAGGGCTCTATCAAGGTATTCTGTCATGCTCTGTGCAGCGGTGCCCCACATAAAATACTCTAATTATCCTTATTGGTCACTATCACACGATAAAGAAAAGTAGCCATACCAGAGCAACTGGGGTGTAAAAGGACATATTCAGACACAGGCAAACACAAGAGGCAAGTCCTAGCATTGTTCTCAGTAGAGCATCTTTATCACAACCTAGGATTTTATAGATTTCATAGATTTCATAGACATCAGGGCTGGAAGGGACCTCGGAAGATCATCGAGTCCAGCCCCCCGCCCAAAGGGCAGGAAGTCAGCTGGGGTCATAGGATCCCAGCAAGATAAGCATCCAGTTTCATGTTGAAGGTGTTCAATGAAGGCGCTTGAACCACCTCCGGTGGCAGGCTGTTCCAGACCTTGGGGGCTCGGACAGTAAAGAAGTTCTTCCTTATGTCCAGCCTGAAACGATCTTGAAGTAGTTTGTGACCATTCGACCTCGTCATCCCTTGGGGCGCTCTGGTGAACAAACATTCCCCCAGATCCTGGTGGTCACCCTTGATAAACTTGTAGGTGGCCATCAGATCACCCCTGAGCCTGCGCTTTTTCAGGCTAAAGAGCCCCAGGGCTCTCAGCCTGTCATCGTAGGGTCTGCTTCCCTGACCTCTGATCATGCGCGTGGCTCTTCTCTGGACTCTCTCAAGCTTCTCCACATCCTTTTTGAATTGTGGAGCCCAAAACTGGACACAGTACTCCAGCTGCGGCCTCACTAAGGCCGAGTACAGGGGGAGAATGACGTCCCGGGATTTGCTTGAGAAGCATCTATGGATGCAAGCCAGCGTTTTGGTCCCTTTACTAGCTGCAGCATCGCACTGCAGGCTCATGTTCATCTTGTGGTCAATGATG
>NW_005841933.1:729384-729613 GCF_000455745.1 Alligator sinensis
CCAGCTCCTTGAGTACCCTGGGGTGGAGATTGTCAGGGCCAGCTGACTTGAAGGTATCCAGCTTCTCAAGATGTTCCTTCAGAAAGTCAGCATTAAAGGAGGGCAGGGGATCACCCTCACCCGGACTTCCCGGCCCTGTAGCGGGCATGGGCGTCCCATGGGACTGATGAAAGACTGACGCAAAGTACCTATTTAATAGGTTGGCTTTTTCCTGGGCGTCAGTTGTCAG
>NW_005841933.1:732385-762978 GCF_000455745.1 Alligator sinensis
TCCATAGCTGAGAGGCATTAAGGTATTTGACATATTTTAAATTAGTAAAACCCTTGTATTTTTTAAGATCATGGCCATTGTATACATTTAGGTGAGTTTTTTTATTTGCCTTGATTCTGAAGGCCATAATTTGTTTAAAATTGGTCAAGCTCCATTGACTTTTGTCAGTTTATACCTTTGTTCCCATCCAAAGCATTGGCCTGATAAGATCTACTTTTCATGTGCCTTGAAACTGATACTAAAGAAATATAAGATAAATAGCTTCTCATGTCTGGGATAAAATATTTTCACTTTTGATGCATAATGTACAAACTCAATTGCAATTAGCAGCAGTCACAAGCTCTGTAATAAATCCACTCACCAGCTATAACCAGTTCAGAATTCAAACTGGTCTATGCACTACCATTTGGCTTGTTGAGTCTATAATCTCATCCTGAGCACTGCTAGCCATAATTTAATGTTTATGACATCATGAATATATTTTGCGATAAAAAGAAAGCCAGTTGGTCAGTATATCTTAGTTTATGGTCAGTTTATGGGATCAAGGCTTTTATCCCCAAATTCATTCTCATTTTTAAATTAGGATTCGAACTTGAGTCCCTAGAGGTAAAAGCATGAGCTCACTGCACCCTCTGCAGTGCAATAGACAGAGACTACTGAATAATCTTGTTAAAACGAAACAAAAAAAAATTATAGGAGTTAAAGCACAATCTTGATAAACATAGGACTCATCCTCTGAAAGGAAACATTTTTAAGCCTTTAATTTATGAGGCACCTGAGGTAGGAAACAACCATTTCACTAGATAATAAATACCCTGCATAACTGCCTACAGAGGCTGTGTGTCTATATGTGTGCGCAAAAGAAAGGGAAGGAGAGCGTATCTGTACAAACAATTATACTTATGCCCAAAAGTAATTACCATGTAGCCTGCACTCCAGGTTGGAGGACAAAAATAATCACATATTTCTCTATCATAATAATAATGTAATGATTATGTAAATACCATGTTAGTACATGGTAGTTATCATGGGCCAGATTCTGCTCCTTATTTATGTTGAGTAGGGTGTTACACTGAAATGGCCCAGTGACATCAGTGCAACTATTTGTGAGTAACATGCTCAGCATGAGTAAAGGTGTCAGACTCGGGCTTTACATAATTAAATGGTTAACAAGCAATTACGATATAAATACAGCCTAACAGAACCTTGTAAAGAAGACCCCTCTGACTAGAGGAAGAAACATTAGACTATTACATTACTAGATTCAACCTGTTCTACCTTCATATTGTCAGATGGAGCCTATGTCCTATAGCTCTGTCATCTTTTCCCTATTCCCTACCCTTCCAGAATGTTTTTCTTGAAATCAAAGAAGAACAGAAGAGGCGAGACAAAACAAAATCATGTTTATCTTCACCTATCCATTCATCAAAATGCTGTCTTGGTGTGATGATCTCACAGCAAAGGCCTTAAGCACACTAGAGAAGGGAGAGTATTCTAGCATGTAAGCAACTGATACTGGAAGCAAAAAGATTTAACTTCATTTCTTGTCTCAGACAAAGACTTTCTCTGTCATCCTCAGAAAGTCACTTAGGCCACCTTGTGCCTCAGTTTCCCATCTGTAAAATGGAGATATTTGGTTGCTTCTTCATAGGAAGGCTATCGGGTTAAAATCCATAAAGGACTGTGAGGCATTCAGATACCTGAGTGGTGATGACCATATAAGTAGATGGCCACCTTTTTTACCTTTTTTTTTTTACCTTACTTAGCCCATTCTGTACTGGTTGTTTTTTTTGCCACTCAGAATAAATAAAATGTCATTGCACTCTGTCAATCATCACTGAAAATCTAAAAGCACTTTGCAAAGCATTTATGAATAAAGAGTTTGCGCCTGCTCCTACTGAAAGTAATGGTAAGAACCCAATTGGCATTAGTAAGAGCACAATAAAGCCACAAACAACATCACATTCCAGGGAAGTAAGTATTGTTGTATCCACTTTACAGATGAGTACACTGAGTCCAGAAAGAATTCAGTTTTCAAAATGAGTGGCAGAGCCAAGGACACAACCCAGGAGTCATAACTTCTAAGGTCAAATTCCTGTTGGTCTAAAATGGCAGAACTCTGTTAAGGCTATACTTGGAGTTTGATTCTGCCACTGTCAAAATAAATGGAATTGTACCCACTTGTGTTTGATCCCTAATCTCCTGCTCTATACACTTGACCATGTGGCAATGGTTAAAAGAGCAGATAAAATAAAAATGAACAATCAAGAGACCAAAAAACCCTCAATATCTAATAGAGATTATAGTGTGTAATTACCAAACTGTCCTAAAAGGTGTTTTTGTTTTCTGAAGCATTCTGTCACAAGACCATTGTCAGACTCATTACAGATGTAACCCACCAGCATCTAATTGGTATTCCAGTACCTTTGAGCTGTGACCTAGAAAGAAAGAGTGGAGCAGAAGAAAGTGATACAAAGAAATGCTTGTTGTGGTCCTAGAGTGGGAGGGCAAATGCTTGTTCCTATACTGTACATACATAAACAGCTCTTTCTCAGCTGCAATTTAATGTTGCTATACCTTCAATTGCAATCACACTGAATCACATTGCAACAAATCTTTGTAATGCCAATCTCATCTTTCCACCTCATTGACAGCTCTGGAGATGCATCTGAAATTCATAGTAGCCTCATAGCCTATGGCAAGAGAAATCCATGCTGCTAAATTTTTATTTTAGAATTCAAGCTGGTTTCTCTCTGTCTAGGACTCTCCATTTTTAATCTTTTGCTGCCTAGCACACTGTATCAAAATAACCAGCCAATATTGTTAAACTGTCAGGGGTATCTGCTGCCTCTGAATTTTATCAGTAAAAATAAATACTGTAACATAAGGAAAAATAATCTAACTAAATAGGATTTTTAACATTAATAGAATTAAGGGAAGGGAAAATGTATATAAACTTTGACTTGAAGACTCCCTCCTTTTTTTACAGAAAGAAAAACCTTGAGTAGAATATTCTGCCTGATTTAGTACTCAGACTGATAGAGACTCTAGGCTGGATCCCAAATTTGAACAATGTTCAAAGGGAGAGAGATTTAAAAATCCTAGAAAAAGAGATATTTCCAAATTAATGGCATTGCCCGAATGCCTTGGCTCCTTGCACCCCACCAGGAAGGTTTATTATTTTCTGGTAAAATGTTGCTTGAATGGGGAGTGGTAGTCAGTGATGCGTCAGAGCTGCTCTTTGAAGACATTAAAAAGCTGAATGCACAACAAAGAACAGATGTTCCAGCATGCTTTATTTATGCACCCATCAGCAATCTTCCAATGACCACAAAACAGGCTTTTTTTTTTTTACTCTTCACAATATTATTTTCTGATCAACTCATGCTATATTTTTCCTACAGCTGAAGCCTTCAGTGAATTTGTGTGTGTGTGTGTGTGTGTGTGTGTCTGTGTGTGCACGCACATATTTGTATGTAAGCCTATGTATGCAAGCATTTGTGTGTTTTTGTGTGTGTGCATGCTTGAAAGTCTGCTTCCATCAAAAGCAGGCTTCTATTGAACTGTAGAACAGGTGTGGATTCTGCAATTAGATCACATTTCAGAGAGAGAGAGAGACACCGAGGGTAATAATGGCGGTGAATTCTTCACAGTCAAATGCAGCACCATAGCGACCAGTAACAATGAAGAATAATAGGTATTAGTATTAGGGTGATTATTTTTAGTTTATGGAATCATTTGATTGAATACTACCATAAGGCACCGTTTACGTGTGCACAGCGCTTGCCAGCTGTAGAGCAAACTTGTTTTACTGGCACTTATCTGAAATTCTCATCTTTCCCACCCTCTATGCTCACAATTGGAATGAAAGTACCTATTAGGAAGTGAGATGTAATGCAGATTAAATGTTATGATGGACCAAGATCCTGATAGGTTATTAAAACTCGCTTGTATTTGGTGTTTTAAAGGCATAGTGTTTCTGTATTTTTTTAACTAGGCTGCATCTTTTAAAAATTAAGCAAAGGCACATTTTAAAAATCCATTCATAACCAGGAGGCTTTTTAAGACTAAGCTTCCAAATTTATGACCTTGCTGTGTGTGTTTTACACCTGCATGCTGTAAATATATATTAAGTATGAAACAACTGTGTTACCAATATCTGTGGATCTGATGTAACTGAAGCAAGGCCTCAGACTGACAATTGGCCAAATCCTCAGCTGATGTAAGATGGTACTGTAGTCGAAGAAACTACATAAAATTATACTATCTGAGCATCTGGAACTAAGGAAGAAGGACAGCCTTAACTTAGAATTTCCCTGCATTTGTTAATAAAAATCAGAAGCCTATCATTATCTTTGCATAATGCTCTAGACTTAGAAGCTGATGATTTCTAAACTGGAGAGAATTGTTGGTTCATCTTTCCTCTTCCACTTTTCCCTTTCCCTGGTTTCTGGCTTGCATTCCAATAGATATAACTCACTAGAATAGTGGACAGTTGGCAAAATTCCTATCATAACTCCTTTAGCATGTCCTGATACAAGCATTTTTATAATCACTATTACTCACTCCAGTATCCTTCTTGGTTAGTTGAGGAGAAAGAACAGGTTTCTGCTAAAGTCACTTCATGGTATGCAGATTTCTTTTACCACCCTCAATTATTTGTAATAATGATTATTAGTAGTAGTGGTGATAGTAGTCCTTTGGTAGTGTTGAGAAGTGTACCAGAGGCTTCAAAATGCAGATTAATTTTCTACTCTAATCTTTGTAGACTATGTAAACTAAACCTAAGTCTTACTTCAGGACTTAGCATGAACTCTGAAATGATTGAATTCATATTTAAATGCCTCTATTCACTGTTTTTTTTAAATACTTCAGAAGGAATTATTTTTCAAAATGCAGTACAATACAATTGGATCTATCATTGTTTTATTTACATTTGGTTACCATTTCTCCTTGAAATTATGACCAGTGCTTTGCAGATGTTGCAATATCAATGTTTTGTTATGATTTTATATTGCAATCTTACTATGCATTAACACACTGTTCCATTTATTCATCTGATTGAATACTGCCACCAGGCTCTGCTAACGTATGTTATACTTGCACAGGATGCATTGCCTAGTAGTGTTCTTCTACAAAAGCCAGTAGCAAATCTAATAGTTGGTGCATATTAAAATCCTGTGCTGATTTTGGCAAAGGTTGGTGTAAAAACACCTCCAAAGGACACATCCTGTATGTAAATCTTAGCAAGCATCATGAAAGTCACAAGAACAGCAACAGAACTTTGTACTATATCCATGCACACGCAGTGTGTAGTGATATACAATGTATAATAAAAATCACAGTAGAAAGAAGCATTGCATTCCTGGGTGCTGGTTCTTTCTATACCCAAACAAATCAGATATTTCTTTTACTGTTGTTCCTTGTTGTTACTTTATTAACAAGGCTACTGATTTGAAAGGCACAAAGCTAAACACAACTGCTTTTTTGCCATTCAATTTTACAAACATAAGCCAAAATAATTACATTTTCTTTAAAAGTGCAGAGTTGTTTTGAGATTTGCATTGTCGGAGTTTAACCCACTATACACAAGAATTACTCAGTTACTTATAGGCAGACAAGGTTCCTTGGGTGAATTTGATATCTTTTATTAGACCAACCCAAATAGTTGGAGAACTATCTCCCTCGACCAACATGGCTACAACCTAAACCCCTGCAACATGGAAGATATCAATTACTTATAGGCTTTTTTAAAATACAGTTTAGATTGGAAATGCAGATTTGTCTTCTCAGAGAGAGAGATCATATACCACTCCATAGAAGAAATGCTCATGTCTTTGTAGTACTGCATTCTGAACTGATGCTGCCAGTCAGTGGGGGCATGCAACTATAGAGGCTACCTTCTTAGTGAGGTCTTTAAAATAATGACCTCCATTGCCATAATAAAAACTAACAAGAGTAGTGTAGACATCAGTGAAATGTATTTTCCTGTAAGAATGTCAAATACTTCCCAATACACTGAAAAGAACATTTACCAACAAAGACTGGAGAGCCGTTATTCAACTATATTCTGAAGGACTTGTTTACCAGAATGTATATCTGAGAAAGAAATTATGTCTTTTTTTTCCCTTTTTTTTTTTTTTTAGGGGCCAAAAACATACTTTTCCAATCAATAAAATCTATTCATATATGGTAGGCGACTTTAACAAATACAATTTTTGCAAAAAAAAAAAAAAGGTAAAGAAAAATTGTAAACTTTTTCTTTTGTGTTTTTTAAATCAAATACTTTGATGTTTGGTGCTTCTGAAATTAATTAATGAATGTCTAGGTGGTAAAGCTACCTTGAAACCCAATGGACATTTCTTTATAGGTAAAATAAAGCTCTTCATTTCACTTAAAAAAAACCCCAAGTAGCTCCAATTCTGGTCAATCCAAAATGTTTTTATTTCAATTTTTTTTTTTTGCTTCAGCCCCTGAACCAAAAATTCGGTGATCTTCATAACCCTATTGTAATGCTTCCTAAAATGTGTGTTTGATCATGCAATGATTTGGCATATACTATATGACTTCTAGGAATGGCCAAGCCCTTGAAACTGTTGGTTGGGTGGGAATGTCATTGGATTGGGACTGGCTGAACATCTGTGCCACTGATCTCTTATGCGTACTTTAGTATAGATGTGACGCACTGAGAGAGAGGATAAGAAATGAGAGTTTCACTACAAGCTCCATTATGAATGGTAACCAAGACTTTTCAGCCATTGTAATGATATTGGTATTCCATTACTTATTTTAAAAAACTGAAGAAAAATTAATTCTAGCAAAGTAGAGGGTCAGAAAGGTAAATTAGCATTATTGAAGTAGGGCATATTTAGGCATGATCCAGCTTTCTCTATTCTGCAAAAATATTTGGGTACCTTGATTTTTTCACTGATGGAAAGTGATTTCTGCATGGAAATCTTCATTGCCTTGATAGTGCCTGAAAAATTCATACCCTTAAGCTCCTTAGCTGACCTCCAGTTGGACCTCTCTGCTGTCTCTCCGAGTACCTTTTTCAGTCTTTAAGGGAAAGAGTCAACCGTCCTTATTTATGCCAAATAATGCCTTATACTTCATGATGTCCCATCAGAAAATATTATTCAATGTGAATAATTGGTCTTAGTTGTTTTCAAGGAATACTATCTTTGCAGCTAAAAATATATTTTTTAGCTTTAAAATGGATTGGTGTCATCTGGGAATAGAAATATTAGTAATTAGTTTAGTTAATTTCTTCTAAAAAGATGAAAAGATATACAAACTCTTTAGGACAGAGACTAATTTAATTTATATATAACATGAAACGCATCCAATTTTCCAGCAGTAGTGAAGGACTGGAGTAAGGCAAGATGGGATTACAGTCATACAGTCAATTTATAAAATGGGGCCTAATGTTACCATCTTTATTCAGGCAAAACATTTGCCCACTGGTGTCACTGAAGGAAATGGGAAATTTTGAAGAGTATGAATGACAGAAATGGACACCTGGTGTAAACACTGTGAAAGTCAAATAATAGGGCATCTACTCTGAGAAGAGTATGTTACAAAGCCAAATAAAAGAGTTCACTTATTTAAAGTCAGAGGTGTTGAGTAAATATACTTAACATTAGCATGATATGAAGCTTCCCCAGAATCCCTGGTAAACAGAAGATACCAACCACCTGGTATCTACAAAGCTGTTATATTTATTTCACATTAATGATAGAACACATAGAAATGATCTATATCATTTAGTCTTATGAAAACAATGTGTTATAACCAAACAGGTCGTTCATCACCATATTATTTGATGCATAGTTTAAAATCCCCACATCTAATTTTTACCACATTTATTATTAATATAATCCTAAAATTACTGCCTCATAAATTGCCAAAACCTATTTTATTTTTGGCAATTTAAGTGGTATTATAGCCTTGTCACCATTTCCTCACCACCATCATATGCCTGGAAGTTACTTGCCGAGTTAATGTTCCATACCTGAGACATGGTGCATATACATTAGGGGTGTGCAAAGCAGGCCCTATTCAATTCAGATTCGACCCAAATCAGAGACTGTGATTTGATTTGTTGATTCAGATCCCTGACCCTGATTCAATCTGAAGATTCGATGCTAATTTGGAGAATTAGCAATTCAGACATAGACGCAGCTTTAAATGTTTTTTCTACATACCTTGAGGTACCAGCATGGCTTGTGAGTGCTGTGATGCTGGGGAGCATGGAGCATCCAACAGGAGTGCAGGGGGGGGCCCTCCACATGCTTGGTGGTACTTCTGGTCCACTTCCGGGTCCACTGGAGAGTGCACTGCCCCCCCCGCTGCACCCTTCCAGCTCAGTGATCAGCTGCAGGGTGACCTTGGGTGCCCCCCCCAGACCCAAAAGGCACCAGTCGCCAAGACAAGGAGGTGCAGGGGGGCCCCCATACACTCTGGCAGACCCAGAAGTGGACCAGAGTCAGGCCCCCTACCTTTCCCAGAGTTTTAGGGACCCGATCCTGCAAGATACCTGAAAATGGAGGAATCCCAGATGTGGATGCCCTAGCATTTCATTCAGAACCCCAGATTTCTCACTTGCAGATGTTCATGCTGGGAATCTTGCAGATGGGCACGCTGGGAATCCTCTATTTGGGAATAGTTAGGTTTTATAATTTAAGTCTCTTAAGTCACTATTCAGTGAACTGTGTCTGGGAATTGAATATAATTTAATGGGTGCCAAAAACTGTTGTAGAAGAAAAAACAATTGGCAACCTGCAAGGACTATTTGCAGGCCGTTTGTTTTTGAAGAGAGGCCTCCAAATTATTAATACAATTCCCCATCCCCATCAATAGGTTCAAAGTCAAATTTTATGCTACTTAAAGAAGCACATACTTTGATAAGGAAGTAACCTGAACTGATAAGGAAGTAACCTGAAATGCTTACCCCTAGCCAAAAGTGCAAAGTGGTTGTTGAGTATGCAAAATGATGTCCCTAGAAAGTGTACTGATGGCCCAAGACCAAGTATCAGCTCTCATATAGTCCTAGTGTGAAGGTAGCAAATGGTAGTAATATGGAGAAGAAATAGGAAGATAGCAATGAAAGGAAATTAAAGGGCTGTGGACTCTACCAAATGAGTCTCTCCCTTTCTTTCCCACCCTCCTCCTCCTCCCCCTACCACCAACCCCATTCCTGCCCCTCCCAATGACAACAATTGGCAGGTGCACTGTTAATCTGCAGATGGACCATTAGTGGCTCACATACAGTTATATATGTTTGGCACAAGTGAGTTTCTGCTTTAAAATAAATGGCAGCTAGCCAGCCAGTAGCTGGATTTGAAGGTTCATCCCCAATAGTTGGTGTGCATGGAGAGGAACCAGTCCACTAGTAGTACATCATTAACACTTCTGCAAAACAGACGTTGTGTCTAAGCCAAGGCAATCATTGTCATTGTATCTCTTCCCTTCCTTATAACAGAAATAGAGACAGCTTTGTATAGGATTAAGTGAGCACAGGTGATTTTGTAACACTTGCTAGCTCTAAACCTGACACCTGCTTATTCATAGTTTCATAGTTTTAGGGTCGGAAGGGACCTAATAGATCTTCTAGCCCCACCCCCCGCCAGGGCGGGAGAACAACAAAAAACCCTAAAAACAAAAACGGGACTCAAATGAGTCCAGCCAGGTAGGCATCCAGCCTCTTCTTAAAGACCCCCAGGGTAGGGGCCAGCACCACCTCCCTTGGAAGTTGGTTCCAGCTCCTAGCCGCCCTAACTGTGAAGTAGTTTTTTCGGATGTCCAATCTGTACCTCTTCTCCATCAACTTGTGCCCATTACTCCTTGTTATGCCAGCGGGGGCTAGGGGAAACAGCGTCTCCCCCAAACCCTTCTGGTTCCCCCTAGTGAGTTTATAGACAGTCACCAGGTCCCCCCTCAGCCTTCTCTTGTGGAGGCTGAATAGGTTCAGGTCCTGCAGTCTCTCACTGTAGGGTCTGCCCTGTTGTCCCCGGATCATGCGGGTGGCCCTCCTCTGGACCCTCTCCATGTTGTCCACATCCCTCCTGAAATGGGGTGCACAGAACTGGACACAATACTCCAGCTGCGGCCTGACCAGCATCGCATAGAGGGGGAGGTACTGACTTGGCTGACTGGGGCACAAGGGTGTTTCAGTGCGGGGGCTGCCTGATGGCTAGCCCCATGTCAAAGCACCCCCATGCCCCAGCCAGCTCCTTTGCAGCACACTGAGCCCGGCTGGAACAGCCCCAAGCTAGTAGGCTGACCCTTTGGACTCTCTGCCAGCTAGGGCTGTTTCAGTCCAGCTCAGTGTGCTGATGTCTGGGCACATCTGTAAACAGCATAACCAGGGGCTTTCCAGGAGCAACAAACTGTAGAGCAATAAGCTTCGCAGTTATTGCTGTGCATTAATGCCATGTGTAGATGCGCCCTTTGGCTGGGGATTAGGTATCTAACTTATTGGGTGCTTTTGTAAATCTTAATCCCTAGCTGCATCTTTAAGTGCTTCCAGCCTCTGGCTTCTTTACTTTTCATTCCATCCAGGAAGAGCACACACCAACTGCTGAAACTTCCTTAGCCTGACGAAGGGTTTTGAACCCGAAAAGCTTGCTTAATAACTATTCTCCAACTATTTGGGTTGGTCTAATAAAAGATATCAAATTCACCCAAGGAACCTTGTCTGCCTAAGTACCTTTCCAAATCCAGCCCCAATTCACTATAGAGAGAGGTAATTTGTTGCTTGAAAGCATACAATTTGAACTTTTTATTTAAAAAATTGTATATTTTTAGTTCATGAAAGCAATAGAGAAATGTTGATTTAGCCTCTTGGGTACTACAATACATGAGCAATATCAGATCCCTAAGAATTCCCTGGGGCAACAGAAATTACTTGGTAGTAGAGGGCAAGTCAAACAGGTCTTTGCTTTCTTTTGACTGCTTCCTCCTTCCACCATGAGACAGGTTGTGCCCAGGAAGACAGAGATTAGCAGGAGTACCTGGGGTCACAGCAGGTAGAAGCAAGACCAAATTCAGATAATGCAAGGTATTTTGAAGCATTTACAAGAGATCAAGCTGGGCACGTCTACACGTGCATTTAGGCACACCTAAATTTAACGCACATTAGCTTAATGCACATTTAGGCTCATTTCTATACATGCACACATTAAAGCACATTCATATCACATGCACAAACTGACGTGGGACACAAGTTAGCCCCAAGTCAGTCTGTACACACCAGTAATGCACCTTAACACAACTACAAGTGTGTTAATGTGCTTTGGGTATTTGCACCTAAATTTGATATGTGCTTTTGCAGGTATCAAATTTAGGTACAAAGAGCTTAAAATAACCATTTTAAGGTGCATTAAGGGCACACATGTGTAGATGCATGCCCTTAATGCACCTTAATTTGTGCTAAAGTGCCTTAAATAGGCATGTGTAGATGCATCTGATGTATAGGAACACATCCCGTTAAACCAAATCCTGCAGAACCTCAAACAGAAGAGAGAATTAGTCTAAGCCATCAATCACCATAGTCCAAAAAAGATACAAAAGTTTTACCATAATAATAATAAGAAAACAGCAAAAATTTGGAGTCTTTTAAAATCTTGACATTTTATCACACCATGGGATTTACTTTTACTGCAGTATTTAAAGGGTTTCCTACTCCTAGACTGGGGAATACTGCAAATAGCACAGTAAATTTAACTATGAGCAGTAAATGTCAGATTTTAAAGGTGTCTACTGTATGCCATGTGGTTATGTAGCCATCCATGTGCATTTACATATAAGGCCTGATTCCCTTCTCAGTAAACCCAGAGAAAATGCAATGAGATCAATTTAGTTAATAATGGGGGAAAATATGGTTGGTCTAAATTGTAAGGTATTTAGTCAGTTCTGACTCGAGCAAAATTCACCTTGTAACCATTCACTATACAGGGTGATCCATATTTGGCCCACTGTTCTTACACAAATGCTAGGCATTTCAGTACAGTTAAAACTGAGCTCTATTTTGCTCCTCTATGGCCAGAAAAACTCTACCCATATGAACAGAGTTTATGTTGTCTCTCTCCTAGTTGCAGGCAGACTGAAATACCAGCTGGGATGTCACAGAATGATTAGTAATAACTGAATTTCTATTGTATTGGAGGGCTTCTTTTTCCCTGCTTTCAGTTTTTAGCAGTATAACCTACAATTTGCATTTTGTGCCTTGAGGAGGCTTCTTCACAGCCCTCCTGTCTACAAGAAGGCACAAAGCCAGGGAGGGAGGAACTACAGAAAAATTTCAATTAGCCTATGTAACTATGACACCAAAGGGTGGGCATTAGTGGCAAAAGGAGCGGGCTTTTTTCCTCCTTCTTCCTATCCTTTCCACCAGCTCCACCAGCTATTGAGGTCCCCTTATTAGCCAGGTAGAAACTTACCACTTAGCAAACTGAAACCAGTGACAGTTTCAAAACTAACAATTGCAGCAATAAAAAAAATGTATTTTTTACTCGTATTCATTCACTAAAAGCATGCTGTTTTGTAGGTTGCTGGAGACAAAGAAATTCCTATTTAATTCCACTATGACTAGATCAAAATATGAGACCAGTGTAAATGAGATTGAAAACTAGAAAAAAAATCTAATCCTGCCTGAAGGACTCCAATATCAGTGCCACATCTTCTACCCAAAAAAGAGCTTCAGTAGCAATAACAGTTCCTTCAAACCATCAGCCCAGCAAAAACTTGATGAACCTGGAAGACGTCCTTTAACCACCGCCTAGTCCTACAGCACTGAACTGCATCATAGAGAGCAAATTTGAAAATAATTTTGAAGTGTCTCAAACTCTAAAAGATAGCATAGAAAGTTCAATTTGGAAATTAATATTTTGCATTTTTTCACTTTTCCATTTATGAATATGAGAAATGGATGCTAGGTAGTTTTTATAATTTTGATATTTCATTCTGAATGTGAATTTTAGAGTTTTAGTATGACTGATCACATTTCCCCAGGGATGCCTTGGTTCCATTATGCTACAGAAAATTGTTTCAGACCCTCAGTTTCCAGCTTATCATATGCAAAGTATCCATCATTTTATGACACATGGGGTGCATCTACACAAGACATTTACTGTGGAATAAGCTCTGCAGTAAACATCTCACATCTGGAGTAAACTAACCAACTCCACAGCAGAGTAATACTTATAAATACAGGTACTATCCTGCTACAGAGTTTTCTTTACTCCATAGCAGTTTCTGTGTAGATGATGACACAGCTCGCTGACCCCTTGGGCTCCTTGCCAGCTGGGGCTGCTCTAACCCAGCTCAACATGCTGCGGTCTCAGGCACATGTGCAGATGGGGTACCCAGGAGCAATAAACTCCATTAATACATGTAGATGCACCTGTAATACAGTACTGTACTGTATTTACTAAAATACAAGATGAAGTCCCATCCCCCACCCCCACCCCCATTGGCATGCAGGGGAAAAGTCCCTCATCTTATAATTGCATATAAGGAAATCTCATTTAATACATTATCTATCACTAAACTACTGCCAAAAGCAGCATGTGCTCAGCAATGAAAAGCAACTATGAGGATGATTATACGCAGCCAACACTAAGCATGACAATAAGACACATGGCCTACAATGGGGCAAACATGCCTATGGAAAACTTTTCTGCTTTTTTCTGTGGCCCTAAAAAAAAACCAGGCAGTTGCTCCTTCAGTGGGGAATGAGCACCGGGCCTGGAGGTACTGTAATACCATGCTAGCATTTGGAGAGCCTGGAGCAAGTTCTGACACCCTCCTCTGGTGCCAAAAATGCTGGTGGGAATCTATCACCAAGATAGACCAGTGCAGCTCATCTAAATAATACATATGATAGTGCCCATTAAGCACAGTGCCCATCACCATCAATTCTTTTTCAAGTCATGGTGAGCCACCATACTGAATACATGTTGACTTCTTCATCTCACAGCTGACCTGTGCTTTTCTTTTCCATTTCCAATTATTTTTGTTTCTTCACCAGCCTTATATGCAAACATCACCAAACGGGACCTTAAACAGTTCACCCAGAATCTGTCTGTCGCTCCCTCTCTCAGCCAGGTGCATATTATTAACGCAGTCCTGCTCTCCATGAGGTGCAGCTGCACCTCATCTTTATATACATTTTTGGAGCATCCCAGGACTCATGACAAGAACACTTGGTTCCTGTCATGAGTGGAGGGCTAATTAGCATACCAATCCTTTGTGCGGGCTATCTGGAGTACATCTAAATACTGAGAAGTAATGCTCTATGGGGTCACCATGGCTTGAAATCCTTTTGACTCTGGTGGGGCCCAGAGCAATGACACTTCAAGAGCCAGTCCATTGAGGGGTCCATCAAGGAGGTGTATAGTTTCTGCTTGGTGCAGTTAAGTTTAATAGGGCTGGGCAGAATGGCTTTTTGTGTCCAAAGGCACAAACGTTTTAGAAAATTAGTCAATATCTAATTGATGGCATTACCAAGCTAAACTTATTTCTTAGAGGTTCTGTCTTCCCAGTGGGAATATGCAGTAATGAGCCTTTGGCCATGGACTAATACCATGCATAGTTTGTACTATATCTAAGCAGATACAAAAGTGCTGCTCCAAAGTGTATCTATGGAGTACCTCTGCTAACACTTGCAGTAGTTTAAAAAAAACATGCATCAATTTTGGATGAGCTAAGTATATGAGTACTATAGACAAATTGCTGTAGCTAAGGTCAGTTTCAAGGGTTGTTTTTTTTTTATTTGCTTTTCACTTCTGTGTGGTTTGAGACACCAGGGTTTGATAGTAAGGGGTTGGGGAAGGGACTGCCAGGGGAAAAAGATGGGGGGAAGCAGTGAGCAATGGGGCTACCTCACCCCCCCTACTAGCAGTGGGAAAGGGAAAAATACAAGCAAAACTGCAATACATATATTCTGTACCTGGAAAATTATAACAAATTTATAAATATTCCATATCAAGAATGTAATTATTGAGGTGGGGCATTGTCTTATAATCAGGGCCATCTTCTATTCAAGTAAATATGGTACTATTGTTATATTAAGATAACAATTATTAAACTTCATGTTTCAAAGTGATTACCTACTGCAATAAAGTAGCACATACAGGGCATGGCACAATAGGCTAGTTGCGTTATGAATCTTATTCACCTTTCTCAGATGTATTAGATACTGGTCACAGCCAGAAGCAAGATACAAGATTCAATGGATTAAAGGTCTTATCCATTATCACACATATTATGATTATACAAAAGCATAAGTCTTTGCAGCAATTAATCGGTGAAACATTACTGCATATTCCCACTGGGAAGATGGAACCTCTAAGAAATAAGTTAGCTTGGTAATGCCATCAATTAGATATTGACTAATTATCTAAAACGTTTGTGCCTTTGGACACAAAAAGCCATTCTGCCTAGCCCTATTAAACTTAACTGTACCGAGCAGAAACTATACACCTCCTTGATGGACCCCTCAATGGACTGGCTCTTGAAATATCATTAGATAAATGTTGCTATGCCTGGGACATTCCACACCAGATAACCAGGAACAGTATCAGTCCCTGCCTGAGCCTTTCCCTTTCCAATATGACTATTTCCTACCTTTTAATATATATGCATTTGTCTTTGAGAAAAGATTCTTTGGACCCAATGTGTTTCTGACTGTGTTCCTTTCTGATTAGCTCCTTTGAGAGTGTACCTTTTCAATATCAATTTTCATTCCAGTGAGAAGGGCTTTATGTGTTAGCAGGGAGTCAGTGTAAGGAAGTTGAGTGTATTGGAAATAGGTACCCTTATTTCTTAAGTCAGCTCCACTTGCACATTTTATGAATTGTAATCTTCGTAAGAAACAAGAGATCTGAACAGTTTCAGCTTAATGAGATTTTATGCACGTATATACACGCACATAACCATTTCCCGCAACATATTTGGGCGTATGGAGAAGGGTATCACATCACTCTTACTTTTCTTTTTATTTTGATCATCATGACGGTATGTAAAAGTGAGGGAGCTATTAAAAGATATGTACCATGAGCTAACAGACATCTGGGATGAGACTGTTAGTAATACTTTATGTCAATCCAATGCAAGCATTCTATTTAGTACATAGTACGCTTGCCATATTTTTAGAGAGCCTATTAGAATACATGCATGTTTTTGGATATCTCATAGCTTCTTTATCCTTTGTGTAACTGAGTAAGACCTCGCCTATTTGAGGTCATGATAAAAAACAGATCTTTAGCTCGTGTAAATTGGCATAGTTCCATTAAAGTCAATAACATTATTATGCTCAACAACAGTTGAGGATTTGCTCAATTGCCGAGACATCTATTGGAATTTCACTTGAGATTTCATATCTTATGTACAGATATGTTTATAACAGGAAGAGAGCAAATAAAAAAATATATGGAGAAGCATAAGAAACTGGAGGCAATGGGAAGGTGTCTTTGACAGCTTGATTCTGACTTCAAAGGTTTGATATTAAAAATAATGTTAAGCATGAAGTTTAGAATTATATAAACCCTGCTTCTTTAAACTCAGATGCAACGTACACAGTGAGTGCATCTACATGTTCATTAATGCACCTTAAATACAGCACACTTAGTTTAGTACTTCCTTAATAAAGTACTAACTAACACGCAGCACCTAGAGTTACTGTGCAATAGCGCTGGCGTATGGTTATATAGTGATGCTTACTGAGAATTAGCCAAATAATGCTGTGCAGTAAGCTATTAGCACGAATTTTGCTGTGACACACTACAGAGCAGTATTATTAGGCCAACGCGCAGTAAGTGTCTCATGTAGGCACACCCAGTGAGTCATATTCAGGTTAACACCACCAAGCAGGAAAATTAATATACCTTAGACTAGAGGAAATGGCCCAAAGTACTTAGAATGTTATATGTTGACTTGGAAGTAGGACATGGAGATTGTCAGTGTTACACGTCAAAAGACCTTTCTAAAATACACAGGAAGGAACTGACTGTTTACACAATGCAACAGACAGAGTCCTGAATTTCTACAGGACAAAAAATTGGAGACTTCAACAGACTTTCACTTCAGGCAAACGTGGCTGAATGATAGAGCTGGTCAACCAAAATCCATTGCAACCTTTTTTTTCTAGCTTCTTGACAGAATCCCTTTTCTTCAAAAATAACTGCATCTTCCTAAAAGATCTGAAAACCAATGCCTTTTTTTTCATTTTTAGTTCTCTTTGTCTATCTAGGGCCTACTTCATAAAGGCATAGGCTTAAGTGTCTGTCTATAAATGCCACTCATCTAATGAGATCCAAAAGTCACTAGTACAGATAGAGCAGAACTGAAGTTAGGAATAGAAGTTCACAGAACCACTGCAGATCATTGCCTCTGCACACTAAATCCAGAGCATCTGAATGAACTAAATTGGTAAAAAGAATCTGATAATCCTAAGGTGAAGCAGAAAGCCAGCTGTAGATCTGAACCTTCTGCCAGATATACAGCCAAATCAGAATATTAGGTTCTAGCCCTGAAATTTGAGATTGGGAGCTACCTGTGGTCTATAGAATGCAGTTTCCAGTTAATGTTCTGCCTGTTACATGTCTCTAGGATGTGGAGTACAGGGTTTTAATTGGCACTGGCAAACACCTTCCAAGCGTGGAGAAACACAAGCGACTGATAGAGTTAATTGTGATTTCCATCAATGTAAGTGTGGCTACTGAAGCCTGTAGCAAAGCCTGCTGAACACAATGAAAGCCTTGTTATGCTCATTTCCATTGCATCAAGCAATCTCTTCTTCAACTCCCTCCTCTCAGATGTTTTTCCTTCCTTATTTTCCTCAGAACTCATTTCTTCTCTATTACTTGAGCTGTGGTGTTCAATGGACTGAGTTCAATGGAACAGAGGAATGTTTTACTTGATGTGTTCTCTAAAAAGTATTTAATAACAATATTTTCCAATTCCTGGTCTTTCCTGGATGATTCCTACATAATCATTTTAAAGTTTTTTATGAATGGTTTTTCCCTGCATTCCAGGCAAGACATTTTTGCTAATATTTTATGTCAGCAATTAAGTGGAAGATATAGATTATGGCTGCTAAAAATAAAGAATAAAACACAAAAAACACTAATTACTTGGATCAAAACAAAATCTGGAGAAGTGACTCATAACCCAGAAGAAATGCAAAAATTTCTTCCTTTTTGTTGAAAGAAAACAACTGTCCAACTATTTTAAAAAAAAAGCTAAATGCTGCTCTTCATACACTTGGGATTATTATGATCTTAAAGGTTACCCCAACTACTGGTAGATCCTACTGCAGTTCCAAGTCTACAATTCAGAAACTCAAGGTGACTGGTAAGACCAGAAAACCAGATTGCATGACTTTTTCACAATGCAATGAATGCTAAAAAAGTGCTAAATAAAATGCTTTAGTCAAAGCAGAGGTGTTGGTTGTAGCCATATTGGTCTAAGGACATAGGCAGACAAGGCTCTTTGGGTAAATCCTATGTCTTTTTGGATTTAACCAAAGAACCTTAGTCAAAGCAGAGAACACAAACTACTTCTTTCTATGCAAAGGAAGTAGAATTGTACACCCAGTAGAGGGAGGCCTCCTTGTAGGAAGTGTCAGTTATCAGTCTATCTGACAGCTAGATAATTTGTAAATAAATACTTTTTGTCCTTGGATGTTTCTAATTTTATGGAAAACTTTCTGTACCATGCTTGTATAAATATCCCTGAATTCATCCTTGATGTAATTCCATTCCAATGTAAGGAACAAGATTCTTCTGTGTCATTTTTTTAATTCAGTAACTTAAACGTTTAGGGAAAAGAGTGTCATGAACTCCTTTCCCTCTCTTTCAGGGGAAGCTAGGCCTCAGGACTCTTTAAAAAACCTTGTCTGGTCTCCTTCCTCTTCAGCTAGCCCTGATGTAGCTTCTAGAGAGGCAAGCCTCTGGCTTTGAGATCCTGACTGTTCTTTAAAGGATGTATATGCGTATGGTGGGGGGTAGAATGCTTACATCCCAAATAGTACAGCAGACAGATCCACAGACACCTAAATTACCTCAATTTGAATTTTTTTAGGGGTCTGCAAATGAAAAAAGGTTGAAAACCCTTGGTCTACACTGTTATCTTCCCCTGGGTTGAAGAGAGCAACTAGCTGCCCTGCTATGAAATTATTGACAACAAAAAGTGCTCACGCTATGCCCTCCAAAGCATTTCCCATGAGCACACCAGGCCAGAACTCAGCCCATTAAACCTCTGTGGTCACAAGGGGTTTCTAGAAATGTTCATGAGGCAAATTAAAAGACAATTTAAAGAATAGTGTAAAAAGAAACACACAGGACTTCCATTATCTTACTCCTCCTTTTGCTTTTATTAATGTAAACACACCGTTGGTAAGTTACCTTAGAGTTTATATTACACTGATTTAACTACGCAATTTGTAACACTTTTAAGGACATTTGTGAATTTGGTTGTATCTGTATATATTTTGTCATTATCACAGTACTTATAAAGGTCTAGTTAAAACTAATAGAAGCTGAGGAAAATATGGTTTACAGGACTGGAAGTGGACTAAAATACCATTTTTGTTGGATGCCAAGTCAAACTAGTCATAACCAGAAGTCATTATCATCAAATAGCTTCTCAGAGGGTTATGGAAAACAACCATTTGGAGGATGAAATCAAATTTACCAAGGTAGTCCCATCAAGAAAATCTCTACCACTGTTGGTAGCTTCATTGGCAAGGTGTATAGGGGAGTTGTAGAGTAAATGGTCACAGTGACTGAGCTAACTTTTCACTCAGCAAAAAAATACTCCTCAATGCACAAAAAACTGTGGTCATAGGCTCACTATATATGCTATAGACTAAGAGTAGGCAATTATTTTGTCTGGAGGACCACTTAACGAGTTGTGGTGATCTGTTGAGGACCACCAACATAAAATTAATGGTGAAGATATCATTTTAACAGGTTATAGATAAAAAAACAAATTATATGCTAAAAATCAAACATCTATGATGACATATTTTAATTTTATTTCAAAGAATCATTTTTGTCCTGATTTATGTGTTTTTGAGTAGTACATACAGATGTGATTGCATAATAGCTCAAAATAAAGTCTCTCTCCCAAGGGAACCAAAACCAACCAGCGGGCCACTCAGCCAAGGAAGGATGACCCACCCCCAGCAGAGCCCTGCCACTGCTCAGCTACCCCTCAAGTCACAACAGAGCTCCTGCCTCAGCCTGTACCCCAACATACCACTCAAGAGCTGCCTGCACCCCAAACTCACCCATACATACTCCTTCCCATACACACTCCCCCACAAAGCCTGGCAAAGTCTAGCAGCCCCCTCCAGCCTGCCCCAGCTCCCCACCAGCACCATGCAGGCTGTGCCCACCCACAGCCGAGGGGTCCTCCTTCTCCCAGGAGGAGCCCCAACCCCATCTCCATGGCACTGGGGCACCTGGATGGTTGGTACGGGAACTGTGCTTGCTGCAGCCAGGAGGTGTTGGCTGGCTGAGACAAATCACAGCGCTGCACAGGGCAAGGCAGGGAAACTCACATTCAGGTGTGGAGTGTCCACCGCATGGCCCGAGCACCTGGGGCAGCTCCCGCCAGCTCCGAGCTGCAGGCAGGCAGGGCACCAGAGCCTAAGCACAGCTCATCCAGGGTGTGCCACATAGAGCCAGGTGGGCTGGTAGGGCTGCTTCCACCCAGCATCCCTTGCAACACTAGCAGAGGCCAGAGCCACCAGGACCCAAGCATAGCTCACCTAGGTCCTGCCTCATGCTGGGTGGGTAGGGCTGCTTTGGCTCAGTGTCCCTTGTGGTGCCAGCAGAGACTGGAGCAGAAGCTGCTGCCTGCACTGCCTGTCCATGGGCTGGATAGAATTAATCATCAGGCCAGATGTGGCCCATGAGCCGTATTTTGGATACCCCTGTCGTAGACAAACAGATTCATCTCTCTTAACCTGGGAAGAATCTCTCTCTCTGTGTTCTACAGTCAGTGCTAACTGCCTTCATCATTAAACATCTTTACTATGTCTCCTATGTATTACAACTATTTTTATAATAAAATCTGTCCCAGATGCTCTTGCAAATCTGGCAAAATATATTCTGATATTTTCATATCTTGCTCTGACCTGTAAAGACGATTCATTTGGGGGAGGGTTGAGGGCATGACCAGGTTTGGGAAGTGTATGCTTCTCCAACCTCAGTTACAACTTTTCTGGGGTAAATGAAGGACTAAGAGAGTGGTTTTCAGCCTGGGGGTCTGCAGACTATATCCAAGGGGTGCATGAAAGATAACTATGATCAATCAACGTCTTTAAATACCCACACTTACAATTGAAAGGGGTCCACACCTCCATTCAAACCTTTTTAAGGGTCTGCAAATGAAAAAGGTTGAAAAACACTGGACTAAGATCTTCAGAGCAAGCAATCCAGTAGCTTCCACATTATAAACTCTTAAAGACTTTGGTGGACTTTGCAAATTTACTTAAATATCAGCTAAGGAAGACTGAGTCCATTGTAGCAGAAATAGGCCCTGATACTGCAGCTTCCCCTAGCTATTCACCCATACAAAGTTAATAGTAAGGTCAAGGCTGAGGGTTGGGTTTACTACCATATTTACTTTGAGATAAGGGGTGCTTGGATGCCTGTTTATTGAGATGAAGGTAAACCAGCATTCTCAAAAGGGATGAGTTATACAAAAGGACTTGAAGCAGGAAAGAAAGTGAGCACTTAGTGGACAATAAATAAGAAGTTATTTCAAATGTAGGGGCATGTTCTGCTATGCATCAATGATACAACTGAACAGTTGTTTTATTAAGTTGCATTATGAACTTTCAGATCATACTAACAGCTGCTATTTGTATCACAGTGCACTAATATGCAGTATATTCACACATAAGGCACATTTGGGACAGTTTTGGAAAAAAAATTAAAGGAAGATGATGTGCCAGAATTTTACATTTTAAATTACACTTTATCAAATACCCTAAAATGAAAATGTTGTATTATTTTGTAAGTACATTATAAGGTATTATAATTCATATAATAAACAACACTCACAATGTACAAAAACTTCTTGCTTAGATTATATTACCAGAAAGTAAATGACAATGTACATATAAAATGTATGCGCAACTCTGAACCTAATTGGCTTACAAAGTTGCCATACCGTGTACCTTTTTGATATTTGCAAGCTCAGCTAGCAAGGTATCCATCTAACTGACATTTGTACATGCATATTTGAACATTCATTCATGTCCTGATTTGTGTGCGATTGCAGTAGCTGGGTACAGAGTAGGTCCAAAGTGCAAGATAATTATTGTTTTTGTAAGGGTTTTAAATTTAAAAAGTTGCACTTGACATGGCATAAAAATATGTATTCCAAACTTGTATTCCAATTAAATATTAGAATGATGTTTCAGTATGAAAAAAATTAGAAGAGGTTATGATTTTTTTAAATGATCCTACATTCATATGATATTACAAAAAGAATATGGCATTTTCCCTTAAACTGATTTTAGAAGCTATATCTGAGATGTATATCTCCTGTTTATGGATCACAACTAACTTTATAGTCATGTATAAACTATACTTCTGAGTGCTGTAAGAGGTATCCCCTGTCTCACAATAAAAATATTATGGAACATTATATTTCCATATAGTAATGGCACTCTTATTTTACTAGTAGGAAAGGTATTGTACTAATTTAATTGACTAACATAAAAGTCTCACAAGCAAGATCAATATTTTATTTTCTCAACAGTTTTTGTCAATGAAGATTTAATTTCACATGCATAGATGGTGTTTGTGTTTCTCACAGTTATAGTCAGGGGTGTGGCTTGCTCCTTAGTGCTGGCGCTTCGACTTCCCACATCTCTCACACTGTAGTCTTGTGGCTAAAATACAAGTCTGGGAGTTGGGAGATATGAAATTTTATTCATCATTCTGCCACTGAATTGGAGTGTGTCCTGGAGCAAATCACTTACGTCCTCTATGTTTAATTCATATTTACACTACAGAATTATTCTAGCATGGGTATACTGGATGACGTGTGAAGAGGTGTGCTGTCCAACTGATACAGCTGGGCTAACAGAAACTCCCAGTGAGGGCACAGTTATACTGAGAGAACTGTTTACTTACTGGTACAGTTTGTTTCACTTGAGATTGTGAAGAATATAAGATTGGTCCAAAGTACAGTTCTGCCTGTATAGCAGCATGTGTACAAGCACTTTTCTGGTACCATGGACCAGTATTCTTACAATGGGAAAAGCCTTCTAGTGTAGTCATAGTCTTTATTTCAAAATCTGCAAACAAGACAATATAAAACAAAACTTGCCTATTATGTAAGAATGCCATGGTGCATCATTCAGTAACATTTTCACAGCATTTTCACTAAGATAGAAGGAACAATAGAAGAGTAACGTATTGTTCTGTTCTGCTGGCAGTGGTGTAAATGTGGAATAACTCTACTGCCTTTTCACAAATACCAGCATGTGCAAACCCCCCCCCCCCACCCAAATACTGTAGATAGTGTGCCAGTGTCCAGTTCTAAACTCTGCATTTGGACACAATTCTCCAAAAGAGTAGGCAAGATTCATGAACTTTCCCTGAACCTTAATTTAAACCTGAGCTGACTTTTGGGAGACAATCTAAGTGAACCTGGGCCAATTTATGAGCCTGAGTTGAAATTTGGTGGCGTGAGCTGTTTCATTTTGGGTTTTTGGTCATGTTCAAATCCAATTCCAAATCTCAATGAAAATTGAGACGGTGTGAATTAAAACCATTATTCTCTAGATTATAAAGTGTCCAGTGATTAGATTTATTTACTGTTCTATGGAACTCTATTGATGCTCTGCTTACAATAAAGCAAAAGATTGTTCCCACCCATGGCATTCCCTTGACAAGTTTGTAAACCAGTGCCTACCACAGAAGTTATTACTTATTAGATAATGTTTGTTCAGTGTTTGATTATCAAAGACTGAGTTTTAATTTATTCAGAGTATATTTTAAAAGAAACTTGGGTGCTATATGTGTAGTAGGGCTATCCAACTTCTAAGCAGCCAGAGGCTGCCCACCTTGTGGGCTGCACCAGCAGGAGCCACATGTTGTGCGAGCCACACAACCATGAGACACAGGCCCCCCTGGGCCACATGCCACATGGGCCCCCATCCATTCTCTGCACAGCTCTCTGCCTGCAAGCTCCCTCAATCCCATGGGCTGTGATGCATTGCCCTGCTTCTTGAGGCAGGGGCAGAAAATGGAAGCCAGAGGAGGAAGAGAGTCCAGAGCCCCTGGTTGTTGTTGCATGATGTGGGAAGCAGCAGCCAGGTGAGAGCCCAGGGCTTTGTGGCCAACATGCAGCTCATGGTCCATCAGTTGGAAACCCCTGATATACAGGATGGAGATCAAAGAGGAGAAGGGCTTGGAGATGCTGGGCAGATGCTAGGTAAGCTCTTTGGAATAGGGCTATTTTTAAAGTGTCTCTTCCTAATAGTGTGCTCATCCTTAATGTGACCTTTAGGCCCTACCACAGGCAAACAGATAACAAACACTAGCAGAAGCCTAAGAAAATCCTTATTAAAATCATATTAATATTTATTATATAGACAGTATTTTAATACTCTGAAATAGGTTGTATGAGGAGAAAAAAGGGGGAAATTTCTTTACATACCACAAAGCCAAGTTAGAGAAGAATTGAGTCTGACTATTGTCTCGGACGGCCAGAGCCGACTCGAGTTGCGTTAGAAATTGGTCGTACGTTAGGGCGGGCTGGTGAATGGAGAGGCAGACACAACTTATCGGTTGCAAAAAACTTTACTCACGCCGCTTGCAATCACGACGCAGGTGGTCCGGTCGTCTGAACAACCACACGAGTTGTTCCAGCTGGCGGGGCCCAAGCCAGTTAATCCGTCCGCAATTCAAAGCCGGCGGGGAAAGGGGTACGTCTGGGGTTGCGCTCGGTGACGGGAAGAAAGATCGATAGGTGATCAGTCTATCGATCGGCAGCCGCAAGTCAGATAACTTCAGAGACACTCTGCAGCGTGCTCAAAGCTCTTCGACTTGGGCGGAAGTCGCGTGGAATTTTAAACGGCCAGCAAGCCAATTACTAGCCGCCACGTGTGAATAATTTAGCACTGGCCAATAGCGGGGCACAAATTTACATTCGAATAGCAGGAACTCTTTGCACCGTGCATTTCTGTGCTGCAAAGAAGAAATGCATCCTGCAAAGGAAACTGCAAATCGGTGGGAACTCTCTCCTACACGCGGGTTCTCAATTGCAGTAGAACACTCTGCCGTGCAGAGGAGCTCTCATGTGGCCAGGAAATTCGATAGTGCCAAGGCACCAAAATCACTGGGTCGTGACAACTATGAATACATTTGAGGAAGTATTTTTTGTTTGGTTTGGGGTTTTTTTTTCTGGAGGGAAAATAAGTCTCTGTGTATTAAGAAAGTAAAAGAAGGTAGTGAGAGAATCAAGAATCTTTAGCTTCTTATTCTCTGTTCAATCACTACAGTGAAATTCCTTGTTTTACAGATTGTCCATGAGGAATATGGAATCAGATCTATTCTACCTAAAGCAAACATAGGCTTTTCCCCCATACTAAACACAAGCCTGTCGAACCCAGGGCACAGACAGAAGAGCAGCTCCCTGTTGCAACCCATAGTGCTTTGCAGGAAGTGTTATGTGTTGCAACCATCACCCAGGCCCAGCCTAGTCTCCATAGTAATGCTACTTTAGCCCTCCCAACCTGGATGCTGTTTTCAGAATGGGAGGGGAGAAAGGGAGCAGAGGGAGCTCATTCCTGGGGTTGCCCAGCTGGCTCTAGTGGGTGGGGTGGATGGGTTGGAGCCCCCACCACCTCAGAGGGGTTTTCCAATCCATTTGCCCCACCCTCCCTTTCCCTCTTCCCATTCTGAAAATAGTGACAGGTTAAGAGCTCTGCAGACACAAGTTACAAAACACACTATGTTCTAGAGCATATTCATCTGAACCCTCTTACCGTGAGGGTTTATATTTTCATGGGATTGGGCTCTTTTAACATGGTCTGAAGCTGTGCACTTGTTTGGTCATGTCTGTAGGCCGCTTTCTGGGGCCAGATCAGGTGAAAATTGTCACTTCTGTGTGTGCCCCTAGTGTTTGTTTGTGCATTCAAAGCAAATATTCTGAATGGAATGTCTTAATGGTACAGAATAGATGTAGGTAACTGCTAACCCATTTTGTGACCTTCCACACAGAACCAGGATAGTATATAATGACTGTCGATACTACATCCTTGTATTTATTTAGAGCCTGATTGTGATAGTCTTACTTTGCTTACGAATGTAAAGTACTACTGAATGTGAATAAAGGTTTCACAGTCTGAGTATCAGACAACAGAAATCTTTAAAACTACCCTTAGAATTGCATTTTCCTATTCCTAGATTTGATAAATAGCATATGTGGTGAGGTGGGAAAGGTGTTCATAATTTCCAGCTGAAGTATTGCCTGGTGAAGTGTCAGCTTGGGTTACATAACTCATATATAAACAGAATTTTTGTGGCTGGCAAGAGAATAGTTGGTTCACCTAATCTATTCCCTTATCTTACACAGCTGTACTGGCCTGATATTTCATCATGAAACAGAATCTGAAGTGGCCGACGTATTTATTACAAAGCAACACAAATAAAAAATTTAATGGAGGGGCAAAGTAAAGTGGTAATTTTTACTATTAAAATTTCCTCATAATGGTGCCAAGTGCTTATCACAGGATAGTATTTATTGTAAGGTCACTTTCTGGTGTGTTTTGACATTATGGTATCTACAGAATCAACCACATTCTCATGACAGGATGGCCTTCAGGTAAAGGCACTGATCTAGGGCTCAGGAGATTAAGTTGCAGTAGGCGCATCTACACCTGCACTATGGCGATGTAGTGTGCAAAACCCATGATGCCGCAGCTACATTGCCATAGTGATGTGCTCCCTTGGTATAGCACATTGCTACAGCATTGGAGTGCCTAAAAATAACTATGCACAGCATGGCACAGTACTAGCTCTTACTGCTCTTCCAAAAGGAAGTACTAAATGACAGCATAGCAACAACAGCACTACAGCAGCATGCGTAGACGTGTGCAGTGCTGACAAACTTTCTGTGTCACCTCACTTAGACCCAGATCCTCAGTACATAATTCTCACCAGTGCCTGAAAGAATCTGGGTCTTAGTCTTTCTATGCCTCAAACTTCCACCTTTAAAATAATCCCTATCTAATGTCATTCTTATCAACTTGGACTGGATACTGTTTAGGCTATAGTTAGGATCAGCTTTTAGGACAATTGAGCTCTAATCCCTGACTGAGGGTTTCTCAACAAAAGGGAAGTTACGGTGTACTAAACTAACAAAGGGCACTGACAGAAGTGACAGCTTGTTGCACAATCAGGCCCTTAAAGCACTCTACAGCCATGCACTGACAGAAGTGCACAGCTGCACAGCATTTTAAAAATGACCGATGGTGCAACAATCGGAACCCTCATGTAATGTGGAAATTTGAGGCATAGAAAGACTAAGACCCAGATTCTTTCAGGCATTGGTAAGAATTATGTACTGAGGATCTGGGTCTAAGTGAGGTGACACAGAAAGTTTGCCAGCACTGCGCACGTCTACACCTGCTGCTATAGTGCTGTAGTTGCTATGCTGTCATTTAGTACTGCCTTTACCCATTACATGAAGGTTCGGATGAAGGTAGTCCAAAGCAATCTGTCAGCATATGGCAGGAGCAGAGATGGACTGAAGCAGCCTAGCCCTGCCCCTGTTGCTGTCTTCAGAATGGGAGGGGAGGGAGCTGTGGGGTTTCTCCAGCCTGTGCTTAAAGGTGGGGCAAGTGGGTTGGAGCCTTCCCCCTCAGTCCACCAAGGTGGGGGGGGGGGGGCTCCAATCCACCCACCCCGTCCTCCAACATAAGATGGGCAAACCCCACACCGAGCTCCCTCTGTTTTCTTTCCTCCGTCCAGGAAGCACAGAGCTAGGGGAGTGCGGCTGCAGACATGCAACCACTCCAAACTGGAGCTCAAGTCCCCAAACCCAACAGCCAACATCTGCTGGGTCAGAGGGAACACTGTAACTCATGGCACTTCCTGCAAAGTGTTATGAGTTACAGTGGGGAACTTCACATCTGTCAGCACCCTAATTAAATTTACAAGAACTCTGTACTAACTCCTGTGTAGATACCCTCGGTGCACACTAAATGCAAGCTAAGCAGGTCCACATGGGGAGTTAGCTGCTGAACTATAAAACTTACCTATTTGTTTACTTCAAACTAACTTTGCCTTGTTGATAAGCCTCAAGACACCTAAATGCTATTATAAAAGCAAAAATAAACTGCCCTCCTTGCAGTCCTGTTTTTTGGCTGTAAGGACAGTAATATAATGTGGGACTAATGCAGTTGCTGCTGCATGGATTATAGAAGGTACTTTTTATGTCTGTGAAGGAATATGCCCCCAAAGTATTCATATGAGCAGATGGGAGGAAGGTTTATCTTATGGGCCCTCAATTCAAATCACATTGTAATGCTGTTATTTATTATTGTTTCTTACTCTTGATGTGGCAATGTCACAATGTATAGATACAGTGTTGTCAAATGACAATTCAGTATTATGATGCAAGGCATCACATCACAGATATACTGTCATCTCAGGTGGCTGTCCACATCTTCTTGCACAGAGACAAGCTATACAAAGGAAGCACAGCTTTATACAAATTAATCATATGTGAACTGCAGAGACCACTATCCTCGCATCCACACTACAAAAACTGTAGAGACATTTTATTTTAAGTTCTCCTTCTCCTACATAGTCCAGTCCACCAAAATTTTCTCACTTCCACCTTTCTACTTAAAAGCAGGCTACCTCACACCTTTCGATTCTCCATTTTCATCTTTCATCCACCATCCTGACCCCTTTTACTTCCGTCTGCCCCCAAGATGTAGAGACAAAATTGTACAAAGTACAATCTGCTTCCTCTCATCTGAACAAATTTTCCTTCACAGTTTGAGAATCTTCTACCTTGCATCTCAATTCTCTCTTGACTTCGGTTTCTCTGCACTCCCAATAGTTCCTCCTGCATTGTTTCATTTGATCATAAGCAATAATGTTACTAACTAGGGTCATTTAAGCATATTTTACAAAAAAAGTTGTTTGCTGTTGCAGGGGCCTAAGGCACTAGTAGCACTTGTATGTCTCAACTGTTCTAGTGGCATATTGTAGAGTCTTTGGGGGATTTTTCTTTGTGTTTTTAATATAGACACTTTGTGAAGAGCTGGAGTAGATAATCTTGTGTACTCTTTGGATAATGGTTGCCAGGTTGCAGGCAACTGAACTGGATGACTTTGGTCTCTTTCATTCCTATGTTCCTTGCTACAAATTAAAGCACAAAACTTTCTTTCTTTTTACTTTTAGTTTCCTCTTCTCTATGCATGTATTTCCTTCCATTTGCTCTCTTTGACCTCAGAAAGGCCATTGAAATAATTTACAACTCCCTAGGATGCATGTGGAGTGCATATTCAGGTCCTGAATTCTGCCTCAGTTTTCCAATCTGTTAAAATGGAGATGAAATAATATTAACTAATATTATAAAATCATTATAATTAATAATATAAATACAATCCATATATAGCTAAATACAATTTATAGATAATGAAATATATTATTTAAAGTTATTTTATGACATATTAACATTAAAATCCATTATAATTATTATTATTATTATTATGCCTTCCCACCAATCTCTCATGGGCCCTATGAGGATTTACCACTTAATGTTAAGCATTTTATGGATGCTTAATAATAATAGTAATGGCAACATTATTTGTAAGAATGGTGGATGACACATAGGCTGCTTGCAGATATTAAAAAAACAAAACAAAACGGCACTTTACTTTAAATTCGGCGCGTTCCTGTGCCGAACCCCTCCAGAAAAGGAAGCACCTTAGTTGGACTTGATTTGCCTGACATCTGAAAGATGTCACACTTGAGTGAAGATTTTTGGCATTTTTATCTAATAGGTGATTGAATCAGCTTTAGCAAAAAGCGGCAAAAAGCCCTGCTGAAGTGCCCAATCTATATAGACACTGCAGAGCCAGGTTGAAGTAATGTACTGTTTCTTCCAGTAAAGTGCGGGTGGTTGGTTTTTTTAAAATCTGTAAGCAGCCTTTATGCACAGACTCCATTCACTTTGGAGGCCAAACTTCTTAGTAACAACAACCTGGAATTCTCATATAGGTGAATTTAGTACTTGTAAAAAAAAGTACTAGATGACTGTGCAGTAAACCGAGTTACTGTGTAGTAGTGTCACTGAATGGCTTTAGGTGACACTGACTATGCAGTAGATTGTTACTACTGTGCAGTAGTGCCGCATCACACTTCATGCCATGCAACACTACTGCACAGTAGTACCGAGCTACTGCACAGTCAGCATCTCGTCTAGATGCAGCCAGTGAGTCTGAAAGTCTCTGTGACTATTTGAGCTCAAAAATGTCTTTCCACAAAGATTTGTTCCTGTAAAATGCAACTGTAATAAAGGTTCATAAGAAGCAGAGACAACCA
>NW_005841933.1:762988-772988 GCF_000455745.1 Alligator sinensis
AAGTAAGTGATTTTAAAAATTAACTATTTATTCACAAAAAGAGCTTTTCTGCAGTATTTGCCTGGCTCTGGGTTGTAAATATATTTTTATAACAGCAAGTCATTTCCTTCTTCAGGTGTCCAATCAAAAATTACACCAAGATCCCCTTCCCCAATTCCCAGACTGCAGTGTAGCGAGCAATATAATAAGGCCCCATTGACAAAAATATTCCTTGATTGCAAGGATCTTTGATATCCTGAAAATGAGTTTTCACAACACTAGAGGTGCACTTCAGCTCACTCTGCCAGGTGTTTGCATTGCAGTAATAATTTACAGCAGTGTGCCTACCGCTGCTGAACGTGTCCCAAAAAAAGAGAATCACCCCCTTTGGAATATTTCTTTTAGCCAGAAAAAAAAATGGACGAAGACTATTTGTCTATCATTAAAGTGAGAAAGATCAGAGCACTCAAATGCAATGTGAAAGCACTGTAAGCCAATAAATATCTAATTTGGCACATAGAGAAGCTCGGAAAGAATCTCAGTCAGCTCTTCACATTCAGATTCATTCTCCTATTTTGTCCTTATTTTTTAAGACGGGGTTAAACCAAATTGCAAGTACATTACACAGTACCTTCCTCCACTCATACACATTACCTAAGTCTTCACTGTAAAGTCAATCCAGGTTCTTAAGGGGATGTTGCCTTAGCTCACACTGGAAAACGCAAACACACACACACACACACGCCTTAGCCAGCACGGGAAAATGCACTCATACACACACACAGACTTGACCTGAAGCCTGAGTTTCACTCAAGCTGGTTATCTAGGCACCTTGCAGTACAGCTATAGTATGAACCACTGAAATGCTACCAGCCCTCCAGTGACTTCCCACAATTTCTCATGTGGGCCTTAGAGAATAGACAGGTTCTTGTGCCATTTATTGGCAAAAAATCAGAGAGCTCAGCTGACTACAGCAAAAAAGAAACCATGAGAAAATTTGCAACATGAAGGCTACACATGACTACATCTGCAGTGTACCCCACCTACCATGTTTTGATGGTTTCCCTCTTCAAAGGAGCTTCCAGTTCATAGTATAATTGGAGCATATGGCTGGCCAGCCCCTCAGTCCAGGTTTTTTTTTTGTGGGTCAAGGTTATTACTATATACTGCCAGATGGTTACTAGGTCTCTAAGAGTAGATGAGTCAGTTTCCCTACTCCCACTACAGTCATCCCATAGCCCTTCACAGACCTTTCTCCTCACTCCAGCTCAACAGGCTGTCCAAGGTTCACAGCCCTTCTCTTTTCCTGACCTGGAGAGAATGTTTCACACTCACTACACCACAAAAAACCTATGTACTCTTAGCAGTCCCTCTTATAGTACATGCCATGCAGCACAAACTAGCTGTCTTCTGCAGACACTCAGAAAGAACTGTTGTTGAGAGAAGAGGGAGAGAGGACCCAGATCCAGCCAACTGGATCAGGCCCCAGTTTAGGTCCCTGATTGGCTGTACAGTAGTGTCCTTCAGGTTATATTCTACCATAGATCCATACAAATTCCCTAGGCCACAGCCATACCTGACACTTTCCAGTATGGATGCTTCATTATTCCTCCAGCAATGGTCACTGGAGTACTGTCTCACTTTCCTGGACCTGGGTTGCCACTTTGGCCTGTTTCTACATCTTCTGACTTCCTAGCCATCTCTCTGGCCCACCAGCAGTTATCCTATACCAGTCCTAAAGCTCCTTTCTTCTGGCTGGTCTAAAACCGTGGTTTTCAACTTTTTTTGATTTGTGGACCCCTAGAAAATTTTGCATGGAGGTGTGGACCCTTTTGAATTGTAAGTGTAGGTATTCACATACTTTTGATCACAGTAATCTTTTATGGACCCCTTATATAATACAGTCTGAAGACCCCCAGGGGTTTGTGAACTACAGGGTGAAAGACAATGATCTAAAATAAACTAACCTGGCTCTTAACATTAACTCCGTATATATCTCTAAATGGAACAAAACCAGAAATAGCTAGTATTTTGCCTTAAAGGATCACACTTCCTGGTGCTAATCCTATCCTAAATAATGGGGAAGGAGGACCCCATTACAAATCTCACAAATTGAAAGCAGTTCATGCTGGCAAGTGTAGTACCAGTGAGGACGTAATAAGTCAAGTGGGGCTGCTCATACTTGGGCTAGGCCAAAGCAGGTGCTCAGGCCCTGGTGCTGACCACCAGGTAACATGTGTAAGTTATCATGAGGTAAGCAACACTGCATTTACAGTTTCAGATATTCCAAGGCAACTGCTATGGCTCAGAAGCTGAGTTAGTAAGCATTTACCTTCTGGCAAATGCAAGGTAAATTTCCCTAACCTTTTCACATTTACCATGGGATAAGAGCATGTGCATGGACAGTAGCTGTAAAGTAGCTGACATGCTTTAAGTTCACACTGTAGTTCAGTGACAACACGTAGTGGGTGCACGGGAGTGCATGTACACCCCCTGAGAGCACTGGTGCACCCCCTGACAGCCAGTGCTCCCCGCTTAGGCGATGGGCACTGGGCTCAGACAGGAGCACCAGTGCCCCCCTGCAAGTGCTGGCTGGGGAGTGGGGGGTGCCAGGTGAAGCACCACTGGCACTTCCGGTCAGCAAGATCGGCCATGGGGAGATTGCCACCCCCCTGGTCGCTGGCTGGCTGCTGGGGTGGCACATGCCCTCCCTGACTCAGGAGGCAACAGTAACCCATGCTCTAGTTTACCACTCAGTAATTTTTCATGTGCCCGTCCCTTGAATGTTGGAAAGCATCCAACATTCAAAGCCAATTAACACACACAAAAAAACTATTTTACACATCTCACCCCTTCCTTTTCAAACTAGCTAATTGCTTTTTCAGGTGCTTGTTGTTTTAATGGGGGGATAAGAGGAGCGATTGTTTTAAACACTGAAGTAAGAGAGGAAAGCTCTGTCACTGTCACTGAACTTGTTACACCATCAATCTACTGGTTGAACTGCTCTTATTTGAGGTTACATCTAAACCAGGCCTGCACTCCAAAACCCATGCCATGGCTAAAAGGAAGAACACTATTATCTTATCAATATTAGCATGCATAGCCACTTTCTGGATACTGGATGCCCCTTATTCATATTTGTTTTCATTTCTCTCTGTAAGCAGGGGTGAGCAGATTGTAGTCCAGGTTAAAAAGCCAGAGGAAGAAAATTATGAATGCTGCCTAATAAGACACTTAAAACTAACTCATTTGGGAGGGCTTACAAAAGTTTATGAATCTCTGAATTAATTTATAAGGTGCAGCTCCTCTCTGCCTTCTATCTGACTTCAGACTGATGCACTTACATACCTCTCTCTGCCCATTTAGGAGGAAATTGCTTCTAAGTTTCTCAAGCCTCAATCAACTGGAAAATGACATCCGATAAAAGGGAGTGATATGTTTCAGTAAGATATCCCCATCTCAGTAGCAGTTACACCTAGACAAAGATTTTTCAAAAGTGATTAGGAATTTTGGGTATTTCCAGTTCTGAGTATCTAACAGAAACCTTGATGTCCTGATTTCAGAAAGTGCTAACCAACTACCCTCTGAAAATCAGGCCCCTTTACGATGTTTTACTGTTGGCAATCAGACATGGAGGCCAAATCAGCTGCTCCTAGAAATGGCCTTCAGTGTCAGATATAAATATTGATTAGCTCAGTGATTCTCAACCAGGGTGCTGCAGCACCCTGAGGTGATTTGAGATCCTTTAAAGGGAGGGTGCCACCAAATGTTAGCACTGTATCATAGTATTATAGTACTTAGGGTCAGAAGGGACCTAAACAGATCATCAGGTCCGACACTCTGCCCCAGGCAGGAACGGGTGTTGGGATCATATCACCCCAGCCAAATATCTGTCTAGCCTCCTCTTAAAGACCCCAAGGTAGGAGAGAGTACCACCTCACTTGGGAGCCCATTCCAGAGCCTGGCAGCCCTAAGTGTAAAGTAGTGTCTCCTGATGTCAGCCTGAACCTTCTCTCTAACAATTTGTGGCTGTTATTCCTAGTAACCCTGGCTGGTGTCTGGGGGAACAGAGCCTCCTGTTATGTGTGCAGACTTGATTCAAAGATAAACCCAAATATTTCAAATAGGAATCCAGTATGTTAAAAATTATTCTGACCAGTTGTGATGTTTCTGAGTTCTTTGCAACAAAAAAATCTGCTCTATTATTTTTTCCACAATCAAAAACTGAGTGAAAACTAAGAGCTGGCTTTTTCTGAGGGGTGCCTTGAGTCTAACGAGGGGTGCCTTCAGTCTTAAAAACATTGAAAAGCACAGGATTATCTAGATATGCCTTGTCTGTGATATCATGGTGATGCTGAAAACAACATCAGGACTAAATGGGTTAAATTTGAAGACATCTACTTATCTTCTCTTATATGTTTTACAGTTATGTCATTCTGTATCAGAGCCTTGTACCAGTATAAGTGAAAGGGTTAAGTTTTCATCTGGTATCAATGAGCACAAACCAAAGCTCTGGCTTTCAGACTGTTTCTTTTTGCACAATAAGTTTTTCAAAACCTGAAATGAACAGTACCATGCATCTCAGTTTGCATCTGTGAATTTTATAGATAGAAATGAAAACAAATATATGACTAAGGAGTATACAGTAGCCGCAAAATGGCTGTGCACACTAACATTGACAGGATAATAGTGCTTTGCCTTTTTAGTCACCGCATGGGTTTTGGAGTGCAGGCCTGGTTTAGATCAGACAGACTCTAGCGGTGTCTGCTTTGGTTGCAAGCATGATACAGTAACTTGTCAATTGCAAGCCAGGAGTTTCACTCATAATTTGCTTGAAACCACATGAAATAGCAACAGCAGTCCACATATCAGCTCTTCAGCAATGTTCTTCTTTTTAAACCAGTGCAGATGGGTGATTCCCTGCATACTTGCTTTAATGGCCATGCTTCCAAAGACACTAATATTCTAAGACATATCCCTCCAGAGTGTTGTTGATAGTGTAGTAAAATGAAATTTGTGTCCAGTTTGCCTGGGCCTTACAGGTATCCTAGCTGCTGAGTGATATATTAGAAAAACACCCGAGTGCACCCTTCACAGAGAGATCCTGTCAGAAAAGCCTGAAAGATATACTTTATACAGCCAAGATCATAAATAGCAACTTCTACAAACAATTAAAAATGTTTACACCTCCTATTTCCTTTGAGTTTAGGGTACTGCGTTCTTTGTTATCAGTGCAGCTTGTGAGGTTTCTGTGAAATTAATTCTGCTGTCAATAGACAGAGCTTTGCTATAAACACACACTAAAATAATATGTATTTTGTCTTTCTTTCCTACCCCCAAGCTCCTGTGCTAACAATATGACTTTTACTATCAGTACAACTTGTGATTATGTAGTGATAAGCAATCCACACTCAGTATGCCACCCTATTAGGCAGTGTTAAGTAGTTACAGGTCGTATTGCTGAGACTAAATAAGCCCTGGCAGGAAAGCTCACTAAATCTAGAAATCTCAGACAGAAAATAAATAAGGACTAGAGGGTAGCATTCAGATATAAATCCCAAACTATTCCTGGAGGAGCACAGTATCTGGTCTCTTTGTGCACAGGTAGTTCTTCGTTTTGCAATATTAGATGGTCAAAGGCTGTTTCCTTCACTGAGCTGACCCTGCTCAGTGGGCCAGTGCAAAGAGTTGTAAAGCAATTGTTTCGTTGCCTTTCACTGCTCCTTTGGTTTCCATAGTGCCAATGAAATCTAATGGTAGTCCCTGTGCTCTACTAAGAGTAGCTCAAAGTCCTCCAGCTTAGAAAACAATTGAAAGAGGAATAAACTAAAGGGCAGTAAGCTAAGCAGCATCCTAGATTGTGCCACTTCCTAATTCATAATTTTGCTCTGAAGGCAGAACTCAAACCCTTATTGTGGGCAGCCTGCTCATGTGCCTACCCCATAATCATGAGCAACTGGTGCCTCCCGAGTCTGGGGGGGGCAGCAAATTGCTGATGGTAGGGGTGTCCCCCCATGGCCACTCACCAACCAAGGGGACGGAGGAGGGTCCCCCAGCAGCCAAGCACGGAACCACCAACAGCAAAACTGGAAGTGCATTGGTGCTTCCAGGGGGTGCACGGCCAATTTCAGGGGATGCATGTGCACTCCCTACACATCGCCAGTGCCCATAACCCTAACCCTCTCCCATTCCTAGAACTTTCTCAGATGTTCAACCCTCCGATCTTCTCACAGCATTGCCCAAACTTCCCAAGGCAGTTACATACTTCCAGTAGGAAAAGCTTAGGCATGAAAACAGAAATGTGGAACAGGATCAAATAGATTGAATTAGATATTAACAACAATAATAAACCCATAGGGTTGTCAGCATGGCACAATGCAGATAGAGTTCTGGAAGTAGTATAGCTACATTAGCACTGCACTCAGGCCAGGTTAATTAGCTTTTTTGAAAAGCCCACTATAGTGACTTTTGCACAGTGCCATGCTAACACAAGTATGTTGGTGTCAGACCTAGCTTACTTGCAGCCATCTTGGATATCTTTACATAGCACTTCAGGCTGTTTGCATGATTCATTTTCATTCTTAAAACTCCCAGCTATGTTTCCCAGCTGAAGTGAAACTGCTCCCAAAGCACTGAAATAGGGTGCCCTTCTTACAGAATTTAGGTCTGGCTCACCACAAAGCAAGCAAGGACCTTGTTGGCATGTGCCTGTAACATGCCCCAATCCTGCAGAACATTTAAATATTTTTTAGCATTAAGCAGCCAACTAGTCCTATTGAAGCCAGTGGGATTAGTCACATGCTTAAAGTCAAGCATGGGCTTTGGTATATCAAGGGCAGAGTCAGCAGAAAGTGAGTAAAAATCTTGTCAGTATGTTTAAAGTGGAAAAAAAAGAAAACCCAGCTCTTTAAAATTCCTTCTGATTTCCACACAGTGCATATCACTGGAAGCAATTGGGTACTAGTATTTTTGGGCAGTGGGAGAGCTAGGAGCTAAATCCTATTTCACCTTTATGAGCCTAAGTAGCACTGCATAGCAGTGGAAATGCATTTTTGGCACTGAGGCAGCTTTTAGATTCTGTTCCTAGACAGGAATATTCATTAGATAAACAGCAGTGGGATAGCTTCTACCCCACAGAGAGTAGGGGCATGAGCCAGGACCAGAAGCAAGCTCAGAAGGGAAGCACAGGGCAAACATATCTAAGCAAGTACAAACAGGATCCCAACTCCCCAGAAGTAGCAAAAATTGCACTTGCACAGCAATGTAAGGGCCCCTTAGATATATAAACAGAGAAATCAGATTTAGCCCTAGGTGTTGAATAGTAGAAGCAGCAGGGACCAAGGAAGACCAACAGGGTGACAAAGCAGATGCAGCTGGGTGTCATGGCTAGAATCAGTGTACTAATGTCACAAAGACCACTACAGTCTGGGACCAATAAGGTACGTATTTTCTCAATTTATACCAATAAAAGGTACCTGTACAACCTTCTGGATACCTTCATAATGGATTAAATTCCACAGTAGCAAATCTACCTGAGCCTAGAAACCCCATCAGATTAACATGTTTCAAATGAATCAGTTTCTGTAGCCTGTGGCACACAAGGGGGTGATATGAGTAGCATTACATCTACCTATCTGTTCTGAGTTAGTTAGGAGCAGCCCAGGCCCTGCAGGACAGCTACCATCCTGAGGGGCGGAAGCTGGTGTTGGGGATGAAATTCTTTAACCACAGTTATTGTGTAGCATATTTCTCCAATGACTCTGGCTACAGCTGTGGTACTCAAGCTCAAACAGCCAACCACATCTTCTACAAATGTCCTTACGGCCCTCCTTTGGGAACCCGAGATCTTATTGACATTGACCATTCTACCTGTTGCTGGCTTTCTGACCCTCATGCTTTGAAAATATGAGTGTGGCAACACTCACTTCATCTTCTTGAAGGTCACAGAGGGAGACAATCTCAGTGCGAGGGAAATGGGGGGGGAAGGGGCCAAAAAACTTCCTTGGCTAAACAAAGAAATCCAGGGGAGCCTAAGGGCAAAAAAAGAGGTGTATAGGCAGTGAAAGCAGGGGGAAGCTACCAAGGAGAAGTGGAAAGGGATCCTGGAGTCTAGTGGACTCCAAGATGAACATGAGTCGTCAGTGTGATGAAATCATCAGCATAGCTAACCGAACTTTATCATACGTCAGCAGATGCATGTCAAATAAATCCAAGGAGGTGATACTTCCCCTCTATTGGTCAGCCTGCAGTTGGAGTACTACATCATTTTGGGTGTCATACTTTAAGAAGGATGTGGATAATCTCGAGAGGGTCCAGAGGAGGGCCACTCATATGGCTAAGGGTTTACAGGCCAAGTCCTATGAGGAGAGACTAAGGGATTTGGACCTCTTCAGCCTCCACAAGAGAAGGCTGAGAGGTGATCTTGTGGCTGCCTACAAATTCATTAGGGGGGTGCGGCAAGGAATCAGAGATGCTCTGTTCACCAGGGCACCTTAGGGTAACAAGGAACAACGGTCACAAACTAACAGAAAGCAGATTTAGACTAGACATCAGGAAAAATTTCTTCATGGTAAGGGTTGCCAGAATTTGGAATGGGCGTCCAAGGGAGGTGGTGCTCTCCCCTACCTTGGGGGTCTTTAAAAGAAGGCTGGATAGGCATCTGACTGGGGTCATCTGCCCCAGCCCTCTTTCCTGCCCAGGGCAGGGGGTCAGACTCAATGATCTGTTGAGGTCCCTTCTGACCTTAGCATCTATGAATCTTCATACCTACCTTGTGATTCCCAGCCTAAATATCCATTTACAGTTGGGTGACTTGGGGAGGGCTTTCACAGAGCAATGTTTAGATCCATACATTTGGATCCATAGCTAAGTACCAAAACTGTATTGCTATCCCAACCTTATACTCAACAAACATGATCAAATAGGTTGCCCTCTGATAAGTAATAATAAATCAGAAAAATGTACCCCTTCCTCTCACTGCCTTCTGCAAATACCAAGGAAAGCAAAGGACTTTTGTCTGAGAAAGAGAAGACCGTTCTAGAGCCAAGAGGCAAATTTATATAAAGCTCATTGGCAATTTTGTGTTTTCACTACTAGTGGGGTCTTTCCAATAATCCAGTTCCCAGAAACACCTTGAATTCAATCCACCCAACAGCCAGCAGTACCTCCGCCTTGTGCACTCTCACAGGCCTGTCTACACATGCTGTTAGCTGTCAGCAATAAACTCTGGCATATATCATGCCAGAGTTTATTAATTCAGGGTGCACTGTTTGAATGTACAACTAGGACCACAGCATGTTAAGCCAGGTCAGAGCAGCCCTGGCTGGGGCCCCAGGGGGTCAGTCTGCCAGCCCGGGGCTCCTCCAACCTAGCTCAATGTACTGCAGAGAGGCTTGATGGGGCATGAGGGTGCTGCAGTGCAGGAGGTAGCCAGCAGACTTTAGCAAGGTTTTGATAGAGTCTCCCACAACATTCTCATATGCAAGCTAAGGAAGTATAGGTTGGATGTATGGACTGTAAAGTGGATAAAAACCTGGCTAAGTCATTGGGCTCAAAGAGTGTGTCTATATAATATGCTATGGCACTATAGCATCCATTGGCAAAAACTATGATGCTGCTGCAACTTCACCATAGCAATGCACTCCCTCATTATAGTGTGTTGCTACAGCAATGTAGCAGTCAAAAATAACCATGCACAGCTGACATGGTGCAGTATGAGTTGGTACTGAGCTGTCATTCAGTACCTCCCAAGAGGTAGTAATCAATGGCTTCATGTTTATTTGGCAGCCAGGTGGAGTGACCCAGGGGTCAATCCTGGGGCCGGTTTTGTTCAATATCTTCATCAATTATCTGGAAGATGCGATAGAGTGCAGTCTTAGCAAGTTTGAGGATAACACCAAGCTGCAAGTAGTAGTAGATACACTGGAGGGTAGAGCTAGGATTTAGAGAGACCTAGACAAAATGGAAGATTGGAGCAAAAGAAATCTCATAAGATTCAATAAGGACAAGTGCAAAGTCTTGC
>NW_005841933.1:777988-825814 GCF_000455745.1 Alligator sinensis
TTATATGTTAAAACAAACAGATTTTGACAGCTGCTTCATTTGATCATAAGTACAATTAGGACTTTTAAATGATCTTTGTTGCAATATTCATTTTTAAAATGTAACACAAATTATGACCAAAAAATCTTTTTTTTTTATATACACAATATAAAACACAATAGTGATCTTTAGTCTTTAAGAGAAAAGTAAAATGGATATAAATAATTAAAGGAGCAACCCAATTGTACAAAGCCTCATACAAGTTATTGTTGCAGTGCTTGGAAATCATTTTCAAATTAAGGTGATATTAGCAGCATAAGCTTATATACACCATAAAGTTCCATACAGAATTCTATCTAAAGGTATGCGATAATTTTAAAAGTATAATGTTATGCTTGAGACTGAGTTTGAATAGCCAGAGCTGATGCAAAATGGCCCCCACCAGTAAGAGGCAGCCATTTTAGGTATTCAGGTTGTTCTGTGCTACTAGCAGTCATCAGTACAAATATAAATATTTGCAATATGATAAACCAAAGTGTCATACTGGTAATGTGATGCCATGTTACAGTGTAGTGGCTTGCCTCAAACTGTCCTTTTTAAAGGGAGTTTCCTATTTTTATATGAATATGTAAAAATATATTAAGAATAAAATGTGTACATAAATAAAGGCTTAAATTATCCAAAATTTCTCTAATAATGCTTTCCACACAAAATGAGTTTTACAAATATGATTTAATTTCGTTTCCAATGCCTGTAAAGTATTGCAAATGTTTATTAGCCCCATTTCACAGATTAAAGAACTGAGAATCAATGACTTGTTCAAAACCAAGGAGGAAGTCTGTGGTAAGAGCTGGCCATGGAAACCTCATCACTGGATTCTAAATTCAGGAATCGTAATCACAAAATGTTCTTTCTTTCTCAGCTTCCCTTCCAAAGCATGTCCCATCTTGAAATGAATATATGATACAGATGTGTGCATATGCAATAAGTATTTGTGAATATAAAATATTGCAATTGCACTTCATGGCAGCGCACATACTTCTTGTAGCGGCAACTTAGAAAGTCAGTTTTTAAAATTAGATCTGCCTACAAATCCATTGTATGCTCATCACCATGGTTTCTAGATCTGTAGTAGCTGAAAGTAACAGCCCCATGACATTCAGACTTTGTCCTATTATGCCACTGCTGTCATTCATAAGGTTTATGACATCAGCTGCTTTTTCACAGCTAAAGCAGGAGAAAGAATGAAGAGAAAGTGGAGGAAATTGAGGTAATTTTTTGTGAATTGCCAGCAGGTAAAGGGTGGGCAAAAATTTAGTGGGCCAATTTGAATACCCCTCTTAACAAGTCACAGTTCTTGAGTTTCAAGCTATAACCTGATTACTGCAATCTCCTCCTTTCCGGACTAAACGAGTGTTGTTTTACCCCCTCTACTACTGTTACTTTGAATGCACGCAAAATGTGCTACAAAGATCGTGTTTTTACTTGTCATTCTGACTACACTACCTGCCTCTTTGCATCCCTTCACTAATTGGTCCTTTTTTACCACACCAAAAACAAACTACTTGTTTTTATTTTTGAGACCCGTAGTAGTTTAGCCCCTCCCTATCTGTCATCTCTTTTTCCGGCATAGAGCCACTGACCCTCACCTGTGCTCTGCCAATGATGGCAGCCTCTACTGCTCATCAATCTCATTTTCCTTAAAGCACCTTCATTTTCCCTAAAGCACCTTCACCTTCATAGGCTGCCCTTCCACTTGAGAGGAGCTCCCCATAAATCCTGCAAAACCTCTACTTTATCTTCCTTCATATCTCTCCTTGAAACTCACCTGTGCTACAGTGCCTACAAAAGTCATTTCAATAGCTGGCACACTTGTGAGTTGTCATTATTTTGCCATTTACAATAATTTTGTACTTGTCTTGTACTATTGTTTCTTGTCATATAGGTAAAGCCTCACCGGAAACTAATTTGTTTAATTTAGTGTATAATATCTTATGGATTTCAGAGGACTTTGGATCAGGCCTGTGGATTGTAAACTTTTTGGTTCAGGGAGCAACTTTTCATTATGTTTGTAATGTGACAAGCACATTGGGATCCCAGTCCTGCCAGTCACTATCACAGTATGAGTAAATAATAGGTCTGACAGCACTTCTGGTTCTTCCAGTTTGCAGCTGGGCCTGGAATTACTGCATTGTATCTCTTTAAGCATTCAAGCTCCCTTCTTCTCTTGCAGAGGGGAGAATAGGTGAAAATTACTTAAAAAAAATAAGTTATTATTAACTTCCCTCGGTTCCCCAAATATTCTTTGAAGTCTCATTTAGGGTTTTCAGGATAAAGTTCATGTTAACTCCTATCTTAATCTTAACCCACTTATCCGTACCTAATTTTAATGTTTGTCATTTTATTTAGGAATGGGATCAACCCAGGAATATTGAGTTAAGAGGGTCTCCACTTTCTAGATGTTTGCAATCCAACCCCAGGACTGTGTTTAGATTTATCCATATAAGGGGCAACTCAAAACTGTGACACAAAACCCTCCAAACCCTGGGCCCAGTCCTGGTAGTAACCTAGTGATACCTAGAGATCTTGTGCTAGCACAATGGTCTGCTACATGGGGTTTTCAATTCAGGTCACAGGATGATTCCTCATTTCTGGACCAGCAGGGGCTATGAAATTCATACTCTCAGCCTGTCCTAGCAAAGCTGGACCTCTCTGCTCTCTTCTCAAGAGTGAACTTCTTTGAGTCTCTGTTGACCAAGATCGAAAATCAGTCTCCCAGTTCTAGATAGAGGGCAACCCTTCTTCTGTGACAAGGAAAAATGGAAAAAGAAAGAACAGATTTTAAAATCATTCCTGGAAGAGTTTGAGAGTTGAAACAAGAGACTGTAATGGCTCCAGACCTTTAGCATTATTTTAATGCTATATTTAAATATATATATGTATATATATGTATGTGTCATTTAAAATAACTCCCATGCCCTCCTCCCATTTGCTATTATTCATTTCAGCACTGATGCAACAGCCAAATGGTTTACCAGCCTGTGTCGCTAACACTTGCATAATAACTTGAGATCTCACAACCCCTCTATTTATCAAGCAACAATGTTACCAAAAATAACTATATGCATAACTATAAGGGGAGATGTGGTGGGGAGGGGGAAAGGGGATGGGGAGATTTGTCAATATGGTTTGAAACCTGCAATAAAGAGCTCGTGTTAAAGCTTGAACATCATGTAAGTCACTTTTTCTGATGGGGCACTTATCACAATATGTAGTCAGAAGAAAGAGGGCCGTGCAGGCCATTGTACATGCTGCTCCAATCACTTGGATGGGGGCCAAGACTGGCAGGTTGAAATAGGGCTTCAGTACTGTGCCACCAACATGTGTCACTTCAAACCAGCAGCAAGCTAAATGGGGGAGGGCTTTGAGGTAGGATTCACAATATCAACTTAATAAACCCACTGAAACCCTGTCTGCGCCGTATCTTCACAATACATGGCTAATCATTATTATTTTCCTTTGCTATTCACCTATTCTTAATATCATTAATCAAGGCAGACTTGCTTGGTTTCAGTGCAAAATGTAATAGGTTAATCAAGAAGGAATGTCACTGCCATGCACATTGTCCACTTACTGTAAATTGTTTCTGTGCGTGTGTGTTTGTGTTTCTTTTCAAAGCCTGAACATTCCTGGGGGTGGGAGGGAAGGAGGAAGGGAGGCAGCAGCTCTTTAGAAAGCCTGCTTCATCTGTGAAGTTTACAAAATACCATCAGCATTGCTGAACTAATGAATAACGAGAATGTGTTGTCTCTAGCTTTTATGCAGACTGTTCTGAAAAGATTCAAAACTGTGTGGGACCTGCAGTGTTGATCTGCCTATTCCAGGTACAGCTTCAATGATTTTTATCTCAGCTTGGAACACAGAGTGTGTTCTGATACTAATACTGATAAAAGCATAAAGGCTGATGCCATCTGCCATGGCAACTATCAAGATGGCAGCTGCTTTTCATCAGCTTTATCTGAACTTTGCATTAATGGGAATTCAGACACTGTGGGTGCGTTTTCAAAAAGGACATAAAAATGATAGCACTCCTCTGAATAAAACCAATTCGTCAAATATCAACCTACCCTTATCTCCTTTATCTTTCTGTTAAGAAAAATGGGGGGAAATGTATTTTTCGCTGTGTACTCTCTTTAGATCACCTTCTCTCTTTATCAGCCCTAGTCTCTGATGCCAGTGGCATTAGAAGCTTCCACTCGTATAGGAGCAGCAGCAGGGCTGTAACCCTAAGAGGCTCTGACTTTGAATCCCAGCACTGGCACTGCTGCTACAAATGGGATTCAAATGTGCAGTCTCTGAGGGCAGTGCAATCAACAAAATAGCATGCTAGTGTTCAGAGCCTACCACAGGTAATAATAGAGGCATTTTTCAAAAAAAGAAAATCATGTTCTAGTAGTAATGCTACATTTTTTTTTCTCGGCAACAGTTTACAGTGGGTACACCTTCTCCACGTTCATTAGCAGTGGTAGAACATGACAATTCACTACAGAAAGGATGCTAATTACAGCACATGAGCTTTATGTTGCTGGCTACAAAAGCATATAGGAAATATAAATATGGTAGCACGCTAACGTATTAGAATGCTGTTGCACTTCTACCGATTACTATGTTATTTTCCAGAAGGTTATTTCCCTGATTTTTTTTTCCTTTGCTAATTAAATCTTTATTTGATTTATTTTATTTTTTTGGTTAAAGTTAGCATCTGGCTCTCTCCTTCTCTGAATAAATTTTATTGAATTTTAAGTAGATGTAGATATATAATGAATGTATCTAAACAAAATAATATAGAAAATAACAATGCAAGACTATGTACACTGGAATCCTAAAAGGCACAGAACATATTACTAAAAGTGTATTTGTTACTAGTACAGATTGCTTTGGCAAGTCAAACTGAAATGCTTTAATATTAGTAAAGAGAAAGCCTAGTTAAAGAGAGGAATCATGAGGGCATGGCTACAGACAGAAAAGAGGACCAGGCTGGCTTGTGTAAGACACAGACTGCCTTCAGCTTTACTGAAGTGTGCAGCGCTTGAGCTCTCTGTCTTCCAGGATCACATTCCAGAGGAACAAATATAATAAAGGAAAGGACAAGGGGACCAGATCCTCTGCTGACATAAATCAGTTTAACTCCGGTGAAGTCAACAAGCCAGATTTTGAGTGGGTACAAAGTCAGTGGACTAACACTGATTTACATAAACTGAGGATCTGGCCCAACATTTCTGACGGTTGGTTGATTGGAATCTGCTGACCTACATCTGGTGTGGAATCTTTTTTTTTTTATCAGCAGTACTGGTGGTGAGGCTAGAAGGGCCAAGATAGAATAATTTCACTCCTCCTCAGCATCCGCATCTGGGAAGGGCGCTCTGAAAGTAGCTGACTGTCATAAAGACATGATTGTCGCTTTTTTTTTTCATACTTACTAGAAGGATGATTGTTTTCTTCCCTGCAATCTGCCATTTCAAATATGCACTCATTTTGATCTCTCTTTTTGTGTCATGAACCAGACAGAGGGATGACCTCTGTTTTCAATAGTTTAAGCTGCCAGAGCAGAAGAGCTTACTGCATGTCAGTAGAGCAACAAAGCATTATTTAAAGTATACATTTTCTGAGGACTTTATATTTCCAGTGGTTCAAATCCAGCCCAGATCACTAGTGACTGAAACCTGTGCTCATTTGACAGCTGTGTGGTAGCCTATGTAAATTAGTTTGGCGTTTCCATTTCAATTCCCTGTAGATAGACACCCCAGGGAAAAAAAAAAACCCAACAGCAACAACAACAATACTAATTGGCATCCTTGTTGTACATCTTGGTTATCAGACCAGGTGCTGAGGAGCATTGAATCTGGCCTACCTTCTCATCCTTTCCAGTCTGGGTTGAGGCAGCATGATCAGCAGACTAGTAACATATGCACTATCATTGCCCTTGCTCTTCCTACTGTGTGAACAGAAGACCTTGATCTTCAGGGCTGTCAGACCAAGAACATTCATGAGCACTAAAAACTCTTTAAAAAAAACTTGGGTTAGAAAGTTATCACATTAGAGCTGTAAAATGCAAAATAGAAAGAAATTGCAGCTGGCAGGCTGGACTGGAATTGACACCAAATAGACTTTTAGAACACAAATCTGTATGTGAAAAAGTTGATTCACCTCTCCCCTTGCAAGAACATAATATTAATGTTTAATGCCTGTAGCAAAAGATCAACGCTTTTTGGAACAGGGTGAATAAAAGTGTGCACAGAGCCAACACACTGCTCTGTGCTGGCTACTCTTCATGGGAGTTAGAAGGGCATTGATTTTACAATAAAGAAAACAACAGGGAAAGCTCTAAATGTCTATGTTACCAAAAGAAAGGCAATTCCATTCTCTAATAAACCCAACTTCATGATCCTAGCTCCTCACTCCATATGGCTTTAATACTAGGCTCCATTGCTTCCACCCACTGAAGCCTGGCAGAATTTTACCATTATTTTCTATGGAAGCAGGATTTCAGCCATAATCAACAAGATCAAAGAAACTCGGATCTCCTGAAAAATCTTTCAGACATTCATAAGCACAAGTATGTCTAATGGACTAGTTTTCAGATAAAGTTGTTCAGATAAGACCCCATACCAGAAAGAAATCTGCAGGTAGTGGCAGATAAAACACTAAACCAGCAGTTAAAGAAGCAAACACAATTGTTAGTTGTGCAAATAGAGCTACTGAACAAAGGTCAAAGCAAATTATCTGAGAGCTGCATAAGCAGCTGATTAGGAGACCACAATTGGAATACAGTGCATAGCACCGGTCACATTAATATGAAAAGGATATTATAGAAATTGAGAAGGTACAACAAAGGGCAACCAGAATGATACAAGGACTCAAGGATCTTAATTATTTAAAATTGTAGGAAATATTTGCTCTATGCTCTTTGGTAAAGAAGAAACTAAAAGGGATTTAAACAAATCAGAAGAGAACAGAATAGAAGGAAATCAAATAGCAGATAGAAAACAGTGTCAAATGGAAAAATGAAGACAAGGATAAACTACCTATTAAAGGTGTTAGAGTGAAATGCTGGCCCTACTGAAGTTAATAAGAGTTTTACCACTGACTTCAATGGACCATAGATTTCACTGCTTTGAAAAGAATTCCTTGATAAAAAAAAGGGATGAATTTCCAGTATCTTTACTAGCTCATTAGGCTGATCTGTGAAGATTATGAAGCAGTTAGGTAAGAGTTTGGAAGGGGAAATTAATACAAGACAGTATCCTTGTAAATTCAGAGAGAGACAGAACTTTCGGTTCAGTTCCACAGTTGGTGTACAATTGCACTGAAGTAAGCAGAGCTACACTGATTCATACCACCGTCAGCTGGCCATCTATCTGGAATTACCTTTGGAATCTTTACTTCAATGCAAGATACACTAAACCCCAAAATATATTTGTTGAAATACCTACCTACCAAACCCAGCATCTGAGCATGGGCTATGGCTGTACCTCTAGCTTAGCTTTAAAAGATCAGATTTTAAATGGAACTTAGGGCATCTTTGGGCACCTAAATCCCTTTGCAAATCTGACTCAACGAGCCAAAGCACAACAGTTTGTTCATAATGCTCACGGATGTACTTCTGCTATTGTAGAACGATATCTAAACCCAGTAGGATCTAGCCATGCAGTCTTTTGTGGCTAAAATTAGACATGTAATTATTTCAAATTTCTCTTATATGATGCTGCTCAGGTTGTGTGTGTTGTTCTTAATATTGCATAAAGAATTTGAATTTAACACTTGTTATAATTTAAGTTTTATACCAGTCTGACAACAAAGATCCTGGCAGGCAACAGCCCATAGTTCTCTGCACCTCAGACACTAGCCTTTCAAAATGGTAGATTACCTTTGACCTATGTAGCCCTAAGACAGCAATTTCCCATGTGGCAGGCTTACCAGTGGCAGCCCAGCTTGCTGGCTTGAGCTGGCGGATTCAGATTGATTGGTGAGGACATTCCCCTTCCCCACCAATCAGGAGGAGGTAGGAGAGAGGCTTCCCTGCCCTGACCTAGGATCGAGGCGAAGAAGAGAACCTGAGGGGGAATTAACTCCTCAGGCTTTCCATTGGTCCACTCCCAATCTGGGGCAGAGCCTACAGAAGGAATAAAAAGCCAGTGTTCCCAGCACACAGGCAGCTTTCATCAAGGGACAACAAAGACAAGGGCTGTAGAAGAGCTGGTTGAGCTGACCAGCAGGGGCAGAGCAGTTGTCCCAGAAGTGCCCTGAAGATGCCTCCGGTGGGGAGAAGCGGCAGGCGGTTGCATCCCAGCTGCCACGTGAAGAGTGGTAATGGTGAATGGGTCAGTGCACAGAGGGTCCAGAGGGCAGATGGGACCAGGCAGCTGCTTGAGGCAGCACAGGTCCCCAACCCTGCACAAGGCAGGAGCCCTCGGTGCACAGGTTAGTGCACAGGGCTGTTGAGGGTTTAGGAGTGGATGGGACCTCATCAGCTGCACAAGACAGTGCCAGTCCCCAACCCTGTACGAGGCAGGAGCCCAGCACCCTTCAGTGCACAGAACGGTGCATGAGGCTGGTGGACAGCTGAAAGGGACTTCAGCGGCTGCATGAGGCAGTGTGGGTCTCCAACCCTGCCCGAGGCAGGAGCCAACCCCCCGGTGTATGGATCAGTGCACGGGGCTGGAGATCTGATGGGACTCTGGAACTGCCCAAGGTAGCTTGGGTCTCTGACACTGCAAGTAGCAGAGGTCCCCATGGTGCATGGATCAGTGCACGGGGCTGAAAGGGGCCGCAGCTGCTGCATGAGGCAGTGCGGGTTCCCCAACCTGCACGAGGCGGGAGCCCTCCATGCACAGAACAGTACACAGGGCTGATAGACCCTGGTGGCTGCACGAGGCAGCTCGGGCCTTCCTGTCATGAACAGCAACTGGACGGGTCAACCCCACTGCTAGGGAGGAGACTGGGAGTCCCGAGTTACCTGGGGAAGAGGATTCCCACGGGGGAGACGGGACCTTCCTCACTACTGTGATCCAAGGGAAGCTCTTCAGGAGAGGGTGGTTTCAAGGTTATGGGCCCCTCCTAATTGAGTGACCTGGGAGAGGGTAATGATGTGCTATTAAGTAACAGTATCCTTCACCAGATTGTCATTTCTTCTTTGGGCACAGTTGTTGTGCCATTGTGGTGTTCTGGTTTCTCATGTTGTTGGGATTCTTGATGTAACCCACATCCTTATTGTTGTATTAGGAAGCTGTTTTATATTTGAATTCATTGTATTGGTTATCTGTATATGTTTGCGACCCTTCTGATGTAACCTGATTATGTATGTTCAATTATTGCCCCATCACTGTCAACTATTCCTGTCATTGATTTGTTAATTAATCTGTGTTTTATCCTAAAGTGCTCCTTTGCCTGCTGCCTAGAGGGCCCACTGCAGACTAATCAGAAGGCCACAAAGGATAGGCCTGTGCCTGGGTTCAAGGTTGAGAAGCGCTATTGCCTGTGTTAACCTACATTTGTAAGTAATGTGTGTGTGTGTGTGTGTGTGTGCGCATGCGTGCATAAACAATGTGTGCCCCTAGAGGCTGGGGAGGCACAGCGACTGCCTGCAAGCTGCAGCGGTGGTGAGCGGGGAGCTCCCGCAGGCAGCCAGTGGTGGGGAGACGGGGCGGTGGTAAGCAGCGACTGCCCACAGGTGCTGCTGGCCGTGTTGACAGCGCTTCTCTCAGGGGGCGGACCACCAATCTCAGGGGGTCCACATGCACCTGCTATGTGTCGTCAATGTATATATGCGTATAGATATATGTATGTAAGCTTATGGTTATAAGTTTTATTTTATTTGTATTCATTAAACCTGTACATAGTTAAATGTCACTGAGTGTCCTAGGTCTCTGCTCTGCTCTGCTCTGTTCTGCTCTGCTCTGTAGGGAAAGATGGTGAATTGGCCTAGGCTAAGCAGCTAAGGGAGATGAGTGGGCCTACAGTTAAGTGGCCACACACCCCACCAACCCCCAACAGCATACACGCACCCACTGACATCCCTTCGATTGAAGAGGGGGTACCTTCTGTATGACCTGGGTTACACCCATTTTATGCAAGTAGTCTTATTACAATTCAGTAGGAGAATCTGCATAAGCGAAGAAAGTGAGATACAATCCTGCATGTAAAATGTGCTGTCTAATATTAATAGTAAAAATCTAATGCATGGCATTGAAATTATTTTAACATATTAATATCACATTGTAACTGTGTCACCAAAGACAGAGGCTCTGTGTGCTCCTGTGCTTCAATTAGTCTGCAGTTGTAATGGACTGGTAATGGGCCTTCAATAGAGTTATACTGAAATTGCTTTCCCCATCCTCATCTTACAGTGTAATGGCATTGGAGCAGTCTTCATAGACATGCCTTGCAGTCATCGTTCATCATCATGAAACTGGTGTTCTGCTAAATAAACTTTCCATGACTTTTTACATATGATATGAACCAATCATTCAAGTGAAAAGAAAGTTTATACCATACTGAAAAACCTGAGGGTAGGAGGTTTGGAAGATATTTTGCTAAACCTTTTCTGTTTTTCAGAGATCAAAAGGTGCTTAGTCTATTTTAAGGATTAAAGCTCTTAAGGATTTTTGTTAGAAAAAATTCCCGTAGTATCCACGATTGAATTGATTTAAATAAAATATTTTTATTGAAATAATATTTCCAAGCTTATTGTTGAGCTTATAAAATATGGATTAAATATGTATATGTGTGTATTTACTACAAAGTAAGTAACCAACTATATTATTTAACAGATTTATATATTTTCCCATGCACTCTTATCTGGCCCAAATTTCCTCCAAAATAAAATTTCCTCAGTAAAAATGGGGAAATGGATGAGCCATGTGTGTCAAACTTCATGGTGCTTTTGTAAGATGGACAGACATCCATTTTAGGTCAGGTTGGGAAGGCAGGCTTTCATTCACAGCTTGCATGAGGCAGATTTCATAGTTCTCTAAATAAATTCACCTTTGAAGACCTGAAGACCTTTGGTATGCTTAGTCAGCTGTGCTCTAGGCCTTGTCTTCACCAGGGAAGGTATTGTGAAATATGGTTGGGTGTGCATTCAACAGACATTCACACCCCAAGAGGACACACTTTTTCCATAATGAGTACCTTTGCATGATTTAACTTAAACTCACCTAAACACAAACACCACTAAACAGACCACCAAATTTCTGTTGATACAGAATAAGAACATCCACCTAGGGAACTTATACAAAATAATTTTGCGGAAGAAATGTTCACATTTTTTTCCCCCTATGTAGCCAAACTCTCATTCATAAGAGATTGTGGGCCTGAATTTGACCTCACTTGACCTGATCTTACATTAGTGGAACTCCATATTTTTAAGGGAACTACTCCTAGTTTACACTAAGTGAGAGGAGAATCAGACAGTCAGTGAGACCTGAGACTGTTACTACAAATAGGATTGAAATACTCAGCCTGTCCTGCATAAATACTTCTCAACTCACAATGCAAACATCTGCGACCTAACACCGGTCACTGAGAAAAAGATTATACTGATATAACATTGGATAGAATTATGGGCACAAGAAATATAGTGAGGGTTTTTTCCATTTAAAGCAAGTTAATTGAAATTCTACATCCAGGCCACAAAAATACTTCAGGGCCAGTGTCCATGTCACCACGTGGAATGCATTCCCCTGCTAATACAGGATCATAAGAATGAGCAATAGTGAGACTACACTAGCTTTCCTGAGTTGGAGAAGGCCATGTTGGCGGGGGGGTCTCCAAATAAAGTGAAGAAAAGGGGAAAAGGCAAGGGAGAAATCCATAAGACTACTGGGTCTGATGCTTTTCTGCCTTGCATCTAGTTCAATTATATACCCGTCTGCAAAATGGGTGTGCAAAATGATATCAAATGCTCCTGTTCAGATTTGGTAGCAATTTGCACTCACCACATGCATGTGTCAATGAACCACAAAAGATGCAAGATGCTGTGCCACCAGTGCACTGTGGGAGGGCCCCAGCTTCTCAGTGCTTTCACCTGGTTTCAGCTCCTGCCAGCTGGTGACAGAAGCCTTACAACCCTCAGCAGAGGTGGGGTAACACTTCAGTAGAGTGGAGAGTTCTGCCATTGCAGAGGGTCTTTTTGTGTGCATGCTTTCAAAGTTTTGCCAGCACTCTGAAGGAGAAAACTGTGTCATACAGAAAAGGGCTTGGTAATTTTTGACAACTCCCAGTATAGTAATAAACAGAAGAAGTAGGCCAGATGATAGTTTAACAAGTTAGCAACGACACACAGAAGAAAGGAAATAAAAAGGCAGGACATTATTACCTCTGGTAATTTAATGGCACAACATGCAGTACATGGATACTACAGTGCTTCACAAGACAAAAGGAATGCATTTTTAGCATTCTAAGAGGAGGCAGCATAGTGAGTCATGACAATATGCAAACTACCATGGCTTACATCAAGCTTTACAACTGCTGCACACTTAGGCTAAGTACAGACAGTCAAAAAGCCCAAGGGTGAATTGATTCAGCCTTTGCAGGTTAGTCTAAGCTGCAAGATTGGACCAATAAGCAAATGAACATTCACTTTTTATTCAGGAAATGCAACCACATGCCTGGAGTGGCTCAAGCCAGAAGCCTAGGGGCACTAGATCAAGGCTCTCTGGCACCTAGCCAGAATGGGCTGCATGTTTGCTTCCTCTTCCTGCTGCCCCTGAGGTGTCTGGGATTTGCAGTCCTCAGGTCTCTGGGATTTGTAGTCCACAATCACAGAAACAAGACTCTGCAGGGATGCTCATCACTTCCTCTTCCTGTTTCCAGGTGCCTCTGGGATTTGTAGTCCACAGTCACATGTAACACTAAATAAGCAGGGCAAGGCAGCGCCATACTCGGAGGAATGGAAGTTTAACCCCACTTCCTGGCCCCAGATCCCTGCAGGGGTTTGCCTGGGGGGCCAGTGAGCCAGCCCTCACTGCTTCAGCTAGAGAGCAGAAGGGTGGAGCCAGCCCTGCTCTCTGGAGCAGACAGCACAGTCTAACTCAAGGCTGCAAATCATGCTGGGATGCTGGGGGGACTCTGATTTAACTTGAACCAGGAACAGGTCTGGGACAGAAGTTTCATAAACTGGTTTGACCTAAATCAGTTAAGTCTGATACCACATTCTACCAGGTTTATCTTAAACCAGTTACAGCAATTTTGAAACTGGTTTATGTCCACTAAGCTTCAGGTTTAAACCAGTTTCTGATCACTTAAACCTGTTTGTGTGTAACTTCTGTCCCTAGCCTTATTTCTCCAGGTCACAAGTATTTCCTGTATTGTTTGCATAAAAATTCTGCAGCAAACAAAAACGTGAATTTTCTTAGGATATCACAAAAAATAAAATTAAACAATCAAGAGGTTTATCACCTGTTTCAATGTACAGACAAACTGAAAATACTTTTTTTCTACTGGAAGTGATCATGCTGAGACTAGAATTTAAGATACAGATTGATTGATCTCTTTAATCTAATATTTGTTCATGGGGAGGCTGTTATCTTTATTGTGGTGACACCTGCTAGTGTCGTTATGGTTAAAGGCTTACTGTATTTCTATTATAAATGCTGGTTTGGGGGTTTAATATCTCACTGGGTATGCAGTGTGTTGGGCAACAGACTGGCCTAGAAGTTGTCAGTCCAAAGGCAAACAGACAATTTTTTGGAAAACAAAACTCTATTCATTCACTTGGTTGTTTTAAAAAAAAATAGAGCTACTGAAATAGGGAGGGAAGAAAAAGCTGTAGATTGAACAAATTTCAGTAAAGCAGCTGATACAGTATTTCACAAAATTTTACTTTTGATATGTATTAAAAGCAACATGGGTATGAGCATACTGTCCCTGGGACTGAAAAGGTGCTGAGGAACTATACAATGAGGTCATATCAACATCTATGCACTAGATTTTGCATTCCATAAAGGCTATCTTGACCCATACTTCTATTTCAAAGCAATCCTAATGTCAGCACTTTTTCCAGTTTAGGTGGTTGAAATCTGGTCTATACCGACTATAAAACAGAAGCTTGGGGCACATAGACTACTTTAAAAATGGCAGATCCCTTTCTAAGATAGACATGGATCAGTGTAGTATAAGTCTTACTCAATCTAGGTAGACGGGTCTATTAAACATCGGTGCAAGGTCGGGTCACAAATCAAGGTAGGTCACTGTCCACCAGTATCCCAGTTGCCTATACAGGGCCCCTGCTAACCCTCCCTCATAGTGAGCCATGGCTCAGCTGTTCCAGCCAAGTGCCTAGCTGGCCCTGCTCCAAGTTCTTTGTCTATCAGCTGTAGGCACGACAGAGGTGGCAGGAGGAGCGGGGCTCAAGAGCTGCTGGGGGAAGAAAGTGCCAGTGGTGCATCCTGCATTCCCAGCCAGGTCAGCATGGCACAGAGAGTCCCTTCCCTGTCCTGAGTCCTGGGACGCTGCCATGCCCCTGCAGCTGCAGAAAAGTGGCTTCAGGCAGGAATTCAGCACTAGCTCTGGTGGGAAAATCCTATGAGCCCTTCCCAGAGCTGCTCCAGTGCAGGGTCCTGGGACTCAGGACAGGGGAGAGACATGCTGTGCTCCACTGACCCAGCCAATAATACAGGGTGCACTGCTGGTACCTCCTCCCCCAAGCAACTCACAAGCCCCACTTCCCTCCTGCCTCTGTCATGCCTGGAGCAGATCCCTGTGCCCTGACAAAGCCCAGGAACCCCCATGCCACCAAACAGGGGCAAGCATGCCTCCTTCCACTGGCTGCCTGTAGCTGCCAGCTGCTTGACAGATGACAGGGCAGCAGGGGGAGGCATCCCTGACAGACAATCAGGGATGGCCCAGCCACTTCCTGCATTCAGCTGCCCTCGGCAATCTCCAGCCCACTTGGATGCATGCAGGAGCGCCCTGTGCCTTCTGGCCTTGGCCAGTGCAGGCATCTGCCTGCCTTCCCCAACTAAAAAGTGAACATGAGTCCCGTTTGCTCCCAGTCCAATCTACTAATCTTAGAGAAACCTGCGTAGATTCAATCAATTCCACCTCAGGCTTTCTGAATGACTGTACTTAGCCTTGAGAATTTCCTGCACCTAAAAAAAAAAAAAAGAAAATCACCTGGTGGCATAAAGCTGCTGTAATGGCTCCTGTTTCACATGCATGTAACTGCTATTATAGAGGGCAGGTTTCCCAGCAACTAGTGTAAATTAGAGCAAAACTGAGGCTGCTCTGAAGAATTTCAGAGGCTGTCCAACAAAGACACACAAAGGCAGCCTGTAGCTGGCTTTGACAGTCTTTCGAAGAAGGGCCCAGCACCCTTTCATTGCAGCTCAGAACCTGGAGTAAATGTATCAAGCAGTGGGAACTGCCTAGCATTATATTGTAAGGCTTAGAGATAGGTCCATTCACTATTTTCACCAAAAATCTGAAAATCAAAGCATATAGCATGGAATATGATCAGAAAATTGTAGGTCTACTCTGAAAAATGCAAATTAATAGATCCTCAGGCAAGCGCCTAAAACTAAGATATTCACCACAATGGAGAAATTTAGACAAAATGACTTCATGATGAAGGGCAGGATTGATCCTAGACATCAACTTAGAGGCATGTTTGCAAAATGCTATTCATTTCATGCATTCACATTTATATCCGCCTCGCTCAGACTCTGTAAGCAATATAAAAAATGTTGCCCAGTCAAGGATTCAATCTATAAATTGGAAGGGACAAAAAGACTAAACCCTCTTGGGTAAAGTCTGTTTTCATTTATTTTTTTTAATACTGGTTTGGACAGTGCCTTCTGCAATGGAGCCCTAATTGTTGATTGGTGTTTCTAGGTACCACCAATATAAAAATAATAAACAGTAACAAGAAATCCTTTGGATGCTCCTTAGAATGAGAAATAATAGTGCTGGCAATGTCTAGCTATCTGACTGGCTGAGTAGCCCTAGATGCTTTGCCAAAATAAGAATGAAAACCTTACATACGGCAATGTTGGATGCCACACAAAACCCTAAGATCCAAGACAGTTCTTTTTCAGTTTTTCCTTTCTTTTTTTAAGTTAAACTCTCTAAATTCCCCCCTCCACGCCATCCCCCAACTCAGTTGTCAGCTGTACCTGTACCCAGTTGCAATGCCCTTATTCAATTTCCATGCGGTATACAACCCTGTCTCTCCACAGAGATGAGGAGTTCTCAAAGATGATGATGTGAAACATGGTAAGATTTTTTTTTAAATTAGCATCTAAATTGTGCCTGTGACTTATTTTTACTTTGCAAAATGGCGTGGTCCTCATCCCACTCTCCCATATGCTACATGTATCTTTATTTGAATGCACAGACAGATACCTAGGGATAGTGTCCAAACCTCATCCTCTTCCCAGAATTAAGTGCATCAGATATAAACCTTAGCATGGACTAGCTATTTCTGGATGGTCCTGCCCTCAAGATCCCTTTTTCTTATGCTTAACCTCAGGGGCTTTTCAGCTTCTATTATTCTGATTTGGACCTAATGAGACTCACCCGAAATGGAACCAGGATGAATCAGCAGATTAGCTCTGCAACATCACTGAGGGCCCTAGAAACCAGCATGCTGTCACATGTGCATCTGCAAAAAGGTTATTGTTAAGGCAAAACACACATTAGTGGGTATAAATCAGGTGCCAATTTTTGACCAAAAATTACCATTCTTGACCATGCCTCCAAGAGAATTCAGCAACTCATTTGTAAGAAGAGGTATAAACAGAAATCCACCTTGCTCTAAACTGTTCCCTAGCTCTGTTCCCTAGCTCTACTTCGCAACAAGGTAATGTATTTTCCCTGTTGCTATACATATTTTTCTGTAGTTTACATTCTTACTGAGTAACTATTTTTTTTTTTTTTTTTTTTTACAAATTATTTACCTTGTTCTCCATCTTCAAAAATCTTTGTGCAGCTTCTACCTCTCTAGGAATTTCACCAATTCATCACTGTGAGCATGGTTATTTTTTAATTGCTATCCATACTGGAGTAAATATAAATGACAAAAATCATCAAACATATGTTGCCTAAGTTGTATAAATATGCATATATGTTAAAGACGTGGTAGCAAGCAGGTGCACAGGAAATCTTCATAAAGTTAACAGCTACTGCAGTAATAATAAACTGATGTTACCCTTTCAAATGCTAGTCAGGATTTTGCAAACATTAGCCACCACTGTGTAATTTGAACAGTGCCACTGATACTGGATATCGTCAAGCTGACAACCCTTTTTTCCCCCTCAGTAACAAAGAAATAGAGTGAGTTTATTAAAGTACAAATGCCATTTTCATCTTGCAACATTAACTGTGTTGTCTGTATCCCAAAGGTACTGAGCCAGTCAACGCAAACAGCTGTGCCACCTACTTGCAACAGTTGTACGCCCACCACAAAGCACCAGTAGGAGGAGCAGGTTAAAGAGAGCCGTAAAGCTGATAGTGTACCTCACTTAGCAGTTTACCCAGTAGCTCGAGGGAAATTTCATCCCTTTAGAGAATATGCATTGTATGGAGAGCTCGTAGCACTGAGTATTCTTTTGCACTCGTCTCCTATAAACCACCTACTGCATTTTTATGTTCTACAATCACATACACCAAAACAGTGTTTAGCAAATTAACATCAAGCTAAATAAAAGGCATATCAACCAACTTAGCAGGCAGCTTTAGATGCTTCTCTAGTGAGGGTGTTGCATGATCCTTAGGCTAAGTTAGTTGCATTTCCCTCACATTCGCATTATTTACTTTTGGAATAATTGGACAAGTTGAACAACCAAATTAATTTATTTTCATAGGCTTTATCAGTAGCCCTGATTCCTGCTTGGGGGAATGAGACAAGTTGATGGAGGGAGGAGCTGGTTCAGCCCATACCCTAAAGCAGCCTCCACAGACAGGGTTTCTGTAGAAGTCCAACCACAGGATAAAACTGCCCTCTCACCCCATCCTCACCTGAGGATAACTCTGAAGTACGGCGACTCCCACTGGCTCCAAAAAATGCAACGTGCACTTGAATGTGTGTGTGTGAATTCAGCCCAGGATCTGTAAATTTCCACAGGCAGACAAAATGTGCTTTGTTTTCATGCTAGGAGAAGCAATCAATAAGTCTCTCTCCTCTTCCCTTTCAGTCTCTACTTTCTTGCCCTTCGTAATGCTACATAAAGAAGATGTGTACGCTCAACACAGCTATGGGTTTTTTTGAGCTACAACCCAAGAAAGATATTGCAATGAAAAGAAATCAGAGAAAATAACATATACGGACATTAAAGCACATGCCCTGAACTTTTGTTCTGTTAGTCTTAAAATGCCTAAAAGTGACATCCCTGCTCACAGCCTCTCCTAAAGTAGTATTACAGGAATAAGGCATCCCTAACACCATTGACATCCACAGCACAAATAAAACTCCTGAAGCTCTCCTAAGTGATGTTTATTTGAGGACAATATCTGCATATCAATGGATGTTTAGGCCCTGTAATCCTGATCCTCTGATAGAGTAACAGGAACCACACAATCAGTATTGAGTGTTCATTTAAAAAAAAAAAGAAAGAAAAAAGAAAACACTTTTAACTACAGCATGATTAGTTGCGAGTTTCTTCCTGCCTGTTCAATATAATTAACTAGGGCTTTATCTTACCATTATCCTTGTAGGCATTAGGGAATCAGTCTAGGAACTTCCTCCTCACAGGACTCTAATATACTCTTATCTTTCTGTACTAATTGAGTTATCTCATACTGTCACACAAGCTGCAGCTAAGGGAGGATGGATAAAGAGAACTGAAATCACTCTTGCATATTACTTTAATTCAAAGAACTTTAGCTGGGAAAGTATTTGATCACCCACTGGAACCGTTTCAATGTTCTGATTTCCTGACCTTTCTGGACATGATTAGGGAACTCCCACTGCTTAGCACAGCCCCATTATCCTACTTGCATTGTATTACTATTGCTTTTATACCAGCTACCTAACTTTCCCTCGATACCACTGATGACCACTGTTGCTTTTCTAATTCAATATTCATAAACTTTATTGGGATGCCAGGGCACACAGGCATTGCCAAAATAAATACAGCCAGAATCTTGTATGGGATATGTTTAGCGAGAGTAATGAAGTAAGTTGGTTTTATACAATATCTCTGTTTTGCAATACTGTCCATATCTCTCTTGGCTACAGAAGGCATCTACTGTCAGGTTGTTCCTACTGATGGTTTCTTTTTCCAACCTCACCTCATACTGAATTCTTATTTTCTTACTCTTAAGGAAGTTTTTGATGCTGTATTCTTAAAATTAAGAATGTGTTTGCAAGTAAAGTGACACTAACAAAAGTACCCAGGAAAAAAAGATTTAAAAGTGCCATAAAATATGTTATTGAGCATACAGAAAAAATACTGTTTTAAGTACTCATAGCAAAAAATAATGGACTGGCTTTCTTCAAATTGATTTTAAGTTGCAGCTAGAGCTATAAAACAAGTTGTTTAGCTACTTTTAATGCTTGAATAGCTAAAAAAAATGAATTAACAAATCATTAAAGTACATTTCAAGCCAAAAGTTATTTGTTTGAGATAACTTTGAACAACTGAACAAGGTTGGGACATGGTATAGAAGTTGGATCACAGTCTTAGTATAGCATGCTATTGCCATGTTATATAATACACTGTGTACTTCCATGATATTAGAGGAAGTGTCTTTTAAACAAAAAGTCCATTTTTTACTGATAACGGGATATATAAAGTTAATTGTTAGGAGAGGTCAAAAAGGACAAGAAATAAAAATGAACACAATACATTTCACTGGAATGAAGATTAATGAAATAACTGGCTTTAGAATATTATATTTTTCTAAATTGGCCATGGGAAAGGAGCAATACATAGATTAATTCCAACAGATTAATGATTAATTCAGATTTCAGCATTTAATTCAAACATAGTCAAGATAGTATGTTTCCTGTAGCCCTGGTAGAAAAAATTCCTTTTTTTCTGGAATAAGAGTGTTTTGTCAAGGACATTTTCATGAAAAAGCAAAACTTCAGAATATTTGTATGCATTCAGCACCCAGAACACAAATGTTTTCAGCAAATACTTATGGGGAAAAAAGTATTTGAATTTTCAGTTTTTCAATAGAAACTATAAACATTCTGGTCACAATTTTTTTAAAATAATTTCAACGTTTTCAGGGCAACAGAAATAATTTCTTGTCCACCCCTAGTTTACTGTGGCTTCTGAATTCTCTATTTGGTAGTATATTCAACCCCATTATTAAACATGCATTCTAGAATCTAAGCTTTATTTTAATTGCAAACAAACAGATAAAAATCTTTCTGGCCCTTGTAGTTGCAGGTAAATGCCTACCAACAACAATGCCTACAGAACAACAAATGAATGGATCAGTATTTAGCTTCTCAGAGGGGAAGGTGGTGAATGGGAAACCACATAAGAAGCAGAAGGGATGGAATCAGAATGGCTAGTATACCCTGCAGGTTGTGGAGGATTTTCTAGCTATTTGCTTAGAAGTCCAATGACAAATTCAGAATATGGAAAGCCTTAAACTGTATACCTCTTTGACGAAGAATGAATCAGAGTAACTGAGAATCAATTCCAGCCTATCGCTGGTTGCTATGGTTCAATGTAGTGGTGAATAGTGAAAGCATACTGAATTATCTGGTTCCTGGTGAGTGGTGTTAAGACACGCCACTGAGTGGTGGAGAACTCAGAGTTTGAGAATCCCTAAATATTCCAGCAAGTCCCCTGTTCCTTTAGCTCACACAGATTTCAGCTCTAAATTTAGGAGCCTCACTATCTGACAATTTCAACATACAGACCTGCATGGCTTTAGAGCCAAAGAAGAACATAGGTAAGATAAGTCAGTCACAATAATATATGACTTTAAGGACTTGTCTATGCATGCCGAGCCCCAGGACTACTGCTGAGAAGCATGCCTCACCAACTCTCTCCCGCTAAGTGCACCAAAGCCCAGAAATCAGATAGAAAAGCTGGCTTAGAGAAGCCCAGAGTAAACATGCTGGCACTGATCAAAGACTATCTGTCTCACATTTGCTTCTTGGCACCCAGTCAGTCACCAGTCAGTGACTAAACACTGCCTAATTTCTAGGTTTGGTGCTAAGCAGGGGTAAGCAGACAGGTCATAGATCTTGGCATCATGGCAGTGGTGTTGAAATGATCTAAGTCAATTGATGCCTGGAATGGAATCCAAGGCCTACAGTTAAAAGCCCATATTCCTTCTACAGGGCATGGAGAGAGTTAGGCACTTCAGAAGGGTGAACAAAGTAACCTGCCCACTGAGTAGGAACACAAAAGGAGATGCTAAGCACAGAGGTGTGCCTGAACTCCTCTGTGGAATATAGGCACCTCTGTCCATTTAGGATCCAGATGTTGGAACCCACTTCTGGGAATATAAGCCTTCTTTTTTAGAGAATTGAGTAATTCTCGCTCTTTTTTAAATACAGCAGCTAGGAAGGGGTGTCCTGGGTTTTTCTTCCATTGACAACTATTTCTGCTTTTATCCACTTACAGTTTAAGGAAAAATGCATAAAGAATCTTTCTAGCAACCCAAGACTCCCTCCCCACCCATGCAACAAAGTACCCTTAACCGCTAGGCTCCAGGTTATATTCCCTCCCTTCTGGGGCTTGGTTGCTTGCATTGATTGCTGCACAACGGTATAGCTTCAACAGAGTTTAAAGCACTCTCCAAAGGAATAGGAGAGAGAGGTTCGAATGCTCTCAGGCTGAAGGGGACATAGAGCCCTGGTCTCTCACTTGTGAGGCCACTGCTATAGCCTCTATGCTATTACAACCTCATGTCCTTTAGCTATGTTGGGGTTTTTTTTAAATGAAAGAGGTAGTGGTTACTATATTTTGGCTGAACTCAATACTTTAGCTGCACATTAGGTGTAGAGTGAGCATACTTACCAAATGGGACCCTTCAGGAAACTTAAGTATCACTCCATTAGCTTTCTGGATCCAAATGAAGCTTGGGTAGGAGCTAGGTACCTAGCAACTCAGGTGGGGCAACTCAGGTATAGACTGATAGTTTAGCAGACTCCAGGGTTGAGCAGGAGCTGAGCAGCACATTTCCAGGTTGTATGTCTCTGCTTGAGCTCCTAGGCTGCGTCCACATGAACGTGGACGTTTCCTAGGGACAAGTAGTGGCACTACCTGTCCCTGGGGAATGCCCATGCCACATGTGCTTTGGTGAGCAGCAAGTTTCTCCAGGTGGGATAGGGGGGGCTAGGGCCAGCACCAGGGTGGCCCCAGCAGCCTTACCTGGGGTCCTCCCAGGGCTGCAGCAGCAGTAATTGTGCCACACAGAGCCTGGCCAGCAGCTGCAGTATGGCTCTGGGCAGCCCGGTTCCGTTTTTGAGTGGCGCATGCTGCCTCTGTGTGTGCTGCTCTGCTTTTTCTTTTCCACAGGTTTTTTTTATATCCAGGGGTCAAAAAAACCCACAGAAAAAAAGAGCAGAGCAGTGCACGCATGGGCAGCACTCCCTTGCAGAGTGGAAAACATCTAATGATGTGATGTTGCAGCCGGCAAAGCAAGCAAAACTCTAGCTTGCATCCGTAGATGCTTCTCTAGCAAATCCCAGGATGTCATCCTCCCACTGTACTCAGCCTTGGTGAGACCACAGCTGGAGTACTGTATCCAATTCTGAGCTCCACAATTTAAAACGGATGTGGAGAAGCTTGAGAGAGTCCACAGGAGAGCCACGCGCATCATGAGAGGGCAGGAAAACAGACCTTATGATGTGAGGCTGAGAGCTATGGGACTCTTCAGCCTGGAAAAGCACAGGCTCAGGGGGGACCTGGTGGCTGCCTATAAGGGGTGTACATCAGGATCTGGGGGAACACCTGTTCACTAGATCACCCCGATGACAAGGTCCAATGGTCACAAACTTCTCTAACACCGTTTCAGGCTGGACGTAAGAAAGAACTTCTTTACAGTCCGAGCCCTCAAGACCTGGAACAAACTGCTTTCAGAGGTGTTGCAAGCACCTACTCTGGATTCATTTAAGAGTCAATTGGACATTTATTTTGCTGGGATCCTGTAACCCCAGCTGACTTCCTGGCCCTGGGGCAGGGGGCTGGACTCCATGATCTTCCGAGGTCCCTTCCAGCCCAAATGTCTATGAAATAAACGTAGACATGCTAAGACGCATTAATGCAGTGTGCGTCAATGGATAGAAAACGCATTCATGCGCATTAACATGTCTGCACACACTCTAATGTGACTTAACTATTCACACCTACATTTTATGTGCTGTAATGCACGTTAGTGCGTTGTGTAGATGTGCACCTAAATTGCCTTAAGCAAAGGCGCATTGAGTTTAGTCACGTGTATATACACATGTAAATAGGCCCTGTGAGTCAGTAACTGAATGGGATATAAAAATTGAAAGAACCTGCTATTTCTCTAAAGAAGAATGCAAAGGCTGATGCCCGAGTGCCTGAAGATTAAGGATACACGTCCAGTAACTAAAGCACTGGCATGTGATATAGGAATTAGCATTTATGAAGATGTCAAAGCAGAGAGCTCAAAGCTAGTTGTAAGAGGGCAAGAACCCATACTGAGAAGCCTCCATCTTAATTGGGGAACTGTGGTCAGAGATACCTCCAAAAGCCAGGAAGTCTGAAGAACTAATAGAAGGGTTGTAGGAGGGTGCTGCAGGAGTCTGTATGGCTGGCTGGAAAGCCAAAAAGGTGAAAGGAGCCAGAAAGGTATAGGAACAAGTGAAGAATGTTAATTCTCTTCCTTTTCTTGGTTGTAGTGTGAAGATCAAATTAAAAACTGTTGTGGAAATTCATCCTGTTTGTTGCATGGAGTTTGCACTCGGATACTTAAACTGACACTACAATGTGGACCCGAAGGCCAGGTTGACCATGGTGAAGGAAATGATGCACCTTCTAGTACAGTGTACAGGGTGCTGCTAGACGCAAAAAAAGTGCAGCTAGAACAGAAGGGTTGAAGCTCCTGTAAATGCTATTGTGACTCATGCTCAACAGAAACAGGCATAGATTGACTGAAACTGACCCAAATGGGCCACAGCAAAGAATCTGTTATGACAGAGAACTGGGAGAAGAACACACTTGTCAAAGCTTCAGGAAAATATTGTTCCTCAAACTGCCTGTCCAAGTAGTCATGATACCTGGAGTTGGCAGGGGTTCTGTAGTGAAAAAGACTAAAGATGAAGGAAGCAGGACATAGAACATGGTAGGAAAGGTAGAAAGACAATCTTAAGACTATGAATAAGAGTCTTGATGCAGGAATGTAGAAAGTGTGTCTGAGGGATTGATTGGTGTCTGTTCAGGAGTGGAGGGACATGCAGATGAGAGCCCAGGTTCAGTATCCTGGTTATGGGCTGACCGCAAACTCCTGGGTCCCTGTACCTCCCTACTAAACACAATCCGGTCAGTGCAAGTCATACCAGTATACCCATAAGATTGGGCAAAAAGCCAATGGAGCTGTAAAGCAGCAGAGAAGATACACAGAGTAGACCCTGAGTGCAGACAGTAGGCAAAAGCTTGCAAGGTAGAAAGGTAGGCCTATATGCAAAGGTAGCAGGTCCTATGCAGAAGTAGGCCAACTACTGAAAAATCTAGATCCTAGGATAAGCAGGCACAGAGTGAAGAAGGAAGGCAAATACCAGCCTAAACAAGGGACACACCTGTTATTCAGGAGAGGCAGGACTGATGTAGCTGAGGCAGTGTCCTTTTAAGGTTGTGCCTATGCTGCTTACTCCTCCTTTTATGGGTATATACAAAGAGAACCAGCAAACAAGTGGATGGGTATAGTCCAGCCATCATGAAGTCCAGTGCTCCCACTCGGGGAGTCTTCCAGATGCTTGCTGGAGCAGAGAAGATCAAGACACCACTGCTGAGGCTTGTAGTCAAAGAGACTGCATGACATGAGTGACTGAAGTTTAGTGTGGACATAAGGGAAATAACTATGTAGCCCCACTAGTCATCTCAGAAGCATTTAAACCACTACCAGTGTGTGACCTGGACAATCAGAGAACTACACTATTGATAGGAAGCCTTTTCCAATATTGGACTAAGATGTGGTATTCAAGCTATCAGATCGAGGGCAAGATGGTATATGCCAATCCTGGCACCTCTGTTACATTAGTATGTCCCTCTGTAGCTCCATACTTCCAACTATCAATACACTTACACTACAACTGCAGCAGAAATAGTTAAATTGTTAAAGATCAGGTAGCCACAACTAATTCATTTCCAGATCCTATGGAAAAAAGTACATTTTTTAAAAAATAACAAAAGGCTTATTATTCTACATGGGCATGCTTGAAAGGAATATGAGAGGGACTTAGACAAATGGACTAGGTCCAAATAATAAAGTACCAGTTTAAGAAAAATGCACAGGCCAAGATTACAGCAAATTATACACTCCTGTTCTCAAGCAGCATTCATACTCTTGAATTAGAGATATGCACGCTTAACTCTGAGGATCAGCACAGAGCCCTTAGCCTATAATGATATTTCCTAGGAAGAGAATTACATTTTTTTCACTCCTTTTGCAAATGGCTAAACTATTCTAAATTAAACTTTCAGTAAAAACAAATGAATCCCTGACAGGGAATTTCAGCCCCAAAAGTTCCAAATTGAAGTAAATTAAAAGTATTGGAAAATGGCCCTTTTTCTTAGGAGTACAGTTAAGTAGCCTTAAGTACAGATTTTTATTCTCTCAGCCTATAACCCTATGAAACACTACATTTCTGTGTAAGAGTAAATAGAGCTCATTAGCTCATAAAATGTAACAGGATCTGAAAACCAACCTTAAGGTTGGAAAGATAAGATGAAGCAGAAAGAGGAAACAGTATAGCTTCATCTTCATTCTTGCTTACTCTTCTTCCCCAGTAAATCCATTGTTCTGCTTCAAGCTTATGAAACATCCATCACTCAAAGGGAAACAATTAGAAACTGCTAGGAAGGCTGACTTGAGGGCTCAAATTATGATCTCTGTTACACTGTACTTCTATCAGGATTTAGGAATACCTCACAGTTGTGATTCTTTCTAGTAAAACCAGCAGTTCCCAATCTTATTTTTCTGAGGGGAGAACCAAAGTCCAACATCTATTAACTTACTGCCCTACTTGGTCTGAAGCCACTTCCTGAAATTGAATAATTCCCCTATTTTGGGAGCCATTCCTTCAGACTAAGAAAAAAAAAAAAAGACAAATTGTTTTTATATGAAAAAGAGGCAGGGGGAGGGGGGTTGTAACTCAAGAACTAGATGTAAGATTTCTGCTAACAACAAAAGCAGAAGTTAACCAAAACCAAAAAGGTTACAAGAAAAAAACTGTATGCAGGACATAGGCTGTCCTCTGTAGCTATAGAGTGCCCTCTTAAGAGTGGCTGCTCACTCTGCAAGGGCACCTAACTCCAAGTGCCACTTGATCAATAATAAGATATTCAGAAGGAGCCTTAATTTTATCTAACCAAAAGGACATGGATATCATCTTTCCTGACAACCAAGAACCCAGCAGAGACCTCTTAAAGGAAATCATCTCCATTAAGCTGTTGCCTGCTTGCAAGCAGTAGCAGTAGTGGCACTTACCAGTTTTCAGCTGTAAATGATCAGAGGAGAATACACCCTAGCAAAGCATTACATTTACCAGATGTTATATATCACAGGTACTCAACTTCCAGCCCCTAGGCCAAATACAGCCCATGGAGTCTTGGCATCTGGCCTGTAGAGATCCCCACGAGTCAGGAAATTCGGTGGTGGGAAAGCAGTGGCCATTAATATGGCCATCCTTCCCCCTGCCAAATTTCCAAACCCCAAGCCCACCTTGGGTCAGCACCAGGCTGTGCCCCCCCCCAGGGCTGTTTTGGGAGTGGGCCAGGCTACTGCATCTCCCTCCCCTCCCCCCCAGGGCCACATAAAGCCCCCTTCCCCCTGTGGGGCTGGGATGGAGCCAGGCTGCCCACCTCCACATGGCTGGATGGGGCCCTGCTGTGCTGGTGCCAAGCACTGGATTGGGATCACCAGCCAGATCTGGCCTGTGAATGGACCAGGCATTGCCCATCTGGCCCACCAAGCAGAAAGGTGGAGTACCACTGTTATACATGTACCTTTGGAATTAGTTCACTGCGATACTTTACTAGTCTTCCTGGACTCTAAATCTATCATTTCTAAGGCTGTGGCAGAGGTACCATGATCTTTCAGAAGTAAAGCATATTGCCACAGTGTGTGTATGCAGGCTGCTTTCATACATGGGTCATAATTCACTGTCATTTTGCCTTTCAATGAAAAATTGAATTTAAAATACAGTGTACTGAGTGGGCATTTGCAGCCTACAAGAGTACTAATGATTGCTATTTTAAACTTTTTTAAAACTTTTATATTACAGTAGTTTGATCCTGGATAACTATCATACTAAAAGTAAAAGTTTTAAAGTGGTAGATGGGTGACTTCACTTTTTATGGTGTCTAAGTGCATTGGAGGGAGAGAGAGGTAGAAACACTGTTCTTTAAGAAAGTAATTTTTTATCGTTATTGGAGGTTGTCGTACACCTTTTTCTGAATATTTTTGGATTTTTAGTTTATTTCAAGCTGTTCTCAGTATCAAATTCCTCTCAGAAGTTTTAAAATGCCTATTTGGGGCTACTACCTGGGAACCAAGTGACTAGTTAGGGCAAAGGTAGGTGGACAATTGAAAAAAAACATTTCCATAGACCATGAGTATTATGAAACCAAAATCTTCTAAACAATGGAAGAGAGGAGCTACAGAGGGGGAAAAGAAAATTGAGGGTTGGCCTAGAAGAAGAGATGTGATGTAGAGATTAGAGTAATAAATGATGAATAACAACAAGCAAAATAGAACAATATGAGGAAAGGAGGGAAGTGTACTTAAAAACAAAAGAGGAAATCTGGGAAGACTTCCTCTTAACTAGATCACTACAATCATCATCAGTGCTCTTCCAGCACTCTTCTGGGATACTAATCTTAACTTCTGTTGATGAAATAATTAGACCACTAAGTTCCTGACAGGTTAGACTTCTTCCTAAGGTAACCCTGTCATGCTTAACCACCTGCCCTAAGAATCTTCACATCAATTCAATTTATCTTAAATCTAAAAAAGCTTGGTCCAGTCCTACAAAGCACTTCCCATCTCAGATGTCCTTGATTATCCCAAAGTGACCTGTGTCTTACAGAAATTTGGTGCTCCCTTACTTGTAATGTTGAAAAATAATTGCATTAGAAATAAAGGTTAATGAAAGATTATAAAAGAGTCCTTTATGCAGAAGGAAGGAATACCACGCCGCTTTTCCCTACATGACCAGTTTGCTTGCAGCCATTGGTTTTTAAGTCTTGTTATCCATTACCTCCTACATCTGGGCATTGGTAGGTTGTCTGGTAACCTAAGCACCCTCAAATGTGCTAAGCCTCAGAGGGAGCTGAATATGCTTAGTACCTTTCAGCACATGTTCAGCACTACACAGAATTAAGATGCTAATTGGTCAAGTAAAGAAGACAAGGATAAAATTGGAAAATAAAATTATTTGAAATAAATGCAGAGAGAGCCTGTAAGAACTTAGCATTACTAAATATGATAGCATTATCTTTTGGATGACAGCATCTCTGTCATGCTAATAGGTTGTCTATTGCTGTGGCTTCTTAGCCAAGAGATGTGTATCTAGTTGTTCGATCAAGGTCCAAATACAGATTACGTAAATGTCCGCACTTTAGGGAAAGTGCCCATTCTCTTACCAAAAGTTTCGCTTCATATCCAAGGCATCCCATCGTAACCAATTTCATCATCTTCCAACCATCAGTTTTTATATAAATCATCTTTTATCCTTGAATAATCTGTAGGGATATTAGCTAATCCCTACCAAATTCACATGAATAGTCCTTACAGGCTGCCAGTCAGTGGCTGTAGATAAGAGGTCTACAGGCTACTATCTAGCTAGTACAAAGTGGATCTACAGTCAATAAATGTGCAAGTTGTAACATTTAAGCAGGAAACATCGATAGATTGATAGAGAGAGAGATAGACAGAGAGAGCACCAATAACACTTGAATCAGATCAAATAATCTGTGACAAGTTTATAGAAATCTGGTGCGATTTTGGTAGTGAAATCTTGCATCATTAAAACTGCAAGTTCAGTTCACCACCATGATGGTTATAGTAGAATTAATTGCCTAAATAGTATATTCATGACTTACAGTTTATAGTTTCACTGCACCAAGAGACTTGAAACCTATTGGTCTTCATTTACACTAAGTCAATAGCTGGGCACACCTCCTTTCACAAGAACCAATCAAAAATATGTAATTTTTTTCCCATAGAAACATTGCTACCAATAGCCTGAATATGTTGAAATAACCAATTACATCCTGGCACACTCAAAAAACACATAGCAACAGCAATGACAGCATGGCAACAGCAGCTGCTACACAAAGGAAAAATTAGAAAATTACTCTCTAGAAAAAATACATTCCGTTAATTCACTTTGTTTATATTTTCTTTCATGGAAGAGTTATAGAAAACACAGGAAGATATACACTTTATGTACAGCTAACCAGTTTTATATATTTTCTTACAGTATAGTGAATTATTTTTATTTAAAGAAAAATATCTCTATAGCGGAGGTTCACTATAACCATAACTGCAAACTGCATATTGAAATTCATTTAAAAAAACCCTCTCCTTAACTACAAATGGAGTTTTTACTATATCAGAGTTTATAAGTGGTTTGCACTGTATGTAAAATGCATGATGACTTAAGTATGACAAGTCAATTATCTTCATCAATGGGAAGACAGCTGATAACTTGCAAATGGCCCAGCCACAACGGAGACACTGGGCTCCATTAAGATAAATACTACATCAGATTAAACCATTGTATATATTCTTTATACAGTACAGATTTTGCTATGCCATCAGATGTATTTACAGGAGTTTTCACATAAAACAGAAAAGTAAAGGGTTTTTTTCATAGCTGTAAGTAGACGTGAAGTCATCCAAAAGAATCTTAAAATGTTATGACCAGTTTCAGTCTTTGGAAGCCCCATGTATGGTTGCCATTCCTTTCCAGTGTGAATTTGCCCATGAGAAAGAGGCAGTACTGCTTGATTTATACCACACTAACCATGAGATAGTAAGGGGCTGTCCTCATGACTGCCCTTGATTTATACCAAACTAACCATGAAACAAGCAAAGGACTGTCCTCAGTCTCTTCAAAGTAGGAGGAATGAGCACCTCCTTCCTCATCAAGGTCCACTGCGTTTAAAAACAAAAGCACAAGATGCAGAAGCACACAATGTTTATTTCTACCATTAGAAGCAAAACAATGCCTCAAAGAAACTCTTTACAGTCAAAGTAATTATGCCATAGCTAAATATGTTGCTTATGTTTTTTGTCTTGTATGTAGCTTTCTAGAATACTAAGGCCCTGGACACATGACACCTTAATATTTTAAATAACTTTTCACCAGTTGTGTACACCAATGCATATCACACAAAAATCTGGAACAGACAAACAACCACTTATCTTAGTGTAGCTGCAAGACCTCCTAAGGCCTTATGTGGCAAGCGAGCAATAATAGATTTGTATTGAGGCAACTGCTCCACCAGGATGATAGTGTACACACAGCATCTATAACCAGTGTAGCTTAACAGGGGATTTTTATCATTGTGTCTGCTCCCTTTTTACATTGATATAATGGCAGATTATAATAGTGTAAATGTTTTGTTTGTCCAGACCCTAAGTAACTTATTTGTGCTGCTATAGTTAGCATAATTATTTAGTCTAAATCCTAATATTTGATAGGTATTATTACAAGCAAAATTAATCTATGCCATGCTTAGGTACAAATGTTTTTGCCTTGTTAGAAAAATGGCTAAATGTGATTTCACCATGCAATAATTGAATATAGTTATTTTAGTTATGCAAATAATATGCAAAGTCATCTAATGATTTCTATTGATGCCGGTTATGACATTTCAGCATTATCCTTCACTTCTTGGCTATCACAGTTCAAGTCTCTCTCTTAATGTTTGCCCATTTTCTGTGAATGAATATGTACTAATTTTTTCTCATTCTGAAAACCCTGAATTTTTTTGTTTAATTATGTTAACTTATTAACATTGAGGTATTGATGATGCTGGCAGTTCAATATGGGCTACTTTGTGTGATGGCAAGATTTTTTTTAAAGTTAGGCTTTGGAATTTGGGGGGGGTCCTACACTTAGTAGACAGGTACTACTATAACCACCATTTTACCAAGACTGACCCCCATGCTTATTTTATGCACTTATTAATCTCATTGATTCAGTGGGATGACACTAATGTCATTAAATCCACTCAAGGTGGCTAAAATAAAGAACATTTATAAGCCTTTGCAAGATTAGAGCCAACCTCACAATAAGACCCTCACTATGAGTGAAGTAACACAAATGGCATGGAAAAAGGTATAGATCAGGATAAATCTCTGATATTCTAATAGCAGTCCAACCAAAGGCATAGATCTCTCCACATCGATCTAATGCTACCTGTGATAGTTCTTATTATTTAATGTTGTTCTATGGTCCTGCCCAGAGGCACCAGTCAGGATCAAGGCCCCATTTTGCAAGGCACTGCAAAAAAACCAGAGCCAGACACACACTCTGTAGAGCTTTAAATCTTATTCATGCTTTAATGCATGAGACAATCACCATTTGAAGCCAAGAAGGTACTTTATATCATTTATGTTATTGCACAGTTAGATGCACCGAGGTTTTGTAAAGATTCAGCCTTAATCTTCTGGTATGTAATTTCCTCTGCCCCTTGTCCTGCTTAAGAGGTTGTTTCATCAGTTCTGAAGTTTATTTTTGGGCCCCAGAAAGCAACACTCAGTAAAGAACTTCAACCATGACTACTCTGAAAGAAAACAGTATTCTCTGAAGTATTGTCCTTGTGTTCCTTTTTGTATTCACACACTTGATATTCCTGTTCTATTCCATTGACCAGGTTCACAGTGAACATAACTGTGATAAGGATCATTATCATCAGCTAGTTACTCTCTCATTTTTAGATAACGCTTCTCTTGGTTGTGACTGGAGAGTAAGGCAGTACTACTAAGCAAAATACCTAATGGCTGATTTGGCAATTTTCATTGCTAAAACCATCAGTGAACAGTCATTAATGTCCTTACACTTCTTTTTACTTTATTGTGAGTACAGTTACTTACCTTATTACTCAGAGAGCTCTCTCTTGTGGATTCACTGCCATTTTAATCCTCTTTATTTCTAATATGGAAAGTTGTTCAAGCCTTCTTCTCTAACATGCTCCCTTTACAGACATGTAAGGGACAATATAATTACCCACTGGTCTCATGAATCAAAGGTGGATGCAAAATCTATAAACTTTAAAAAATAAACCAACTAAATTCCCCCATACCTGCTCAGTACTCAGAAGCAGTCTTGCTCTTGTCAAATCTTCCTCTGACAACATATCTTTTCTCTCACACCATACCTTTTCCCACACCTCTACACCTCTGCTTTTTGCGCAACTCTCCTCTGTTAGCTGATGGATTTGTACTCTGCTTTTTGTAAATGGTTGCGTGTAGCTGCACCATCCCAGAAGCAATGCAAGGCAGGAAAGTTCCCTCTGGGAAACATAATTTCATTCCTGTTCCCCTTTTCCCCCTTCCATTGCCTTAGCTGCCACTGACTCAGCTGCAGTGCTGGGAGGAAAAGGTATGAGGGCAGTGGACTAAACCAAAGTTCCATATAACTTTGCTTGTGTTTGGTGCAGAGAGTTATGTACACTTAATGCTCTCTCATATATGCATACGCTGACCCCAGATCCAATGCTTCACTGGAACAAAAGCAGACAGAAAACTGTGCTGTCTGCCTTTGTTCCAGTGAAATTGGAGACACACACACACACACACACACCTCTCAGCATTAGCTAGCATGCGGGTGGTGTGGCCAGATGCTGGCTGGGGAGAGGGGGATCCCTGCTTGAGCAGTGAGCAAGGGGGGGGATGGGGGCAGGGGGAAGCCAAGCAGACTCAGCTGTGCCTGCAGTCTCCACCTCCTTCTCAGCCAGCCAAGCTCCAGCTAGGGAGGAGAGGGGCAAGGGCATCCCTGCTCTCTGGAGCAGACAACCCAGCCCAGGGCTAAAAAGCATGCTGGGATGCTGGAGGACTCTGATTTAAATTAGACCAGGAAGGGGTCTGGGACAGAAGTTCCATAAACCAATTTGACCCAAATCAGTTAAGTCTGATACTATATTCAACCCGGTTTATCTTAAACCAGTTTCGGCCATTTTGTAACTGGTTTTTGTGCACTGAACTTATGTTCTGTTACAGGTTTAAACCAGTTTCTGATCACTTAAACCAGTTTATGTGTAACTTCTGCCCCTAGCCTGACAGAACACCTTTCAGTGTTCAGGTTGGCTCCCACTAGGTAAAAGCAGTTGTAGTACTAAAATTACCAAGGGCCAACTGTTTCCTTTCCCTCTTCCTCCACATAACAGTTCTTAAAAAAATCAAGATCAATAGCAGTGCTGAGCAGACAAGAACTGATGAATATGCTGCAGGTGGCAACACCTGTGTCCTTCTAATTCTACCTCAGAAGCTATACAGGAGGAGTAGAGAATGTGATAATGACACAAAGTCAGAAGGGAAAGTGAGATTTGGGTAATGTCTAAAGCAATGACCCTGACATGTGGGAAAATTATTGCTACGACAGGGGCAGTTAAAGTGACCCGGGCAATTCTTTCTCCAATTGTCTGTATGACAAAAAGGGTGACACATTCTACAAAATCTGCCTGCTTTAATCCAAACTATTCTATAAAAGCAGATAACACCTGTGTGCCAGATACATAAAGATGCATGTAATCTGCTCATGATCTATTTGCAGAATGTGCTAGCTGTCAGTTGCTTGATGTACAGTGGGTTGGTGGGGAAAAAAAGAAAAAGAGAGACTGGCTGACTCTGTTGCACAAACTTGGAAAGCTTTCTTTAACTTTCTTGCTGTTTGCTTTTCTCCTTCAGTCAATGGCAGTTTTGACCCCACATAATTTGTTAGATAAAACATCAAGTACTGAACACTTAATCCACACTCTTTGTAAACTGACAGGTTGGACTATCCATTTACCTGCCTAATATATTTTTGTGCTACTACCAGATCCAACCAAGTTGGGTATCTCAATACGTGATCAACTCTAATACATCAACAGATAATGACAATGAATACATACATCACTGAAATGAAAGATTTTTGAGTTTTCATATAAGTACAGTAATACATTCCAACATTGTAAGAGCAGTAGTTTCTGTCAATCATCCTGAATTCTCTGTAAGCCTCAGACATATAAGTCACACTGAGAGGGTTATGCATTTCACAAGTGGATTTATATATAAATACTTTCTCTGGCTCCAGTTCAACACAACAAAAGAAGTCAAACATTAGTCTGTATTTGTATTTCTTCACTGAAGTGTTTTGACATAAACTGCATACAATCCTAGCTGAAAAGTGCCATACATTTTGGAACAAACTGCTACTTATATTTCTATTGTTCATGAAATGCCAAAGTTTTTGCTTCTTAGAAACTTAGGCCCCATTTCCAAAAGCTTCATAGGAACAGTGTGCTTTCTAAAAGCAACAAAAATCTGAACAAATCCCTCCTTTCTCCCTTACCCCGCTTCTTTTCTTTTTACATAGTCTCAGAGTATCCCCTACCTTATCAACACAACTGAAAAGTGCAGCTGGAATTTGTTACAAAGTGAAATGTGTGTAAGACATGGTGTTAAATTTCTATTCAATCAGAAGGGAAATGCCTATTTAGAAAGTATATAATATAGCAATATTTCCACTCATGAGCGCCAAATGTGCTATATATATTGATTTCCTAGGTCAAATACTCCTCTTAGTTGCATTGCTTGAAATCTGGGATAATACGTTGACAAGAATCATTTCTATAAATCCCCAGGTTTGTAATGGACAATGGTCTTAGTCCCAGCCCAGCCCAGTAAAACATGCATAGGCCATTCCTATGGCATAATTATCCTCCATGTAATACAAAGCAGTCTAAACTTTATCAATGCTCTAAATGGCATTGGCCAGCAAAGTCCTCAAGGGACTGATATTTCAGCTGAAGATCATTGGAGCACAATGGTGCCACTTTCTTTCCTCTCAGGATCAGGGAGCCATAATAGTTTCCCTAATACCATCTACCACTCCCCTGTGCAAAACATGCCTCAGACAGGAGGCATGCTAGCCCCATATCTCTAGGGACTAGCATGGGGGAATGCTGCTAGGAACAGAATAGCAGAAAATATTAAGAACATGTTCCATTTTATAAGCATCCTCCTTTTATTAAATTATGCTGATAAGCACAGCATATTCATTGGCTTCAACTAGCCAGTGGTCCTTATGAAAATGTGCTGGTTTCATTAGACATCCAGTACTGTAGTTTAGTTCAATGAGTTTAATTATGAGAAAGGAAAAAATGTAAGAAAGACGTATATGAGACTGAATTGAAATGTGCTGGTTCTGGAAAACAAAGCATTGTTTTCAATGAAAAGCTACTAGTGTCAGTGAAAATATTCTGCCTTGAAAGGAAATCTATTCATTTCCATAAAAATATACTGGCTTGAGTATGCATGGATTGGTTCCACTGGGGATGTATTGGATTCAGTGAAACTGCATTAGTTTCAAAGCATGTTTATCCATGCACTAAAAATGCATAGGTTAGAAGAATTAAAGAGGCATGATGATGGCTACCCTGAAGCCTGTGATCTGAAATGTAATTCTTATTAAAATTGATTAAATTGACTAAACAATGATATAGACATATTGGTGCCTTATATCACTTTTGTGAAAAAAATGGTATCAAGACTCTTAGCAGAAGCTATGAATACACGACACTATTTACCTTTACCACACCACTAAAAATGTAATTGTGGGCATCTAATGTTTTTTTTCCCAAAAAAAGTGCAAGCAGAACATAATAGTGATTTTTTTTCTCTTATCTCAATGAGTGGCATTCATTCCAGAGAAGCACAAGGTAATATACAATTAAAATCTAAGGGATGCCCTATTTTGAGATTTTAAGAGGGACTCAAGGGATATGCGGGCTTGTGCTTACTATCTGCATGTGAGTGAAATCATTCTTTTTGACAAAAGAGATAAACCCAAGATATACTATGCAGAGGTACTGGACCCAGTCCTGCATTCTTACTCAAAGAGAGAGCTTTGCCTGCATAAAGGAAGTAGGATCAGGCCTATAATTTTGGGTTATGTTGTAACGTAACATGTTTGCTGCATTGATCTGCTCACAAGTGCTTGTTTCTGTGACCAATGAAAATGGAGTTTTAAAAATATCTTGCATTATATTGTTTCATGTAAATAATGGTGTTTATGAAATACAATTATTAGATAGGTATTTCAGCTGCATCTAGTGCTACACAATAAGGCTTTGGTTAACCTGCTGTTGTAAGTAATATGTCATATACACATCATTTAGAACCACTTGGGCTTCTCTGGCTGCTTCTATTGTAAAAGAAGAATTGTGAGTGATTCTAAAAGCTCAGGTACTTGTTTTGATTTGTCTATAAAAACGTATCAGTAACTTTATTATTTAGTTTGTCCTGCTGACTAATGCAGCTACCTACTCATGCTAAAGAATGTACATAATACAAAGGCTGTTAAGTGCCTGTACTATTTTTATAAGCAAAAACATCAATAAGTACTTGACTTTGAAGTTTTTACCATCCATTTTCCAGTATGACTCTAAATGATAAAACAGTCTTCTGCTTGCCTTTTTGTGACACACAATAGAGCTCTGTTTACTATATAGCTTTTTTCATGATGGGACCTTTGTTTTTCCCCAGATGAAAACACTTCCCCTAACTAACTACTTATGCATGAGGGATGTAATTTTTACATGTTTATTGAATTAGGCCTTTCTGATAGCTAGCAGTACGCAATAATTTCACATTAGTCAGGTATAAATATCCCAGGCCCCAATCCTGCAACTGGATCCCTCTGGGAAGATCCTTTCATGTCTGTGCAGATTTCATTGCAAATATATGGGTCAAATCAGTCTAGAAGTACTTACTTTTTACAGGGAAGAGCAAAATTGTTGGTATGTCATGCCTTGATATGCCCCTGTTTTTTCTGTATGTTGTAAGTTAAGAGCTCATGGCTACAACTGAAAAATAGACAATAATTTTGACTGTATTTTAAAGCAGCAGTTAAGCTAGGGTTAGAGCATCTTTTGCTTAGAAAAGGAAAAAAATACAGAAATAATGAAAGGGCTATAATTCACGAGCAATGGAAACACTTCTCATCTAATTCCATGTTTTCTAGAGTTAGTTGTGCCATATTCTTAGTTGGTGTAAATGTTTGTAGCTCAGTGGAACTGACTTGAGTGGAACTCTGCTCTTTTAACAACAGCTGAGGATCTCTCTCAGTTGACTGCAGTTTTGTAACTTTAACACATTGCTTCAAGTTGTCCAGTAAGCTTCATCACAATTCATCAGAGTTCTAAAATAAGATGTATTCCTAGCTGACTGGTTTACATTTTCTTTAATTTTTGGTTGGAAGGCAGGAAACAAAGTGGCAGAGGGAAGCCCTAGTTTCATTTTTTTTTTAAATATTGCTTTTTAGAGCTTACCATTGAAAAGGTGCTCACCAGTCTGTCTCATATGGCAAACTGTAGAAGTGTTATGCTCTTAAAACACAATATAAATATTCTATCATCAGTATTGCGATGTGAGAAGTTTTTGGTTAATGTTAACTTTGTAATGGCAGTCACTGTATATGAAGGAGAAAGTCTTCTCAAGATAAGGAGAATATTCTTCAATTAAGCATCTTCTAAACACAACTTTTTTTAAGTTCCTTCCAAATGTTTCATTTATCCATAGTCTTTCATGATGCATTAATCCAGCTGTGTATATTAAACAGAGCCATTATGAAGCCTTACTGCTTTCTTTTATATCTACTGTTTATTTTACTGTCCCTATTATTTATTATTATTAGCCTTTATTATTATTATAGATCCATTGTGTTATGAGTTGTATAGTAAGACAGTCTTGTTCAAAAGAATTTATAGTCTAAGGGTAACTCTACATGTCACCGTACAGTGATGTTGCTATGGCGCCATACTTTCGTACTTCCTTTTGGACCTTTTGGAAGTACTAAAGCACGGTGCAGTACAGGTGGTTACTGTGCCATGCATGTAGCACACAGTTAAGTTTTGCCACTACATCACTGTAGTGGTGCACTATACCAAGGAAGTGACATAGCTGGCAATCACGTGTAGACCCATGTGATCACTATGTTGCCATAACTTGCTATATGGTGACATAGCACATCACTACGTCATCGTAGGGCAATGTGTAGATGTGCCCTAAGGCCCTAATCCTATAAACCAGCGCAGGAGTAACTTCATATACATACATGCTTCAGTTAAACTGCTAACATAAGTAAAAATGTCTTATGCATGTGTATTTACAGAAGTGACCAAGAATTTGAGTCAAGGTAAAACAAGCAGATAAGACAAACTTTCAACACAAATCTGTAAACCAAAACAATAGAATTGCCCAGAAATCAAAGAGTTCTGCATGGCTGAAGTGGTCCAACCTCCATGGACCTCACTGCTGGGTAAAAGGCTATAGCTAGGCTGACCACATGGAAATCCCAGAAATCTGGGACACCATCCTGGAAATCCAGAACATTGTCCTCCGCCTCCTCCGCATACTGTCAGAACTTGGTGGGGGTAGGGCTATGTGCCAGGCAGGCAGCAGTGCCTGCTTGCCTGCCCACCTGCAAGGTGCTCTGCGCTGCTCCAACTCCTAGCCAGACTGTGCCCTGCGCCCCTGCATTGCCAGAATGCCTGTTATCATTCTCAACATCCAGCTGGGACCAGTCTCTGTAATACAGGACTGTCCCAGCTATCCTGGGATATATGTTTACATGAGATATAGGAGTGGGGACAGAAAGGCAAAGCCAAGGGAAACAGTAAGATCAGTAAGATCAGTGTTATGCTGGCTAGAGAGTGTATGACTTCACTATTCAATTCAGTTCAAAGTAGGGGATAGGTTGAAACTTTTCCTACTGCAAAGGCTGTTTCCACAACCACACACAAACCTGTGCCCGTGTCCATGTTTTAAGGCCATTTACAAAATTTACAATTTAAATATTAAAATGTTACACAACAGCATCATAAATTTCTGGCTATCAGTATCCTCTTTATCTCCTGGCCTCTCAAATGTCAAGCCCTCTTAAGCAAAAACAAACACAAAATAGAACACCTACTGTTATGCATCAGTGATATCTCTGGAGCCTTTAATGTACGTACATTAAGGGTATGTACAAGCATTACATTTAGATCACCCTAGCTAAGGTTAGGCCTGGTGTGTAAACATACAGAGGGCTTGGATTGCCCTAAAAATGGCACACCTTGTCTAAATTTAGTTCACTTCAGAGAAACTAACTTTAGATTGGCCTGGGGTTAACCTGATCTAGCAAGACCTAGTGAATTCCTGCACTCATTCATAGCACAGCCCTAAGACTGAGAAAGCTGACTCACTGTCATGTCCAATGTCATGACCCCAGGACTGTGCTGTTTTGACACCCCCCACCACTGAATGGGCTGTTTCCCCATCAGCCTCCTTCCCACCCCTGTGTACCCATGAGACCCTATGATCCTGCCAGCCCATCTCCACACACCCCTCACAACTTACTTCTAGCTGCCCACGCCTTCTCCTAGCAAGTAGTGAATGCATGGGACCCAGCTCAAGGATAGGCAGCTTACACTAATGGAGCACTTGTTTGCACCTTGTATGTCATTCTCTGCTGCTCCAGCTGGTACTGCACTTCTCTGCCCATCTGCTAAGAAGCAATATATAACATATGTAATATATTATATACAATAAATAGATATTAATATACTACACACATTTTAGTTAAAATTTCAAGAAGTGCTTAATGTCTAACAGTCTCTATTTTGACTGAAACAACTGTACAGATGAGTTCTACATCTGGGGGGAAAAACATACAAACAAAACAAAAAACATTACTGCCTTACCCTATCATTTTAAATCCTCAAAACTGAATTTAAATCCTGGCAAGACAAACTCCCCTTGCACCAGGACTGGATTTAACCTTCTGTCTATCTAACCTCTTAAATGTATTTGTTTATATACCTTAAGAGCTGTAGATGACAGTGTATAAGATAATATTCTGGAAAAGAGGACTAGGAAAGCATAAAGCACAGAAATATTTCTCTCAGACCAACAGCTCCGAGCTACACTTTAGGCAAAAATTCTGCCCTAAGTTCCACTAAGATACATTTGGAATAATTCCACTGACTTCCATATATTTACTTCAGATTTCCATTGGTGTAAATGAGAAAAGAATTGATCCAGAATCTCTAGGCAAGCTGAGAAAGTCTTCCCAGAACACACATCATACCTTGGGTAATGATGAAATCACTGTCTTTATGTTTCTTTCATGCACTATCAAGCTTCCATGAGTGATACAGCTTTGTGTTTCTTTAGCTGCTTCTTTAGCAGTTTTAAATAAACATTGGGTTGCACCCCCCCACCCTTCTATTTTACAAGAATATACATTTTTCAAGTCTAAACAAACAACATGTATTCACTCCTTAATTGGCTTTTGTCAGGAGACATTCTTACTTTCCACTAAGAAAGATGTATTCTTTGATGTCTTCATTAAAAGATCTCACAATTTTTTTTCAGAGAAATATATATGTATTTTGGTAGGGCATGCTTTTGTCTCCGACTTTGATTGTTCCAAAATGCCAAGAATGCCATTTTAAATGTGTGTTATTTTTAACAGAATTTATGTTAACGAACAAGGTGGATATTATTTGTTACTTTAAACAGTATAAAGAGTGGAGCCAATTGAAGTAAATCATAATTGCTAAACAGGATTAAGTTTGCAACAGCTTCTTAAAAGTCTGTAAGAAAGCAGATATAAAAATAGATCTAAACAGAGGAAATACATTTTGTATGTAGTTTCTATCCCAGACCTCTGTTCTCTAAAATGTCAGTACTATGAATCAATGTTAGTGAAACAATAACCTTAGTTGTCTTCTATTTTCACTCTGTGCAAATTATTTGTATTTCACATGATACTGCTTTCTCCCTGAACTGGCAAATATTTTCTTACTCCTGGATCTGTGTGCTACTAATGGCGATATCCTATCAGACTGAATTACTTTTCTTACATATTTGCAAGTTAAGACAATCCTACTCATTTGGTTTTAGCTCATACATATTCTGGATGGATCCTACAGATCCTCCATTCACAGATCACCTACTACCTATTGTGGGAGTACTGCTCATGACATGTCACTCTCCCATGGTGGAAAAGGCACTTATGCCCTGAATAGGACATGTTCAAAGAGACTATTCAGAGTAGATGATGGAGAGTTCCTGTGTACCTACAGAGAACTGTGGAAAAAGTTTCTGTACAAGCTTTGTGTAGGTTGCTGTAGAAGCCTGCGACAGGGCACTTAGATTCATAGATTGTAAAACTGGAAGGGACCTCAGAAGATGATTGGGTCCAGCCCCCTGCACCAAGCAGGAAAGATAACTGGGGGTCAGGTGACGCCACCAAGGTGACTATCTAGTCTCCTTTTGAAGATTTCCAGAGTAGGTGATTGCACCACATCTGGAGGGAGCTTATTCCACAGTATGGACACCCTGACTATGAAGAAGTTTTTCCTAATGTTGAGCCTGAATCAACCTTCCAGCAGTTTGTGGCCATTACTCCTGGTTTTCCCCTTGGGTGCCCTGGTGAACAGTTGCTCACCAAGCCCTTGATGTAGTCCCCTAGTATAGCGATAAGCTGCTACCAGGTCCCCTCTCAGCCTTCTTTTCCTCAGGCTAAAGAGTCCCAGATCCCTAAGCCTTTCCTTGTATGGCCTGCCTTTTAAGACTCTGATCATATGGGTGGCTCTTCTTTGGACTCTCTCAAGCTTGTCCATGTCCTTGCTAAAGTGTGGTGCCCAGAACTGGACGCAGTACTCCAGCTGTGGTCTCACCAGTGCAGAGTAGAGCAGAAGAATTACCTCCTTGGTTTTGCTGGAGATGTGTCGATTGATGCATGCCAGAGTATTATTTGCCCTACTGGCTAAAGGATCACACTGCCGGCTCATATTCATATTAGCACTCCTTTCATTTTAAGAGAAGAGAAGACTTTAGAAACAGCTGAGGCAGCAATCAGGGAAGACACCTGACCAGCAGGGAGTGGGACTTGACATATATATAAGCCCAGGGCCTGAAGTAGGAAGGGAGTCTTACCCTGGCAGGTGGCAGGGAAGGAGTTTCTAAGCAGGCCACTGAGAGAATGACTCTGATTCACACCAAGTATGTCTGTGGGTAGGCAGCCTTAGGGCTGGGAGTGCAGCCTTAGGGCCAGTGGAACAGCCAGCATGCAGCCTTAGGACTGGGGACCATCTGGTGGTTTCTAGAAGGGACTAAGTAGAGGTAACAAGGTCCCACCTGGCCCAGGGAGAGAGGGGCCAGAGGGCCCAGAGAGGGAACAGAGGGCCAGAGGTTCTGGGGAACAGATAGAGCCAGGGTGCCCATATGTGTCGCTGGTCTAGAAGCAGAACCAGGGCTCAGGAAGAGACAAAGGCCAAGAAGGACTACAGTCAGAGGCTAGAGAGCCCATGGGTCTCAACTGGCCTAGGAGCAGGGCCAGTGTCTAAGGAGAAGAATTGAAGGCCAGGGTAGGGGAGGAGGCATAGCCAGATATGTAGGGGGCCAGAGTGCCCATAGCCCAGAGAGGGGCTGGTATAAGGACAAACAGAGCCAGGAGACTGCAGCCCATAAGGGCGTTTATGATTTATTAGAATGTGTGGCATCTGCGAGGCATAGGCATGTGCACTAGGAAGGATGGCGCCCATGTAATTAGCCCTTAAAGCAATGAGCATGGAAATCTGTAGGTTCAGGAGTGTGAGACCAGGCTCAGGAAGCCCTGGGGCAGCCTCCCTTTTCTAAAAATCATAAAAACATCAAGGCATGGAAGGTGAAGGGAAGGAGAGGTTGGCCAAGGAAATTTTAGAGGAGACTGATTTCATTTATGTGAAGTGAATCAGATCTTCATGAATATTCATTTTTAAATGAGGAGTTAGCCTTTTAATTGTGGAGCTAGTAATAGTACATTGGAGAGAGGCAGCCAGCCATTAAAATGCACCCTACTGGGCGCATCTACAGATGTTTACTGCAGTAAATGTTTGCCTAATTAGCTCTACAGTAAAGTCTTGATGTCTACACATGCAGCCCTATTAGACTGCAGGAAACTAATTAACTCTGCCATAGGTTAGTACTTGTAAACACAAGTACTACTCCACGGTGGCATTTCTTGTGCCACTATGCATGTGTAGATGCTGACAGGGCTAGCTAGGGCATGAGGGTGCTTCAGTACAGGGGCTGCCTGCTGCCTAGCCCCACACTGGAGCACCATCTTGCCCCAGTCAGCCCCTCCCCAGTATATTGAACTGGGTCAGAGCAGCCCCGGGCTGACAGGCTGACCCCCCAGGCTCTCTGCCAGCCAGGACTGCTACGACCAAGCTCAACGTGCTGTGGTCCTGGGCACATGTGAAGACACTGCATCCAGGAGCAAGAAACTCTAGTACAAACTGAGTCAGAGTTTATTCAGCCAGGCTAATTTTGCAAGTTTCACTGAGTGTGCGTCCCCACACCTGCATGAACACACACACACACTCACACACACACACTTATCTAAATATACTCAAATGCAATTGCCTCTGTCGGTGGGCCCTTGAGCAAACTATAGAGCAGAATCTGTGGTTACTAAGTACCTAAAAAGGGGATCCAGCTCTTGTATTAATTATGGAAACACTCCTGCAGATTCCTGTGGGGAGTTGGATCAAGCACTGTGGACATAGTGCCCCTACCTCAGCTCTGTAGAAAAAAATCCACAAACCCTCTGTGTCCACAGCCCAGCCAAGCATGAAAACTTCCATCTCAATATACAGGAGTTTCAAGTCATGGCAGTCTACCCACTACTGGGTTCACACAGAGCTCTGCATAAGCTAGGGCTTCCTCTGCATTTACATCCTTTACAATCATCCAAAGAGAGACCCACTGCAGTAATTTTGGAGCCACCTATCTCCAATATCGATAATACACAAACGCCAGGCTTGTCATCCACTTACTGTCTTCAGGATATAGAAGATCTTCCAGCAACACACTACATTTAATGGCATTCAATTGTATACAAAATTCAGTAATTTGCAAAGGGTCTCCCAGTCATTAGTGAGAATTAATGAGGTTCTACTGTAATAAAATCTTTCTTCAAAATACAGAGTTTTACTGGAACATATGGGATTATAAAAGTAAATGTGCATCACACATAATCTTATGCCATATTATATAGCACATTTTTAAAAAGGAAACACCCACAGGTCTGAACAACTTTATTTTTATGCAAATTCAGTATGCACTAAGACGTGCTTACTTGTCACTTTTTTGTTATATCACCACGGTGCCCCAGGGAGGTATCATGTCTCACTTTGCCTTGCCATTATCAGCCTACCTTTGCAAACACTCTTACCATTTACAGGGTAAAGGACTTCTGGCACTGCAAAACAGTTTTCTATTCACATCCATCTTATGTGACATGCAGAAGGAAGCCACTGCAAGAGCTTTGTAACCCAATCCTCCTTGGGAATTCAATATGCTGTACAACTTACGCCCAACCCTGCACGATTTTTATAATCATAGCCATCATCTTTTTATTATGTCTTGGACTTGAAGAGTCCTGAAAGCAGATGTAACTCATGATGACCTGACTTCAATGGGAGAATGAACCAGGTGGCTAATTGTCTCTAAAACAAATACACTGATAATTAGCAGGAGAGCACAATGCAACAGAAGCCTAACCACCAACCTTTATTTAAGTTAAGCAAATGGGTGAGCAAATGATGCAGCTGCATCGTACTTTGACAAGTTAATAAGGGAGCCATACTTCATCCAGTCAGCTACACTAGCCAAAGCATGCCCTCAGGACCTGATATCAATGCTTCTGAAATTGTGAACATAGACAAAATGTGGAAAATGATCTGAACTCACATGATAAAACGTCTTCTTTAAAGGTTCCCTGTTAAGGCAGGTTAATGCCTTAGCCTATCACCTTTTGGAACTTATGTTCAAATCCTCCCTTAAGTCACAGATATAAATTATTGTGATGATCTCATCTCACTTTCCATTTCTCCATATTAAAAAACCAAGCACAGTTGGCAGTCTCTGCTGAGGACTAGCCTAGGAATGAACAACAGAGGGGTTGCCAGTCAGGACTGAATTGTATTGGCAGTGCAGAGTACAGAAGCTTACACATTGAGCGCTCACATTATGCCTGGCTTTAGCTGCCATCACCAGCCCCTTGCCTTTATAAGCACTGCACTTCACTAGATGTACCCCCTTGTAATATAAAGAAAGAAAACACATGGAATGAAGGGTTGAGTTCACTTTAAAAGTATTAAAAGTACAGTGAATGTGTTCTCCTTGTTAAAGTACTGATTCCTTTGTAAATAATGTCAAAACGACGGTCAGAACATACAACAATGGAAAGTACTGAATGAGATCCTAAAACAGTATTGACAGAGGTGGAAAGCAAACATTTCCAGGTAATTTCTAATGGTCTTTTTTTAAAAAAATGCGGCAGTGATCAAAATATTCAGTCTCTTCAACTAAGGAGTATAACGTTCTCACCTGTGTCATTTTACTTCTGCATTAACCAGTTTTAGTGGGTAAAAGGGACTACAAATTAAAGGGGGCTTGGCTGATGATCTGGAAGTGTACTGCAATGCTGAAGAGATTAAGCCTTGATATGGGGAAACTAGGTATCCATTACATATTTATTGTCTTAGATGTCTATACAACAATAAAAAGGAATACTTATTTAATGCTTCAGGTCCAATTTGGAAGGAAAGATAGTTCAGATGTGTCTCCTGTTGGGAAACCAAAATACCACAGAATTGTGGTAGTGGATGAGAACTAGAAGCCAAACAGAGCCATCAGTATGCCACCGTGTTACTCCAGTTTTATTCCCTTGTACAGTCTTCTACGGTGAAAACAGCAGAATGGGATTCCTCCCACAAGTGCACAAAGGACTGAGGCTGGATAGTGCCCAACTCACACCCCACATCAGTTCACCCACTCCATTCAGCTGAGTCATGTTGGTATAAAGCTGGGTGAAGACAGTGATTAAACAGACCCAAAATATGAAATTGGCTTAGTTTCACTGAGCCAATCATAGGAAGTAAATAGACAAGGTAAACGTTGAAACGGATATCATTTTCAATAATATGGTTCAAACCTCCAGCTTTAATAGTCTGAAAAACTGGTATAAACATGGACAAAGGAAAAATTATGACTTTTCAACAAGCCAGTCTAGATGGCAAAATAGATTCCCTTCAGTTTGCACTTAATCACTGCTACTGAACTCCATTTTAATCTGGATTTTACAAACGTCTCACTGTATTTCAGATTCTGGTACAGAGGCCTATGGAAAGAAAATGAATAAAGAGTGTTTGGGGACTGTCAGAACAATAGCTGATTTAAAAAACTAAGGCGTCTGCTAAGGCTTTACAGTTGCAGAGTTTACTTTGGCAAATAGAGAAAACATTGGGGAAAAGCCTCTTGTCTGGTCTTGCTGCCTCTTAAAACAATTGACTGTTCACTAAGCCTCATATACTTTCTTCTTAACTTATAAATAATTAGCTCTGATTTAATAGTCTCAATAAAGAATAAGTTAAACACTGTTCCTTTCATTTCTTTTTAAGCTGTTAACTAGGGAATACAATAGCAGGTAGGATTTGATTTTATTTTTTTCCAGATCATCTATCGTTTCATTGTCATGTTAAAAGAGACAGATCTAGACCCCTGCCAAGTTCAAAATAAGCTTGGCATGTGTTATTTGCTCATTGAACTTTGTGCAAAATTATTAAATAAATAAACAGGAGAAAATAAGCAGTCTGCTAGCTTTGAATATGCTCCTACAAGATGAAGTCGTTTCTAGCTTAGCCATTTAAAGTTTTACCATGGTAAAAGTTAGACTCATCAAAATGCCCACAAGGGCTCAAGTTTTCTTCAGTCAGCTCAGAAAACCATGGCTTACTATTGTTTAGCTCCCACTCAGCATTTGTTCTTTGAATCAATTAATTTGCTGAATAGCTGGCACAGTGCCAGCTTTGGAGCCACTTGTGATTTTTTTTTTAGCTCCAGCAAGTTTTGAACTTCCTTGTTATTAGCTAGGCTCCCCCTTCTCTTTTCTGTGTCTCTGGGAAAACTGTCTTTCTGTCAAGAAAAATGAAAAGTAATACATTGTGGGAACTGGGATTCTAAAGTTCTTTTATTCTTTAAGGAATATATCGAAGCTACTTCATGATTTAGACACGTAATGTTAGAAAACATTAGGCCTGTGTGAAGTGGCTAGTATTTGCTTCGGATTCGGATTCGGCTGATTCGGGGGACAGTGATTCAATTTGGTGATTCAAATCACTGTCCTGATTTGATTCGGCCAGCACGGGCCAGCTCTGGCCCTTTAAGAAAAAAAAACCTGAAGGAAACCCCAGGACTCACCAGTCCTGCCCGAGGGAGGTGATCCCTGCTGCTCTGCACCACATGGGGGGCTCTGCAGGAGCCGCCAAAGCCCTGGCACTGCACCAGGAACAGAGTCCCGGGGCTTTCCTCCGCTTTTTTTTTTCTTAAAGGTCCAGAGCCCTGGCAGGTGGGGCAGCCATAGGGGGGCTGGGGGAG
>NW_005841933.1:825907-833427 GCF_000455745.1 Alligator sinensis
AACCACCAGGGACTGCCTGAATCATCAAAGCTCTCCAAATCTTTGCTGAAAATTCGGACAGCTTTGAATCGATTTGGACCTTTAAATTGGTCCCCTGATTCAATTAAGATTCAGAGATTTGGCCACCAAATTGGGCCGAATCTCCTTCAAATCGAATCACCACCCAAAGCTTTGCACAGCCCTAGAAACATCTATCTTCATATGCTCAGCACACTATTTTCCTGAAAAACATAATGATTTTGTTCCAAGAGGTACCAAGAAACTCTGATCCAGTTCTTGAGCCTTTTCATTTGGGAGAGAGGTGTATAGTCTCTATCACAGCACACCTTCCTGGCTGGAGGTACAGTATCATCAGAATTGGCTCTGTTTCCATAGCAGTTATACAGCAGTTGACGTTTGAAAATGAAAGACTGATGTTCAAAGTCAACAAATTAATTTATTAGCATGGATTCAAGGATTGGTGAAATATTTGTTCCTCTGAAAAATAATTGTTATAAAAATGGCAACACATCAGAAGTGTTTCTTTAAAGATAATGTAACCTCTCTTCAAAATAAACTATATATTTGCAGGAGGGGTCATATTTAAAAACAATGAAAATCATATTTCTCTTTTAACCTTCTGTTGATATCAGCTTAGGTACCAAACCACATTATTGCTTTTAAAATGTAAGGCTGTATACTTTCCCCTGCAATTCAGCATTGAAGCAAATTCTCCTTTATAGTCTGCTGCTGGCTTCTGTTTCCCCCCAGGATCTCTTCCTTATTTCGTAAGAGAAGCATGAACATTTTTTCTTTCTTCTCTAGTCATCTTCAAAATTACAATTGACACATCAAAGTGCCAGTGCTTTCAAATGCTACTCACCTGTTAATTGCCTGGACTTTATCTGAATAGATGGTGACCCAAAGTGCTCATAGCATGTTTATGTTTAGCATGTTTATGTTCATCCTGCAGGTACCCCCTGTGGTACATTTTAGCTTCATTTCCCTTCTCCCAATGACTTAAAAACAAAACCAAATCATGAAGGAAAGGAGGAAGTTGTGAGTGTAACTATACGTCAGTTCTGTAGAAACCACTTCCCTAGAATAGATGGGTGGGTGAGAGACCTTTCTTTCCTTCTGTCACACTTTTGCAAAAGTGAATGATAGTCAACCAGATTCTGTCCTCAATTTACTTCAGTCTCTAATGTCAGGAAATATACCACACTACCCTAGTGATACTGAACATAACATACCACTTTATTGATACCATTTTTTACAATTTTGGAATAAAGATTTTGGTTGCATGTTAAGGATTCTGAACTTTCTGCACCACACAGACTTGCAACAGGTCAACTGATTTGTGAAAATCATTGTCAGAAGATATTGAGCTAGCCAAGAATTTAGTCAAATTTTAAAAAAGGGTCATACATTTCTATGAATAACCAGAATATTCAGCTATAATAGCAAAGATTTTTTTTTTTAATGTGTGAATAGCTATAATTCCAGGAATAAACCAAGTTCTAAAATGGAGGTTAAGGATCCAGCTATTTTGTAAGTACCTCTTGCATTTTCCTCTGCAACATCTATTACTAGCTACTCTTGGACATGGGGCCATTAATCCATGGCCCACAGGCTGGATCCAGCCCATGGAGCAACTGGGTCCAGCTCATGGAGCTGAGGGGCCTTGGGAGCGTTCTAGTGGTGAAGGGCTTCACCTGTGCTGCAGCCAGGCAGTAGGGAGAAGCAGCAGGGCAGGGTTCTAGAACTGGCTGAAGGCAGGGTAGAGGTGCACTTACAGGCTAACTAAATCAGAGATACATGGGCCTGCCTCAGATCCAAGCTAAGTCATTCCAGCCCACCATCAGAAGATGTTGCCATCCACTGCACTAGATGAATCAGAATAATTTAATCCAGTATGACAATTCCTATTCATTTTTTTTGTGTCCACTCATTTGGTGTTAAAGGAACTGCAGATTACAGGTAATCTCATAGAACCCACAATGACCGTGCTTCCTCCATTTGTCCCACAGAGGGACACTGAGTCACTTGTTCAGGGTCAGACAGGATTTCACTGGCAGGGCAGGGCATGGAATGTGAGTGTTTTAAGTTCCAGGCTAGCTACTACTGAGCCATCCTTCCATCCCTGAGAAATCCCATCTTCCAGGAGAATGTAGGCTGATATTTTTGCACCAACTAAACCTGAAATAAATTTAACGTTGTTGTGCTTTTTTTATATGGTTGCCATGATTGTCTGAGGCTGAGGGGAAAGAAGGGACATCTTTTCTCCAAATCAAAGAACATGGCCCAAAGAAAGTACAGCAACACCACAACATCACAGTCAACCAGGTGGCTTGCCAACTTCTGCTCAATGGTAAAGCTTCAAACAAACAGCCTAAAATATGGGTTAAACCTCAAACTGATCTTGAGGAAAATCATTTTAGCATGGCATACACAATAGATTAACTTGACACCAGAATAAATCACTTGAAGAAAGGCAAAGCAGCTGGACTCAATGACATATACATGGAGCAGAACAAACACTTTGGTCTCGTAACCAAGTTATGGGTATTATGCCTTTTTAACAATTGTTCATAAACCCTTAGAATACCTAAATTATGACAACAGGCCCATGTAATAGCTCCATTAAAGCCAGGGAAGGATGCCTCTGGCCCACAACATTTTAGGCCAGTGTCACTTCTGTGCCATCTTTATAAGCTTTACAAATGCCTTATTCTCAATTGCCTTTCACCTCATATCAACCAACATCTAATATCAGAGCAAGCTGGATTTTGACCAGGAAAGTCCTACATTGGCCAAACAATAAACATTATCCATCATATAGAAAATGGATTTGAGAAAGGTCTACAAACACAGCACCTGTTATCATCCCTATCACAAGCATGTGACACAGTCAACCACCGAAACCTGCTTGCCAAAGTCTACAATATGATGAACAATTACCACCTAGTGTAGCTCATCTGTTCTCTTTTGGAGAATAGACTTTTTACATAGAAATGTGCAAGAAATGGAGACACTGGAGATGACAATGAACTGGCCTCCCACCAGGTAGTGTGCTGGCACCGTTCCTTTTTAACATATATACCAATGACCAACCCATACAGAGTAATACGAGGAGTTTCATATATGCTGATGATCTGGGCATGACATCGCAAGAGAAGGACTTCACCACTCTGGAGAACAGACTTACATGCCCACTGAGCAACCTCTCAGATTACTACAATAAGAACCAGCTTTGTGCCAACCTAACCAAGACACAGGTCACAGTTTTTCACCTACCCAATAGAGAAGCCAAGTGGAAATAGAACATCATCAGGGATGGAATCCCACTGACTAATCACCCGAACCCTTGCACTTAGGTGTTACATTGGACCGAACCCTTACCTTCAAAGCACATGTGGAGAAGAAAGGGAAACTCAGTGCCTGCCACAGCGTATTTTGAAAGTTTGTCACCTCAACATGGGGAGCAAACCCAGCAACATTGAGAACCACTAGTATTGTCTGGTGCTACTCCACTATAGAGCATGCTTGTCCAGCATGCAAACAGTAAATTCATGCCAAGAAAAAATAACCAGTTCTAAACAACAGCTGTTGTGAAATAACAATATTTCTAAAGCCAACACCAAAGAATAGCTTATATGTACTGGCTGGCACTATACTACCTGATATCAGAAGAAAGGTAGCAAGACAAAAAGAAAGATCACAGCACATGGAAGACTCCAGGCATCCACTGCATGGTCACACAGAAGTAACTAAACAGCTTAAAAAGCAAAAGAGTTTTGTGACCGGTGTTGCGCTGTTGGCTGACAGGGAGTGACTGAAGTAATGGAAGGAAAAATTACGTGCAGTCAGGTGCTCTGAAATGAACCTGGAATCCCATAGGACCTTCCAAGACAGGCAGATCTAGATTGGCCAGCACAGCAATGCCTGAATCGCCTGCGCACACAAAGTTGAAGTTCAAAAACAGATATAAACAAATAGGGTACTCTAATGACACAAATATATGCAAGTGCAATGAAATACAGGCTATGGTGCACATGCTCATTTGCCAACTCCTTGGTGAGATCTGTAAGATGGAGGACCTCACTGCAGTAATGGAAAAAGCCATTGTTTGTGCATGATTCTGGAAAAACATCTAATTTATGACAAGGACATGAGAAGAAGGAAGAACACACCAAAATAAGAGAGATTTTTAAAGAGATGCCATGTAGAGAGTAATAGTTTACATAGCCATCAGAAAGATGTGGCACATTGAAACAATTAATGTGGAAAGGGGCTTTCGATGTAAACTCCAACAGGACGCCCAGCATACATTATTACATTTCTCAAGAAAAAAACAGTTCACTCAAAATAAAAGGTATTTTTCATCACTTCTGCATCTTCTCAAGCAGCTGAAGTCAGTAGATTCAACTTCAATGAAGGACATACCTTGTAACAGAGGTGCTGTTTAAATGCTGTATTGATGTTGAGCCATGCAAGTAGGAAGGATGAATGAGTCTTTCATGGAGAGTAGCCTTGTATTGCCTATTTCTAGCTTTGTTTTTAGCATCTACCTCTAGTACCTCTTTTTGAAAAATAAAAAGATGTTAAAAGATAAAATATTAAGATTAGATTCAACCCAGCCTGTGAGCATCAGGTCTTGCAGAGTATGAGGCCTTCAGCTGTCTTTAGGCCTTAACATGAGTGAATTTATCTTCTATGCAGGGGTGTAGGTTGTAGCTGTGTTGGTCTAATGATATAGGCAGACAAGGTTCTTTGGGTGAATCTGGTATCTTTTATTAGACCAACTTATATAGTTGGAAAACAATTATTAAGCAAGCTTTCAGGTTCAAAAACCCTTTGTCAGGCTAACGAAGTTTCAGCAGTTGGTGCGTGCTCTTCCTGGATGGAATGAAAAGTAAAGAAGCCAGGGGCTGGGCTGGTATGCATACAAGACAGGTAGTCAGTCAAAATGTAGACTGAGGAGTCAATGGGTGAGAGACAGGCTGGGGGGGGCATGGAGAAGAGAGACGAGGGATGAGTAGTGGAGAGAGACCTGGGGAGTCAGATGTCAGGCAGGTTATAATGTGTCATAAATCCAATGTCTATATTTAGTCCATGATTTTTAGTGTCCAGGAGGTTGATGAAGTGGAGTTCATAGGCTTGTCTCTGGAAAGTGTTTTGTAAGTTTCCTTTGAGGATCAGGACTGAGAGATTGGAGAGAGAGTGGCCCTCCTATGAGAAATGTGTCCCCACAGGTAATTGGGTATTCCTGTCTTTGATAGATTTCCGGTGTGCATTCATTCTGGTACGCAGTTGTTGTTTGGTCTCTCCTACGTATTTTCCATCAAGGCATTTGGTGCATTGGATGAGATATATTACATTTCTGGAGGTGCAGCTGTAAGATCCAGGAATGCTGATGGCTCTGTTGTGGGGTGTAGTAATTATGGGGGTGGTGGAGATGTGTTGGCAGGTTTTGCATTTATTGTCCTGGCACGGTCTGGATCCTTTTGGTGTGTTCTGGGCCTGACGAAGTTTGCTTCTGGTGATGAGGTTAGCGAGGTTCTGTGCTTGTTTGAAGGCTAGGATGGGTGGCTCTGGGAAGATCTTTTTAAGAATAGGGTCTCTTTCTAGTATGGGTTGCAATTGTTTGAGGATTTTCCATACAGGTTCAAGGGAGGGGTGATATGTCATAACCAGCGGTGTGTGATTTGTGGGGGGGGGGGTTCTTCTGTACTGCAGCAGTTCTTCACGTGGTATCCGGGTGGCTCTTTCAAATGTGTGATCTATCTCGAGGAGTGTCCTCGTTGGCTGAAAGCCTTTTTAAGATTGGTGAGGTGGCAAACCTGGGTGTTCTCTTCAGGTCTTTATCTTCTGTAAGCAAGGCTGTCTTTATTGCCTAAGAACAGAGCTATTGTGCAAATTGTTTTTCATTTGTTAAAAGTATACTGTAAGTGCTTTATTGCCCAAGTCATTCGGTCAGTTCATTCCAAAATTGTAAAAATCACCAACCACAAAATTATCACAAGCTGTTCCTATTTAGGAAGAGTTGTGGTTTTTATGTCTAGAACACCAAATTTGACACCATTAGGTCACAAATTTTAGAAAAAAGTGTCAGCAACCTTTGCAGTCCCTGTTTTCATATTCACATATGAAATATGAATATGAAATTATTTCCTTATTAGGCAAAAGACCCCTTATAAACAAGAGTAACTAATCATCATGTACATATCAAATTAGCATGGAACCCAAGTGGGGGATCCCAGTAACTACTGGAAAGTTAGGAGGAGCTACCTTTGCAGTCTGGAAGTCACCTATACCTTTCCTTCCTAGAGGGTATAAATTTGTTCTCTGTGGGTATGTTCACATGTGCATTTACTGCTCAGTAAGTTACTGCACAGTAAGTGGTTTTTATGCTGGCATCTACATGTGCAGGCGTTACAGCACAGTAATGCTGTGTGTGGACTGACCTGGGACTAAAGTTAGTCCCAGGTCAGTCCACACATACAGGGTTAATGCACAGTAAGGTGTCTATATGTGCACAGGCGGTGATCCAGGCTGACCTGGACAGGCTCAGCAAGTGTCTATATGTGCCTTACTGCACAGTAACTACTCAGAAGTGGGCAGACGAGAATCTGATGGTGTTCAACGCCCATAAATGCAAGGTTCTCCACCTTGGGAAGAAAAACCCGCAGCATCCTTGTAGGCTCGGCAGTGCTATGTTGGCTAGCACTATGCAAGAAAGAGACTTGGGGGTCATCATTGACCACAAGATGAACATGAGCCTGCAATGCGATGCTGTGGCTAGTAAAGCGACCAAAATGCTGGCTCGCATCCATAGATGCTTCTCAAGCAAATCCCGGGACGTCATTCTCCCCTTGTACTCGGCCTTAGTGAGGCCGCAGCTGGAGTACTGCGTCCAGTTTTGGGCTCCACAATTCAAAAAGGACGTGGAGAAGCTTGAGAGAGTCCAGAGAAGAGCCACGCGCATGATCAGAGGTCAGGGAAGCAGACCCCACGATGACAGGCTGAGAGCCCTGGGGCTCTTCAGCCTGGAAAAGCGCAGGCTCAGGGGTTATCTGATGGCCACCTATAAGTTTATCAGGGGTGACCACCATTATCTGGGGGAACGTTTGTTCACCAGAGCACCCCAAGGGATGACAACTAGGTCGAATGGTCATAACCTACTTCAAGATCGTTTCAGGCTGGACATAAGGAAGAATTTCTTTACTGTCCGAGCCCCCAAGGTCTGGAACAGCCTGCCACCGGAGGTGGTTCAAGCGCCTACATTGAACACCTTCAAGAGCAAACTGGATGCTTATCTTGCTGGGATCCTATGACCCCAGCTGACTTCCTGCCCTTTGGGCAGGGGGCTGGACTCGATGATCTTCCGAGGTCCCTTCCAGCCCTAATGTCTATGAAATCTATGAAGTGATTTTTTTGGTTGAAAGGACAGGTGTGCTCTCTCAAGTGTATGCTTTACTCCAGAAAACCCATCATAGAACAGTAAGTGAGGTCCTTATCCTAATCACAGTTTCAGATCT
>NW_005841933.1:833458-840992 GCF_000455745.1 Alligator sinensis
TGCAAGGGGGAAGGGAAAGGCTCAAAACAGTTCTGGCCAAAAATTTATCCAGGGACCCCTCCTGCACTGAATCTCCTTCCTCTTTCTCCTCTTTTTTCATTTCACACTGTGTCTTGAACGCCACAACCTCAGGCTATATATAATCAAGTTTTCTTAGTATAGTTAAAAACCAGATAAAAGCATAAAAAAACTCTTCAGTGGGCTTGTTGTTCAAATTTCTAGGGATATGGGTGAATTAGAAGATGGTTAGAGAAAGGTGGGTAGTGGAAAGAGGGCAATGTTTCGAACCAGGTGTTCCACTCCCACGCCAGGAAGCTCTTTTAGACAGGAGCATTTTTGTAAGTTGTATGAGGGAAGTCACAAAACACAGCCCAGTTTGCACAAACTCTATTTATGGAGGGTGTCCCAAAAGCACAGTAGTGAGTTCAGCAGAGATCTGTGTCCCTCTGCCCTCTTTAGCAAACTTTCAAACCTTAAAGAGACAAGATGCTGAAAAATCTCTGATACTAAATCCAATCCTTAAAGCAAGAAAAAGCAGGCAACATTTAGCATACAGATGATAACTTGTGTGCTACAAAGGGAGGTACCTTGCTTTATTACTCTAATTAGTACTGATTGCTGTCAGGGATGAATTTTTTTTAGTCAGTCTTTACTCACTTTCCTCTCTTTTCCTGTATCTTTTATTAGTTGACACTGTCTGTAACTGAGCATATAAATCAGCTAGGAAAAAGAAAAAAAAGAATAAACTCCACGTCTTTTGCCTAATTTCTCTCGCTCACGTGCAAATTTTAGATCCTTTATAGATGTTTTTTTCTTCTTTAGCTGCTATAGGGATTACTGCTAAAAGAATAATTCACTAAGCTACATTCTTAGAAACCGTTTGGAGTCCTTTAAAGACTTCAGTCCCCATCACCAACCCCATGCTCCACTGTGAAGTGATAATTAGGTGTTAAAAGCCAAGTCAGATAATCACAGAGGTCTCTCCAGGCAGCCATTAAACATCTAAACAAGAGTTAAAGTAATAAAATATGAGGTTCTCAGGAACATTCAGAATCTAATAAATTTTAAAACAGTTTAAAACATTTGGAGTTACTGGCTTGTCTTTATAACCTCACACTGCTATGACACAGCCTAGTATGCTTTAAAGGAATCACCTACTCAGAGGACTCAGTATTCATGACAAATACATGACTCTAAAAACAGTAAAGCCTACACTAGCCCTTTCTCTCCAGTGGGGATAACACACTTAAAACACTGTTTTATAACCACTGATAACACAAGTTCACTCCTTCATACGGGATTATTTTTAAAATGTGTTTTCCTTATTGCATAGAAATCCTATGTTTTCAAAAGCAAAGGTTCCGTTTTAATTGTTCTCCGAATGGACTGTAACTCCTTCATACAGTGCCTCCATCTGCTGAATTCATAGAAATATGAGACTTGCCGTTACAAGATCTTTATCATGTGAAAAACAAAGAGGGTTTGTAATGGGTTAGATTTCTGATGTTTTCAGTCTTTCATGCTGATGTCATTTTCACAATGATTCTCATTTTCTGCAAGGATTTCAAGTTTTAAATCATATACACCAGGAGAAATATTTAAGAAGATATGCCCTGAATTTCTGAAGTTATTTTTTTTAAATCAGAGTGTTAAGACGTATCTGTGAAATCATGATAGTCACAATTATTAAAACAGGATATGTACCTACAGGATTAATCGTTTGACCGAAAAGTGTAGTACCTGATATAGTGAGAAGTCTCTGATGAATTGGGTCATGAATGAAAAACAACATGAGTGTTTTCTAATAATTTGATAATGTCCCAACCATATAAATGAAAAAGTGAAGTAAATGTAACTATCATAGGAAAAAAAGAATTATGCCAGGGATGGATTTGGAGGTTGTGCTTCACTTAAAAAAAAAGAGAACTGCTTCTTCACTGCATCTGGGATAGTAAGGCAGATGCAGAGAGCATTCTGCTTAACACCTAGCATGGCTTGGACCAAACGGAAGCAAAGATATGTGTAAGTTCTCCATGTGGCTTCATGCTATTTGGACTGCTGGGTGCTGGTGTAGCCCTGAAAAACAACTTTAAATGGTTGACCTAAATTGTGCTGTGTTGGTTCTCAAAGGACTTTTCCAGCAGCTGCATATTGCCAGAGTGCAAGAGTGCCCTCTTGTGCCCCTCAGGCCGACAGGGTGCAGGAAGGAGTGGCATGCTAAATTGGTCCTATACCAATCAGGAGATTCCCACAGTACAGCAGTACTCTGTCCAAGTCTCCTTTTCCTGATGATACCTCTTAGCAAGAGTGCAAGAAGGCGTTGTGTTGGCTCTCCACCAGTGGAGGTTTCCCCTTCATTGGGGTATTCCTCAAGTTAAGGAGATCCCCAGGTTACTGACAGTTCAGCTGACTTTTAGACTGCTTTACAGTGCAGAAAGGTGCAAACTACACTTTTAGCTTTCACAAGGCTAAATCAAGGTACCCCTCCATAACTCTTGTTAACTGAGTGGCATCCAATTTCAAAAACTAATTTATAGATTGCTTACTTACTTGCAGAGGGGCCTGGCAGCAGGGATGTGAGATCATCAAGGCAGGGACAACCTCAGCCCACACTTACCTGTTTAGTTTATCTGCTTATCTCCTAATACCTCACTTATCTCACACCTCACGGCACCCTTCAAAAGATTTTGGCAGCACCCCACAGTGCCCCAGCACATGATTAAAAATCACTGGCCTAGATGTTTTTTGCTAAGGTTTTAATGAAAGTGGCCAAATCAGGTTCTCACTGAGGTCAGCAGCAAGTCTCTTCTTTCTTCAGTGGGAGTAGCATTTGGTCCTATACCAAGATTTCCACAGGAGCAGAAAGGCCTAGTTCAGCAGTGCATGACTTTTTTGATGGTCATAGGCAAAATAGATCGGTTTTCCCAAACGCTTTTAGTTTTACTTTAGGGAGCTGGCTTTACAACCAGGAAGATGCCAACACTCTACAATACCTTATCAGATAATGTTTTATGAATCACACAGCTAAGACAACTGTGAAAATACGATTTAAGATTTTCAGCTATTAAACCATTTTTCCAGCTTCTTTCCTAATGTTTTTAGGACCAGTATTCACTTGCTAGAGACTGTAATAATTTATTTTAAGAGCCTGCAAAATGTTTTTTCCAGGAGTTTAAAAATGATTCCCTCCAAAGTTTTTTTTTTCACATTTCCAATAAACTGAAGCAAATTTGGCCTGGTCTTTGGCCAGACACTATGGATCAAGTCACACCCATTTTGTTTAGACCAGTTCACTTTAATTCAGGCTCATAATTCTTGCAAACTTTGCCTGAAAAGGTGTACAAAATAGTACCTATGATCCAGCTAACACACAATTCAATATTTTCATATTCCCAAAATAATTAGCATCAAGACAGCTAATAATTACTTCATGAGACACTTTAAAAACATACTATACACATTTATGTAGAAATTACCATAATAATATCACAAACACAAATATGCACATATGAAAACATCTGAAAGTAAACATAACATTTGCACATAGTAAATACTCATATGTCTCAATAAACACAATTGAAAACTTTATATAGCAAACGTGTAATGTCTGTAATTGAAGCTGAAAGATTAAGAGTGTGACATTTTAGGACTACATCTCACCACTTGTTGGATGCAACTTCACATTATGCCTTGCATGTTCGTGTGGCAGCCAGGCATAATCTAAACCTAAAGCTTTGCTGAATAACTAGCAGGAAGCTGTAACTATTCCTAATAGATGTGGGTGATGGTTTTGGGGATGGTGATTTTTAGGATTCCTTTCGTTTGGGGGCTTCTTGTCAACACAGGGGGCTGGACTCAGTAGCCTAGGATGCCATGTTTTGAGTTCTGTGTTTTTGTGACTAATAGATCTGACAAAGTTATACAAAGAGAGGATGGCTGGCCCTTTTCATTCTTGAGCGATATATTGACTCCCTTTTACACTTTTACAAAGCAAAGGGTATTTCCAGCTTCGGTAGATGTTGCAGAAGGATGTAATTTTACCATTGACATCTTCAGGTACAGCTAGATATTTACAGCTTTATTTTCAGACAAGAAGCTGAGCTTCCATTGCTGGACATTAAGCAAAATAAAAGTAATCACTTAACTTGTCAACTGAACCAGTATGATCTGGACATTACTGATAGACAGTAAGTTGTACTGTGTGAAAGAAACACAACAGGGTGTATGTTACTATCTACTCTTTCTACCTACAGCACATAGAATTGGTGTCATTGCATAATTAGGTAATGTTGTGGGGTCCAGTAAATCAGGAGTCCTGCATACCCCAAAACATCTTTTACAGATTCTAAGATGGATCTGCTAACTGCTTTTTCTTGAAATCCCCCAGCAGAGAATTGAGAGTGGGCAATAATATTTATAATTGCACCTGGGCATTCATAAACCTCTGCAATAATTCATACTTTTGCTTGAAAAAAAAAGAAAGAAGATTCACATTGTCGTGTCATTTTTGGTTACGAACATTAGAAGAGCACGCAGAGCTGAATCCCAGTGTTCTGAGTTTGGGAAATTTCAGGCAAGGCAAAATCCCCATATTATGTTGTCACATTTGGAGCAATGGTCTCATAACCATCTGATTGACTCTTGCAAAAGTACTTCCCAGGGCCAGAAATTGATCCCCATATTGACCCTCAGTGGCAGGGGACAAGGCAATAAAGGAAGGAGGTGTGTACTGGGAAGGGAATGGTTAACAGGCCATAATAAGACAGGCAGGGAGGGAGGGAAGCCACACCGCTGTAACAAACAAATTATTAACACTAAGCAATTTAGCAGCTTGACTTAGAATAAGCAACACATTGGGCACTGAGTACACAGTGGCAGACTGTCTATGACTTTCCATTTCCAGTCAGCCAGCAAATTTTATTTTTTGACCTAAAAAGAGTTCTTGTAAAACTCAACTGTAATAGTCAATTCCATCCCAGGCACATTTTATAAAGGGCTGAGTCATAGACTCCCTTTTTGCAGGTGCAAATTGGAGTGCGTACACTTCCAACTACCAGATTGATGATCAGAATTGTGTAGCTGGCTGTGGTGCCTTCACCAAGGGTAATGACACTGAAGTTACAAATCTTACGTAGGCAAATCTGAACCCAAAAAAAGGCAGCCATCTCTTCTCAAAAAGCAGGTCCCTACTGTGTATTCTGCATATTTGGTTAAGTGAGCATGTGTTTTTGCAGGAGAAATTTAGGCCTCAGGTTCTGAAAATTTGGCACATAGGAACAACTACTTGAATCAAAATAGTGCTGTTATTTTTCAAAAGATACAATTCTGTCATACTTCACACTTTTCAGCTTCTGTTTAACTAACTACAAAACAGCCTGTTAATACTGAAGGCAATCCCTTAAAATCTGTGTTTGTTTGACCAACACTGACTAAAATTAGAAAAATATTAAATGAAAGCAGCTGGTCATCTACCAGCCATAATATTATTTCAAATTCCTTCACAGGAAATATTATAATAACCTTTTGTTTGTTTCCCCCGCCACCCCCCGGTTGCTGCCACTGGGGCACAATATTTCTTTCATGCTGCTGATAGATCAAGAGCACAACTGTACTGCATATGAGCATGAAGACACATAGAGGAGTGTCTTAATTCAAGGGGTTTGATCCTATTGTCATGTTGTAACTACTCAGCCAGGAGGACATCAGCACCAATTTTGTTCATTCTGTAGCACGGGCACACAATTATTTTGGGCGGAGGGCCACTTACTAAATTTTGGCAAGCCATTGAGAGCCAGGCAGCCAGGGGCAGGAAAATATTAATTTTCGAAATTTTTTAGGGGACCTGTGGGCTGGATAAAATGGCCCGGCCGTCCGCATCCGGCCCATGGACCACATTTTGCCTTGTGGCTCCAATCCCTCTGGGTACCAGCTCTCTACATGGGGATCAGACCCCTCTAGCCCCAATTGCCTTAAGGGTTAAAATTGTGGCCTCTGTCCTTCCCTACAGCCATGCCTATGTCTCACAGGTGTTAGTCTGTTGATGTTTGCTTGCCCATGTAGGCCTAAGTGCTTTAGCTCACTGTTATTCTAACTGAATGCCTCCAGCCCTGGCCCATCTTTCTCAGCCTAAGCCCCTCACCTTTGTTTCATTCTCCATGCCCTGGCCTTATCTTGTTTTCCAGGTTTCTGGCCCCTGGCATCCCTGACCATGGCAAGGCTGCCTTTGTTTTGTGGCAGCCCCTGGCCCTTTAACTGGGCTCAGCCTCCTGAGCCCCCGATTCTGTAGGGCTGCCGTCTCCTGTCTCTGAACTGTTTGGGCTTCAGCCCCGCACAGCTCACCAGGTCCTAGACCTTGGAAGGACTGTATCCTGGGTGCCTCTCAGGTTTAGAGAAAAGAATCCTCTGTGGCTTCCTATCCACCCCTATACACCACATCCAGTCCTCTGGTTCTCTATGCCAACTACTCTGTGATCACATAAACCCCCTCTGGTGTCTCTCAGGATCCCATCATTTCCTACCCTGTAGCTGCTGGCTATTGTGGCTTCCCCAGGTGCTTGTGTTGCTTGGGTTCCCCTCTGTTTCAGTCCAGACCAGCGGGAGCTCTGCCCACAGTGGGAGTCAGGGCCAGACTGAGCTGTCTGGCTAAAGGCCAGGTTTTTAGTAGGCTAGGCCCCACCCCTTCTGAGTCACAGACAAGGCTAATTACAAAACTTGGCCAGAAGTTTCTAATTAGCCCAGTATCCAGCCTGCCCTCAGGTATTGTCACTTAAACTGTGAGTGGCAGCCACTACTCCCTCCCCTGTTGCACTTTTATCCCTAGTTTTTCCAGGCAGTAAGTTACTCTGCAACCGGCTCTTGCCCAGCTGCCTACCTGCTCGCAACTCTTTGCTGGCCTCCTGCCTCCCAAGTTGCAGGTGTTAGGAGTCTTTGCTGAAGACCCCCACTCCTTCTGTAAGCTCAGTAAGGGGTGGGGGGGAGGAAATCCAGCCACTCCTGGTGTCTCTTATTTTCCAGACCACCATACCAGGCACAGGTTGTTCGACTTCCATTTTAGTGGCTCGGGTTCAGCTGGCTCCCACACAACCCATTTTGCTGTCTCTGGTGGGATCTGATTATTCCAGCACTTACTCATTCCTCCCCATTGGACCCTTTGTTTGTGCAGGTCTATTCTGCTGCTCGAAGTGCTCACTCCAAAGACCACTTGGATCGTGGTCTCTAATAAATTCTGAGCAGAGTCCTCATCTTTACAGTTAACCACCTTCCAGCCACTGGGTCTTCTGCCAGAATCTTTAAACAGTTCCACAAATGTCATACCCACAGTTTTCCTTTTTAATGGGTTCTTAATAGTCCACCAATTCATATCACTAGGAAGGTTACTAATAAACCCCTTCTTCCACTCAGAATGAACCCCCTAAAACCCTTCTTCCACTCAGAATCTTTTCAAACTCAACCTTTGATCTCTTGCCTCCAGAGTCAGGGTAGGATTTCTTTTTCCCACCTCCTGCTGAGCTGGCTTCTGGCTCTTTCTTTCCCT
>NW_005841933.1:841014-845027 GCF_000455745.1 Alligator sinensis
TTCCCTAAAGAAAGAACTGGCTCCTGGCTCTTTCTTCCCATGCTTCTTTCTGCATCCTTCCTTTTTTTTCCTAGTTTTCAGGGTGTCATCCCCTCTGATATCAATGGGTGGTGCTGCTTTCACCATCACCTCTCTGATCTGCTACTTCTTCTGATCTTGCAGATGCCAAGGCTCATTCTCCATGACAGCTACTATCTTGTCCCCTTCCCTAAGGGCTTCTAACCTCTGCCCACTTTGGAATACAGTGGATTTTCTTTCATTCTCTATCTTCCTTGGTCCTTGTTCATATCCTGCTTGGCCTGCAATGACTAACCAATCTTCATAGTCCCATGTGGCACTCCCACCCCCCTGTGACCTTGTCTCACCCCAGATTCACCCTAGTTTAAAAAAAAATCTCTCCTCCCTTCCACCCCCCAAAGTTGTACAATCCTTCTCACTTCAAAGCAGGGTCCCACTCCCAATGGGAGGGCCTGTCCATGTTCTAGTCAATGGGTATTGTGTCACCCCATGCCCACAACCCCAACATTTAAGGCCTCCCATAATCTCTCTGTGGGGCCTATCTTTTTGCCTTTGGGGTTGGGTCACCCATCTTCTCATAATCATTTCATTTTCCAATATTCAAGCTTTTCACCTTTGAGTTATTCTCGAAAGACAAAAAAATTAAACTTACAGAAAGTTAAAGCTTGTTTATTCAGAGAGCCTTCTTAGCCTACTGATCTACTGTTCCCTCCTACCCTGGGCCAATGTAAAAACACTCTTAAAGGTATTCACAAATCTTCCCCCTTTACATGTAACATCTCCATGTAATACTAACATTGGAAGTTCAGTTCAACCCATTGTTAAAACACATTTTAACAGGTCTCTGTTAGTCTTTGTGTTGGCTTTTTACCTCTAAGTGATCTTCTCACATTCTCTTCATTCTCAATCATTATTGGTTCAGTTCTTGTCTGGTTTCCTTGTTCAGATGTCTCTACTTCATTTTCAATCTCCCCTGTCATTTCTTGTTGCTTTGTGGTTAGTTCTGTTTCTTTTGGTGAAGCTCGTGACGCTACCTTTCTTCCCTTTACGAGCTGCAACTATCATCTGTTTCTTCTTAATACCTGTCCTTCTGGTGTGACTCCTTTATAGGATCTGGGACCTACTTGATGGGAAACTAGTGCTTTTTATTTCCACATTCATCCATCTGAAATAAGCACCGTATCTTTGTTGTGTAGTTGTGATAACTCCCTGGAACTCCTGTCATAGTACCACTTTTATTTGAGTTAGTAGAATTTTTTCAATGTTTTCACATTTTGCTTTTCATTCTGATGAGCATCATCCATAAGATTTGTCAGCTTGCTTTCCTGCATGCATGAATAAGTCAATGTCTACTTGATACCATGGAACTATGGGCTCCTCCATGACCATCATGGGCTCTTTTCTTTGCATTTCTGCTTAGAGACAATCCATGTTTCATGGGTACTGCCCTCTAATTTAAGAGTTACAGGTAACCATCACTGTGTGAATCTAGCTTTTTTCAGTTTCTTCACTATTTGTACTCCATTTTCCACCAGAGCATTGGATTGTGGGTATTTAGGACTTGAAGTGTTGTGACAGAATCCATATTTGTTTGCAAACTCTTTAAAAATCAAGACAGTTGAATGGAGGTCCATTGTCTGGTCTCACAATTTGTGGAAATCCATGTCTAGCAAAAATCAATTTGATATGACTTATGACATAGTTTGTAGGGCTGTGCGAAATTTCTCCTCTAGTTTTGTTTCGACGCTGTTTCAACCTGTTTTGATGTTGAAACAGCAAAATCAAAATGGAACAGATATAGTTGAAGCAGCCTCGAAACAAAATGAGGCAAGTCAAAATGTTTCGCCGTTTTGACACTGTTTCAACATTTCGCCCATAGGCTATAATGGGGAAGGACAAAACAGCCCATAACTTTGTCATTTCTGGCCTGATTTGGACGAAACTTTCAGGAATGGTAGCCCAGGCAAAACACGTGACATGGGTGCTTGTGCAACTGACTGTCTCTGTCTTGGGGCAGAAGCAGTTCCTGGTTCTGTATTGATTCTTTCTTCTCCTTAGTCTGTGGTTTTGTAGGTGTTAATCCTTGCTCATTAACTCGTTATCCTCATTAGCTACTGTGTATTGAGCTGGTCCCTGAGTGAATCATGATTGCTTAACACAGTAGGTAGCTACCACAAGGAACCATGTCACGAGTTTTGCCTGTCAGCAGCAAGGGGTGCAGGGCCCCAGAACCCCCCTGCACCCATCTCCTTGACAGCTGGCAGGCTTTGTGGCCACAGCAGGGCTTAGCAGCCAGGCCTGCACTAGTTTCCTCCCTCCTCCTGTGCCCCAAGACAGACACAGTTGCACAAGCACCCATGAGATGAGTTTTGCTTGTCAGCAGCTAGAGGTGCAGGGCCCCAGAACCCAGAAGCTCCTGCATCTATCTCCTTGAAAGCTGGCAGGCTTTGTGGCCTCAGCAGGGGCTAGCAGGCCTGCAGCTTTCACTATGCTGCGCCTTAACACACACAATGTCACCCGTGTCACGAGTTTTGCTTGTCCGCAGCTTGAGGTAGTTTCCCCCAAACCCCTGCAGCCTGAAACTTGCCAGGCTTTGTGGCCTGAGAAGGGGCTAGCATGCCTGCAGTTTTGACCCCACTGTGGCTTAACACATACACGTGACATGAGTTTGGCTTTCAAGTTTTTGGGGTGCAGTTTCCCTGAACCCCCTGTACCTATCTCCTTGAAACTCAGCAGGCTTCATTCCCTCATAAGGGGCTACCATTCCTGCAAGTTTCATCCAAATCAAGCCAGAAATAATGTTATAGGCTGGTTTGTCTTTCCCCATTATATCCTATGGGCGAAACGTCGAAACAGTTTCGCCATTTCGACCCTGTCAAAATAATGCAATATGAGGATAGTGAGAACAATAATCCAGCACTAACACAGTTTTTTTCCTGCATGCATGAATAGGCCAATGCCCACTTGATACCATGGAGCTACAGGCTCCTCCATGACCATCATAGGCTCTTTTCTTTGTACTGATCTTTACTTTAGGCACATTGTAGAAGCCTTTACAGCATCTTATATGTCATTATTTATGTTGGGCCGATATAGAGCACCCCTTAATCTTCTTTTGCATTTTTCAATGCCCTGATGCCCCTCATGTATTCTGCATAACATGTCTTTCTTTAGCACCGCTGGAACAAGTTATGAGCCTTTGAACGAAAAGCCATCCAGTACTGGCAGCTCTTCCTTGAACTGAGAGTAGATGCTAGGTAAATGTTTTCCATGCCAAACAGCGCAAATAGCTGTTATCACTTTTTGCAATATGGTGTCCTGAGCAGTAGCTTCTGCAGTTAGTGCCCACTTTTTATCTGTGACACGAATCACTCTTTTAATTCGATTAACATGTACTATGTCTGAGTCTGGAATTCTGTCATTTTCCATTGTATCATATTGAAGAGTGGGAGAAAGAGAAGGCAGGAACACCACAATAAAGCAGAAAACCCCAGGGAGCATTTCAGGCACCCATCTACATACTTAAACACACACAGTGGGTTATTAAGCTTCTGTATCCTACCAGCCTCCCTAATAGATTTGAGGGAGACCAAAAAGTCTATTTTGGCCTATTGCCCAGTCCTGACCAGAGGTACAAAATACCAAGAAAAACTTCACATGAATGTAATGACAAGAACCAACAAATCCAAACACAACAGTATACAAACACAGTATACAGGACTATAAACAGCTAAAGAACCCAACGCCAGTCTGTCACCCTGGAGAGCAGATGGACAAGACCTGCTCTGCAGCTTTACACCCCTGAGGATTTCTATGCTGTTCCCTCACATGCTGGTGGGTACTAAACACCTCAGAAAAGGGGTAGGTGATACTTTACCTGACCACCACAACGTGACACAAAGAAGCAGTTAGATCATTCCTACAAAAGAATTCCTACAAATTCTTTTGTAGGAATGATCTAAGCTGTTTGGTCTGCTCTGCTAAGTTAGGTAGAT
>NW_005841933.1:845062-859222 GCF_000455745.1 Alligator sinensis
CTTTGCTCTCCTTGCTTATCTGTAGGGGTGGCATGTTAGTAATGGCTTTAACCCTTGCAGGCTTAATTTGCACCCCTTTTTCAGAGAGCTTTTCTCCCAGATATGTTATTTTTTTTACCCTGGATTTGTATTTTTGTTTGTTAAGTTTCAAACCTGCTCTGCAAGCTCTTTCTAGTGCCTTACTTAGCCTCAAGTCATGTTCTTCCAGAGTATTTCCCCAAACTAATATGTCATCAATATAAACCATAGTTCCATCAGGACCTTCAAAAATTTGATGCACCTTTCTGTGAAATACTTTAGATGTAGGACACAGGCCAAAAAGAAGCCTGCAAAAGCAATACCTTCTGAAGGGTGTATTGAAGGTACATAATGTAATGCTTTTCTTTTCTAGGGGAACTTACCAAAACCCAGAAGAGGTATCCAAAGTGGAAACATATTTAGCTTCTTCCATGTTCCCAAAAATCTCTCCCATGGTGGGAATGGGAAAATGCTCCCTTTTGATGTATCTGTTCATTTGCTTGAGATCCAGACACAATCTGAAGGATCCATCTTTATTTCTATTATGACCAATGAATGAACCCAAGCAGTTGGTTGCTCTACTTTTTCTATTATGTTCATGTTAACTAATCTAGTTCCTTTTTCAGTTTCTTCCTTAGTACAAGGGGAACATTCTTGGAGCATGTATGGTGGGAGTATTTGGTTCTCTTAATTCTATCTTGTACTCAGTTGCCAGCTTTCCTATGCCTCGAAGCACATCATAAAACTCTTCTTGTATGTTCTTGCATTCTAGTCCCTCAGTGGCTTCCATTCTCTTAATCAAACCTAATGTTTTACATATTCACAACCCAATAATCGGCACTAGCTTCCCTGGGACTGTTACAAACTGTCCTTTTACTATATTACCCGTGTGTCTAACAACGCAATGCACAAACACTCTTGGTTGCAATCATGTTCCCATTATACGGTCTAAGTTTCACTTTCTTATTCTCATAGTACATGGGTTTAGTTTTCATTTTTTGAATAACATATTCTGGTATTACATTGACTTATGCCCTTGTATCTAATTTAAAAGTTACCATTAGTCCATTGGTGTCCAGGGTGATTGTTCAATCCTCAGAAGAATGAACTTCTTCTTGCATTGTGCCAATGAGGAATTTTGTCCTCTTCCTTGTTACACAGAGCATGCACCTGCTGTTTCTTGTGTGGTGCATCCTGCTCCTTTCTGAAAACTCTTACAAAGTAATTGAATCTTTTGCATTTGTTGCAGTGCTTACCAAATACAGGGCATTGCATGGGTTTGTGGTAAACCACACAGCATCTGCAGCTGACCGTTGTTTCGTCAAGCAATTCTCTTTGGCCTTGCTTGCCTGCTTCATAGTGAGGTCTTCCTTTCTGTATTATTTGTGTGTTGCCTTAGGTTTTTTTCAGTCTTGTAATCCTGTCTAGTTCAGCTTGTTCTGCTTTTTCCTCCAGCTTCTGCAGCCTGGCATTTGTTATCTCAGCTGCTTGGCATAGTCTAACCTGCCTTTTCCAGATTAAGCTCAGGATCCTCTAGCAGTCTTTTCCTGAACCTTGTATCTCTTATACGTAATAGTATTTGGTCTCTGATCATGAACTCTTTTAGGTCTCCAAAGTTGCATGTCTGGCTCAGCAGTCTGAGGTCTTTGACAAACTCCTGTATTGTTTCACATTCTTTCTGCTGTCTCATATGGAAATTATGCCATCAAAGATTTCATTTTGTTTGGGTATATAATATTCCTCAAACATTTTTATTACCGTGGCATAGTGCTTCTGTTCTACTTCTGACAGTTGTAAGCTATTATAAAGAAACAGAGCTTCTGGGTCTGCTGTATTAAAAAAAATAGCTACCTTGAGTGGATCTTCCTTCTCTGTAGCTCCACTGGCTGTCATATGTATGGTGAAGCTCTGCTTAAATTTCTTCCTGTTTTCTGCTGCTTGTTAGATAGCTTTAACTCTGGAATTCTGAGATGCTCCATTTGTCTGTCTTTCTTCTACCCCACTCCTGGTACCATGTGTTATTCTCAAAAGACCAAGGAGTTAAACTTATAGAATGATAATGCTTGTTTATTCAGAGAGCCTTCTTAGCCTACTGATCTTCTGTTCCCTCCTGCCATCCCCAGGCCAATGTAACAACTTATACATAACACTCATAAAGGTATCCACACAACCTTCACCTCGGGTGAGCTTTGTTTCTCACCCGTGAGGGTTAGACCTGCCTCTGTCTTCCAACTTTTAATGCTTTCTATTGGGGCCTCCTGTCTCACCATCTTAGCAATTACCCTTCTGGAGTCCTCACCATTGCCACTCTTTGTCCACTGCCTCTCTATCTCACTGCCTGTAGTGGCTAACATGAAGTCTGACTCTCTCTGGTTGTGGTAGGGGCACCACCACAGAAAGAAACTTACCAGAGGGAAGAGAGGTATGAAGCCAGTAGGATGCCACCGGGGACAGGAAGTGCAGCTGGAGCAGGGCTGCAGGAAAAAAAAAAAGCCATACTAAAGGAAGAAGAAATAAAACCACTGAGGGCCAGGGGAGAGCTGGGACTGGCACCAGGATGGGCCCACTTTATGGCAACATGTCGACATCGATTCGCCAGCCAGCCCCCTGAAAGGGATATAAAAACCTTGCCAGAGGAGGATCAGGAAGGACTGGATGTGAGTCCTCCAGAGGGCCCTGAGTGGCCAGGAGCTGTTTGCAGCCCCTCAGAGGGCATATGGTGGCAGCCCCAGGAGGGGCCAGACAGGGATAAGTTAAGCCCAGGAGGGCCTAATTACTTACCAGAGATGGAACACTGGGTCCTGGATATAGCCAGCCAGGAGTGGGATGATGTCCACCTTGAGCAAAAAGAGAGAAAAGGATCCATGGGCAGCCGTGGACCCAAACCAGAGGGAGACAGAAGCACACCAGGGAGCAAGGAAATCCGGGGCTGGTAAAAGTGCAGGCCAGTTGATGTACGGCCTAAAGCTGGACAGTACGCCCTCCAACCCGGACCTTGCTAACTTAAAAAGGGGGCAACAAAAAAATCTGCTGTGACTAGTACTAGTCGCAGCCTGGAATTAACATCTGTCTGGCGTAAGGCGGGGTGTAGGGGAGGTGGAGCCCTGAAGTGAAAAGCTGGATGGAAAGATTGAAGGAGGGACCCAGGAGAGGCAGGACTTAAGATCATCCTCCCAATAACGAATTTATTTCAACAAGACATGGCAGGAGAGAACCCCTGGGGACTGTGCAAGATATCGGACTGAATGGTGAGCTGTCAACCGTTAAAGAGACAGTAGCACCCGAAAAACCAGTACAGGCAAAATGCACTAGTGAGTAGCACGGGAGGTTATACTGGTGTCTATGGCTTCTTTTATCATGTTCAGGGATGCTGTCTTGGCAGCCTGTTCCTTTATCTCTGCAATGTACTGTCACCTCCTGCTCTATATGTGGTTATGCTGCTTCTTGCTGTGAGCATTACTCTCCCAACTCCCTTTCCAGGCCTGCTCTTTACCATCTTAATCATCTCTTTCCTTTCCATATCCTTCTGTCTGTTCTGGACCCTGCAGAGCTATGGCCTCACCTCCTTGGACCCTTTCCAGTTCTCTCAGTCTCCTTCAACTGTTTGCTCATAGCCTCCACCTTCTCTGACTCCAGTGAAAGAGGATCTAGTTCTGGGGTGTGTCTCATTCTCAGTTGGTATATTTCTGTCTCCAGCTTTTGCTATTCCAGTCTTATCCTCTTGCCAAGGTCCTGGTTCTCCCTTGCCAACTTGATATTATCTTCCTGGAGTCTAGTGAGTTGTTCTCTTATCTCTGGGCCTTCACCTGTTCCATCCTAAGATGGACTAGCTCTTTCTGCCTCTGCTCCCACTTTTCATGATATTTATGTTCTATATCAGCTCGCTTGAGCTGCAGCTAATGGTACATATAACTTATCAGCATCAATTTCTCTACCAGAGCTTGTGTGCTTGTGAATTCTTATACTGCAGCCGCAAGCTGTTCACTTTGTACCCGCTTCCTCTGCCAGTCCTTCACTTCCTCTTGAAGCTTGGCCTGATGCTCAGCTTGGACCTCTATCTGTTTCTTCAAGGCCCTTCTTGCTTCTCCTTTGAGCAGCTAGATCCCTTGCTCTTTGCTGCAGTAGTTACACCACAAGTTTTAACTACACTAGTATAACTAGTTCACAGGTCAGGGTGACTCCTTCTCACCACACATGTTAAAAGAAAACAGGGATTTCATCCACCTTCAATAATCAAGAGTTTGTGCATGTGGAAGCCATATGGAGATGAAAGGCTTGTCAACAGAGGAAGTCATTCTGGCATACAGTAAGCTGTGAATTTAAACCACAATAATTATGTCAGTATATCTCCTCTCCACCCCCTTCCCTACCCCCACACACATGCACCATTTGGGCACTTCTTTATGGGCTTCCAGGTAGCTGGAAGCAGTTTAAGTATATTTTGGTTAAGCTTATCATTTCAGAGCTGTGTGTCCATAGGTATAGAAAGTTATACAGGTATAATTACAGCAGTTTAACTCTACAGATATAAGTTTCCATATAACCAGGTGCAACTGGTTCATATGGTAAATACAGAATCCTATATTATATTTTCAGATATAGCTCCCTGTCACAGCTAACATTTGCATTTTTGCAATTTGCATTTCTTCTTGCAAATTAAAAAAAATGCTCAACTGAGATTTGCAAATGAGCAAAGGCAGCCAGGTAAAATCATTGAGGGGAGGGGGAGGGTCTGGAAGTGCGGGGGAAAGCAAGATAAACAACTGCAGAATATCAGGTTGATGCAGCGATGCTCAATTTTTGCTGCAGCAAAGCCTTGTACATCAAACCCTGGAATAGTCCAGGTGAATGTCTCCATACAAACAGCCCTACCAAATCATTTTAAAAAGCACATTCACTGATTTATCATATTTGCGGGGACTATATAATGAGGCCTCATATTTCTAATTTAGGCTATGCAGTTCCTAGTGTAAACCTAGACATTACTTAGAAAAATTAAATAATCTCTTGTGAGTATTAAAATATATTTGAGGAATGATTGTACTTATTTTTGAAACTACATTAATGCTCATTGCGTATGTAATATGTGAATTTAGAAAATACGGTATCAGGGGTTTGATTTTGAACTTCTTTTGTTAATACAAACAATGGTTTTATTTTGGAACCAATATAACTGAGATGAATTAATGTTCCCTTTTCTGTATATGATGGGAAACCAAATATATATGTACACATTTAGAAATACGTTCTGTATTGTATACTTATTGGATATGGCACTCTTCGTGTAAAAAACATCTCAGAGCACTTTACAGAATACATCCAGCAACAGAGCTATTGTTTGCAAAAAGCCAGATTAAACAAGCATGCCTGTAGTCTTGACTTGAAGGCATTTATGGAATTAACATTCTGAGTCTCAGCTGGCACCATGCTCCAAAGCAGGGGGCAGAATATGCAAAGCCTTTGGCACCTAAGAGTTTTTAGTAATATTCCTGTACAGACAAAAACCCAGCATTTTATAAAACTCAAAGTCAAACCCTGACATGTCCATTAGGGGAACCAAAGGCTTTAATTAGAAATTCAGGGGCTAAAGATTCAGTGGTTTAAAGACCAACACCAGGATCTTGAAACTGACCTGATAACTAACTGGCAGGCAGTGACATGACCTTAGTACAGAAATGAGATATTTCTTTTGGATTATTTGCATTCAGGAAGATTTAGTTCTCAACATATTGAGATTGATAAAGACCTATGATCAGGGATTTACAGTCACCTAAACAAGATATGACAAAATAGTGGAATATTTCAGCATTTATCTGGGCTTGCAGCATTCCTAGTCTTCCTATATACAATGCTGGCCCTGGCATTTTATGCAAAGTAACAGGTGCAGAGGCCCATTCAGTTCCTTCTTGACTTTGACCAGGTTCTTCACAGTCATCTTCACATCATTCCCTGGTTCTTTCAAGCCTATGAGCTCTTCCCCCATTCCTAGTTTCTGAAGCATTCTTGTCTCAAGTTTAACTCAGGAGAAAGAGATGAAACACAGTCTTGAGGAATACTAGAGCAGTGGACATTTGGAACCTTAAACTATGTGGGCCTGAAAATGTGATCATTCCACAGACAGGAGATTGGGGATCATACTCCAGTTGGCAAGTTGGTTGTACATGTCTGGGAGAGCATCCCAGAGGCAGTAGCCCTATGTATAGCTTGTATGACTAAAAGGACTTGTTAGTTCATGCAGATCACTATCTGGGTCTGCCTTGCATAGATACATTTGCAAGTACCTTTAATCAACAAGACGTAGTTCAATAAAGACAAGAGTAGAGTGTAGGCAGACAAGGTTCCTTGGGTGAATCTGATATCTTTTATTAGACCAACCCAAATAGTTGGAGAATAGTTATTAAGCAAGCTTTTGGGTTCAAAAACCTAACAAAAGACTAGAGTGTAGGCCTTTTCACACATTCCCATGCAACAATTACAAATCACTAGAATGCTAAGGGTCAATTTGGTCCATAAATTGGCAAACACAAGCTGGGGAGCATCAGCATCAGTATTACGGACATCAGCACTGGCCCTTGTATATTCTGTAGCTGAGTACTGAGCACCAGTATGAACCAGAAGCAGTCCTACTCAACTTGTTGACATCCAACTGAACTCTACAATGCGGTACATCACTGGAACCCTCAAGTCAGCCCCAACACTGTGGCTACATGTGCTGTTGGACATTGCTCTTCCACCCATGTCACAAGGCAGCAACTCTACAGGCACTCCAGTGAATAAAGGAAAGCAAATGTATCCACTAGGACCTCAACAATTCCTGAAGTCACAGAAGCCTTCTAGATCTACACACTTAACATTAATCTATTTGACTTTAACACTGATGAAGCTTGGAAAACCAAATGGAGTTCACAGGAAGTCCCAAATAAACTTCTGATAAATCCAATGCAGAAAGCCCCTGGCTTTGATCTCCCTCAATGCTCATGCTCAACTCTAAGCCATATCTGTATAAACCATAGGAGAGATGGATGCTTGATGCATAAATGGAAAATTTAAAACTTTCCAATGTGCCACTGTGGTCACCCAGAATAGATCATGGAACATGCAACAACTCAATGCGCAATCCACAAAAATGAAGGCGGTATCACAGCAATACGCTCTGCTGCTTCTGATGCAATTATCTGGCTCAACCACCTAAACATAAAATTATAGTTGCTGTTCTGTATCTATATTAGCCATTTAAAAAAGAAGAACTGGTATTAAATTTAGTGTGTTAGGATGGTGTTACACACTCACTTGCAACAGTTGCAAATCCTTAAAGTGACCTATTAAAGTTAGTAATGGTTAGGAGATAATTCTTGCCTGAAAGAAAACAAATTTGCAATGCCACAAAGGCACTTAACATGTACCAAAATGCTTGAATGTACATTGGCTTGCATTTTAACTGCACTTAGAAAATGTTAAGTTGAACGTGTGACACTGCCCTATCATAAGAAGGAAGAAGAAAGCAAATAACTAGCTTGCAGTAGTACTGCAGAAGGGGATCTGGGACCTGTAGTGGATATAATGTGATGCTGTTACCAAACAGGCAAATCTCATTGTGGGATATATTCTCAGGAATGCTTTAAGTAAGAGACAGGATGTAATTCTGCTCTACTTGGTGTTGGTGAAGCTGGAGAAAGATGTAACCAAACTGGAGAAAGTCCAGGAAAGATCAATGAGGAAGATCAGAGGTTTGGAAGTTTGTTTAGTCCAGACGAGGGAAGAGTGGAAGGGGGCATGATAATGCTCTTTTATATAAAGGGTTCTTACAAAGAAGAAAGTGATCAGTTGTTCCCATATATCCATGAAGGTAGGACAAGAAGTAATTGCCTATAGCATGCAGCAAATCTGAAAACCCAGGTCTTTTCACTGCCAATTGATGGTTCCAGAAATATTTACATGTCTTTAGTAAACCCTAATTCCTTAATTCCCATGCATGTGTCCAGGCAATGTTTTTGGAAAATCAATTTTATTTCTTATGGGAGGAGGTTTAGCAAGAATGCAGTTGCACAAGATGCATAAACACTGAGGACTATCTCCTTATTGCCCTTGGTATATTATGACAACTCTTTTAACATGTTTAGAGATCTTTTTATAGACTATTGTTGACATATCTTCAGCTGCAGTTCCTGCTTTTAGAACACTTGAATCTGGTTTGATTACAGCTTTTGAGGTTCCTGAATTCATGATATATTTTATGGTCATCCACAGTGAAGGCAGTTGGAAAATGTCTTCATTGCTGGGATTCTAGGCTACAGCACCATCTCCCATCAAACTCCACCAAACAAATAATATGAATACAGTCAAGTGATGATACTTGCTTTTACAACTGGGCGTAAGATAAATACTTTATCCTAAAGCTCCATGTTAATATGCATCAGCAAAGCTATGGCACTAGGATATTTGAAAGTTATATAACTTAAAAAATAAAAATAGAAATAACGGTCACAAGCTGGCAAAGGGGAGATTCAGACTAGACATCAGGAGGCACTACTTCACGGTCAGGGTGGCTAGGATCTGGAACCAACTTCCAAGTGAAGTGGTGCTGGCTCCTACCTTGGGGGTCTTTAAGAGGAGGTTAGACGAACACCTTGCTGGGGTTGTTTGACCCCAGTACTCTTTCCTGCCATGGTAGGGGGTCAGACTTGATGATCTGCTCGGGTCCCTTCCGACCCTACCAACTATGAAACTATAAAAGGAGTAACCGGCCTTTTATGTTTCATCCAAAATATAGATTCATTTTTACTGAAGCAGAATGTTTTAAAATAATAAGTTTACATTTTGATCATGCAGAGTTCTAGAGTTTTAAACAAGCTGTTTTAATAAAAACAGAACCTGAAATCAGGCAGTATTTGGGCAGGAGGAGAGAGGGGTATTTGGAACTCTATTTCTTTATTGACATAAAAATAGTTGACATAACTGTGATGCTGCAGAAATTTAACTGTTTGTACATTTTTAGTACACCCAGAATATCAAAGATAACTGGATTTATTCATAGAATGGCAGTCATTGAATTCAGTTTTCTGGTACAATTTTCTCCCCATATAAACCCATAAAAAATATGATGGCTGAAACATTAGGAATGCTTAAAGCTGCCACTGATGTATGCCCATACAGAAAGGACAGATAGATTGCAAAATGTTTATGCCTTTTACGTTTTTCACAGTATTAATAAGGAAACACTGTGATTACCAATCAAAAAAGACTCAGGAATGCTGCTTGTAAAGTGCACCATTATAAAGATTTATATCTGTATCTAGGGAGTAATATAGAGCATTGATATTTTAAGGAGCTCGGTTCAAAAATCTCTTTATTCAGTGAAAGCCCATGAGAGTGAAATACATTTTTCCTGGGGCAGCAGTGCCAGCATCATTGTTTGTTTATGATAGGAGTAGCAGAAAAATACATTCCCCACCTAAAAAGAATCCCAAATATTCCAGAATTAATTATGAGGGAGTTTTCCTCTTTTTCACTGAAAGTCTTTATAACATGGTGTTAGAAAAGAAAATCCATACAATATACATATATTTGGTTAACTCTGAACAAGCAAATATCTGTTTTTAGCATGCATTGCTTGGCCCAAAAGTACATCTCAAAATACTTGGAAGAGATACATGCTTTGTATATTTTAAGAAAAACAGAGTACCATGAAAAGGGAAAAACAGATTTCCTACATGGGCTTACCACTGAACTAGAGAAAATTCACCTATAGTAAGACATCTTGTTTTTCATTGGTAAAATTTGTACATACTTTTGGCTAAGTTCTGCAAAGCTTTTTCTGGACCCCCATATTTACTTGTTTAAATACTTGTTAACAGTTTACATTTCTCTATCCTTAATGTTCATAAACAGAAGGTATAACATAAGAGTAACATATAGAAATATTAAATCCTATTTATTAACAGATGCTTATTAACAGTGTGCATGATCTATTACATGTTGTAAAATTGTTTATTGAACGTCTCTTGTAAAATCATTTACACATTGCTTTGCTACAATGGTAGCTTATTTATAAAATGCATGGGTTAAATATTCTAGCAGTGAACATGTTAATATATCTCATAGTAATAGTAGTTTTCAGTTATTAGACATATTTTCTGAAAATACTGGTGCAGTTAAGAACGTATCAAAATAAAACTATATTTTAAAAATAAACTTATAAAACACTGTTTACATTTAGACTTTTTTTTTTCTTGGATAGCAAAATGTTTGCTCTCTCTTTTGGTTCAAAGACACCAATCTGATCTTTCACTATTTTAGGTCAGGACTTGATCTGCAGTATTGAGAAGAACACTTCTTTGCATATTTTTTTAATCTGTTTCTTTACATATGAATACATACCATGCTTCTGAAGATCATAGTTTGTGCAATGAATACAGTTTCAGTAAGTACAAGGAAAAATATTAAAATGGGGAATAACATTAGTGCTTTTCTTTCTTCCTTTTAATAGTTGGAACTTCCTCTCTTGGCCAGATTGTGATCCTCAGTGCATGACGTAGATCAAATCCACGTAGGCAGAAGTGTTTTTTTTAAAAATGCACTGTGAAAAGAAGCACAGAGCTGAGATCAGAATCTAGGCAAGTATAGAAATGAGGCATAAAAGCTGACAGCATAAAATTCAAAGTTTATTATATAATTCCCAGATCTGTGTACCTTGCTCACAATGAAGATATGTAACCAAACCCTACAAAGGGAAACATTTTCACATTTACTTTTGGTTTTTTAAAGATCCTGCTGCAAAGGTTATATTTGACAGTGGGAGCTGTCTCTCTTATCTTTGCTTCTCACAAGAACCAAGTTGAAAATCCGAGTTCCTAGAGACTAAATAAGAGTATTTCCTAGTATTTGTGTCATCTTTATCTTTTTTTTTTTGCTAGCTGTATGATGAGTTAATAAGTGTGTGACCTTGTTTTGAAGGCAGTAATTTTATTAAACAGTAGGTGTGTGAGCGTTATCTTTCCCGAGGTCTCTCACCCTAATCTCCAGCTGCAATGTGCACTCCTAGAGATGCAAAAAGAGAGCAGTTTCTGTTCTCCTTCAATTAAGTGTCCCTGGCCCTTGAACAGAAATGTAAGCATCCCACTCCCCCTGTCCCTTCCATCCCTTCCTCTCCCCCCGCCCCCATATATACAAGGCATCCACAAAAGGGACCCTGGATAATCTGAGCTAAAATTAACAAAGCAAGTATGGCGCAGATTAGCACAATAAAGGTGGATGCATATCATCATTAATTTCCATGTACATTAACTCGTGCTTCTTTTGTCTTCATTCTCCACAAACATTCAAGTGTATGACTTCTATTCACATGAGTGTTCTCAGAAAGTAAATTTTAAGTGTACATGACTAAGTACTTGCATATGGCAAATTTTAAAATGAACCATCAGAGTATTCCAGTCATAAGGTTTGAAAAGGAGCGTCCTTTGCCAGAGCCCAGCACATGGGCAGAATGAGTCAGACAAAGCTACAATCACACCCTTTGCTATTAGAATTAATGTATGTGTATGCAGTTTCTCTTGGATCAAGGATTGTATTGATGGCAGCACAGGCAGATCCAGGATTTTTAGAAGTGGGGTGAGGGAGTAGCAACCAGAGCTGCAGGGGTGGCTGGACACCCAACTCCCCACGTTCCTCCCCCTGGGGCACCAGACCGCACCACGAGAGAAGCAGCTGGGATTTTTTTTTAGATCCCTATACCAGGGTAGATCTCCACCACCCCTACCTTTCAGTACCCCCTCCCTTCCCTTCCATACTTAGCAGCACCTCTCATCCCCTCCCATTTCCCCTCTCTCTTTATCCTCTCTATTTACACCTCTGGGCACAGAGAAACCAACCTGCCACCACCACACTCCCAACCACTCCTGCCCTGCCCTGCTCCCACTGCAGCCCACAGGGAGCATCTGTGCAGGGAGCTGGGTTGGCCAAAGACAAGGGCAGTGGCAGGTGTGGGCAGGTTCCCCATCCCTGCCTGCTCCTGTGTTGGTGGGGAACACCAGAGGAAATGGCAGGGAGGAGGAATCCACCTTCCCCTATGACTGCTACTGTCCCTGGCTAAGCCTGACTCTCCATGCAACCTGGCTGGAGCCTCCCTGCCCCTGGGTCAGCTGGGAACAGCAACATTAGTGGGAAGGAAAGAAAGAGAATGGGAAAGAAGGGGTGGTACTCCTGAATACAGAGTGAAGGGAGGGGGTGCCAGGAGAGGTAAAATCTTACCTGCTTTGGGGGCTTAAAGTCCCCAGCTACTTCTCCCACAGCATAATCTGAAGGGGGTGTGGCTGCAGCCTCTGGATCTGTCCCTGAGGGCAGACATGTAAGTACAATGCACTTGTACCACAGTTCAGTGAGGGCAGCCCTGGACAGAGGTCCTCAACTCCCAGGTTCCATACACAATACTTCCACTGACCATGGTCAAGTCATTTGCCTCTGTGGGATTCAATGTTCCCATCTGAAAAATGGCAATAATACATCTTGTCTGCTTTGTAATGCACTTTGAGCTTCACAGGTGAAAAGACATGTGCAGATGCTTATGTGAATATTACTTTACAGAGGATGAGATCATGGGACATAGCTTATAGAGCAAGGGGACAGGATTTTTAAACTGAATCAGCACCATCTGGTGAAGAGGCGTGGAGTTCAAGAACAGAATTAGATACCAGAAACTGAAAGCCAAATGTTTTCAGCATTCCCACTGTTTTTGGACCTCTGAGTTCCTGGGTGCCCAGCTTAAGAAAGTTTGGGCTGATTAAATCATTTGAAGGGGGTCATTTTTAATTTTTCTGTCAGCAGAACTGTCATTCCACCTTTAATTCATATACATTTCACCCTTAGTTCATAACATTTGGAAGTTAGCTTATACATTAAGAAAATGATGTGCTAAACTAAAGTGTGAAGTCTGAAATAAGGAGGACTGGAGGGGAAGAGGAATAAAAGGAGAGACATAATTAGACTGACTATGAAAGAAATAATAAGAAAAAAATATCCAGAAAACAGCAACAGTGACCAAATCAGGTATAACTACTGAATATTGGATGAACTGAGCCTGCATACTGTTACACAACAATATGCACCAAAATGAAAACAACCAGAAGCTAAGCACAAGCAATTTCATGAAAATAGCTTGATGCTCTCAGAGTATTAACTGATTCCACAGACTCAACAAAAAGGAAATCCACATCAACATGTGGCAGTTTCTTTCCCACTAACCTTGCCAACATGCTTTGAGTGTCACATTCTCTACCAACCACATAAGTGTCCGTTGAAAGGAGGAAGGACACCTGGGAGCCCCAACCTTATAATTAGATCTGTGAATTTTTACAAAAACACGCCTATTAACAAGATCCCTCTAATTTATTTTCTAACTGTTGTCAGATCTCTGAGCTTTGCAGCTTGTTCAGTTGAGCCCGCAGCAGTATTTCTGTGCCTATAAAGCATTTATTTGACCCTGTGTGAATTTGCAATAACTCGTGTTACAGTGCCTGATTCCCATGCTTCTTTTAGTCTGTCTCCAAAGACACAAGCACTATACAGATCAATAACTTTACATACTGAACAAATGAAAACTTTGCCCTTTGGGAACCGGGCAAGGAAAAGGCAATTAATTTACCATAGAAACCTGTGTGACCGAACCTAATTTGAACCATGGGTACATTCAAAGGACAGCTCAGTCCTACATTTAAACTCTCAAACCAGCACAGAAGGCTTGATCCAAAACCCAGTGAAGTCACTGGAAGGACTCCCATTGTCTTCAATAGGGCTAGAATCAGGTCCATCAAACCTCCATGTATAGTCTACAGTGAACATGTCTACAGGTGCATTAAGGTGCTTTTTCTAATGTGTATTCAATTTAGTACCTCTAATGTGAAATGTGCATTAAGCTACCATAATGCACAGTAATGAATGCACAAGGGGAGCCTATACATGTGCAGCATGGCTGCTCCAACACACTATAATTACTCAATTAATTGAGTCCGCTGGAGCGTGGTAATTACTGTGTTCCAGCAGATGCTAGCATCACATGTATCAGCATCCCTGCACTGAAGAATGGCCAGGGGGTGCGCTTTAACTAAGGCTTGTCAAACACAAGCTTTAGTTAAAGCACCCCTGCTGCCA
>NW_005841933.1:859253-862152 GCF_000455745.1 Alligator sinensis
CTGGAGCACATGTATAAACAACCATAGTTTTTAAGTGTTGCTTAATATACAGTAGCCTCTTTTACTGCACATTAGTGTAATCACACAGTTGTTTACATGATGCTTTAATGCAGAGTAAAATAGTCTACTGTGCATTAAAGTACACATGTAAAAGCACCCAGTGACTGCTCATTTGAGTATTTAATAAAATATTTGGAAGTAGGTTTCTTTACCCTTCCCAAGGCTTCCTTTTTGCCTATGGTAAATTGAGAGTGAAGCTACATATTATATGTACACCACACTTAGGGCACTTAAAACATGAGTGTCCACAAATTAAAGTTCATTAACTCATGCTAAGTGCCCTCTGACCATCTCAAAGTTATGCCAAGTCAGGCAAGGGTTGACTCTGGGTTCTGCAACCTAGCTCATGTTAGAGTAACATGTCTATTCTACTGAGATAAAATGAGCAATTTGCAGTCCTCTAGCATCCCAAAATGCTCCACTCCCCCCACCCAACCAGAGCAGGGATAGAGCCCAGATGTCCTGATTTCTAGATATGCCCCAGCTTGCCAGTCTTCTAATGGCAAGACAGAGCTGTGCAGGCAAGAAATGGTATTAATCCTTAATGTGCAACTGCTCACAGCACATTATAACTTTAACACTGTTTAACATTTTGCAAACATGGTATGGTCTAAGTGTAACATAACTTCACCCTTAGGCAGCAGATGAGCTTTAGGCTTAGATTTATTAATAGAGTATGTCAGGACTTCATCACCAGACTTTAACTTCTTGACAATCCATTTACCTCAGCTCCAATTAGTTTGTGTTTAATGAAGAAATTGTTGTGATCACCATTAAAAGTCACTATTTACCACTATTTTACATATCACAGTTTCTGACATACCACCAGATTTTCCTGCATAGTAAATGTTGTCTCAGATGCAGTAGTGCTTAAGAACATGGAGGGTCATTAAATTCTAATGGATACTGGGCACTTCTACATGAGATGCTTTACAGTACAATAGACTAATCTACTGTGCAGTAAAGTGTCACTATCTACATGTCTGCAGCATTTACTGCACAGGAAATTAGTCTATTTTGCAGGTGGCACAGTAACGCACCAGCAAATGGCTCCTGGTCACCCAAGCAGCAGGGACCAGGGGAACTGTCTCCACCCCTAAGCAGCTGCCTCCTAGCCTTGCACCCTGATCAGCAAATCAGGGCACAGGGCTGGGAAGCAGCTGCTTGAGAGAAGGGACAGTTTCCCATACCCCTATCTGCTGATCATGGCATGAGGCTGGAAGGCAGCTGCCCTGGAGGCAGGACAGCTCTCCCAGATCCCCAGAGCCCAGGCCTGACTCCAGTGCCCCCTAATAACACAGGGCTGGCACCCAGAGTGGAGCTGGAGCTAGCTGCTGCAGGGATGCAAAGCATAGCAGAAGTAGCTCTGCACTGAACTGCTCCTGTCAGAAGCAAATTTGCTCCCGACGGGCACACATATAGACATGCTCCAGGGAAAACTTAATGCACTTTTTTTTTACTGTGCAGTAAGCTTACAGCACAGTCATAGCACATGTAGACGTGCCTATTGTGTTGCAAACCAGCAAAGCCCTGGTGAATGACTGCCTTGCCGAATATCGACAGACATACCAATTCCATTCCCACAAATGATGGACATATTCAGGGTTGGAACAGGACACAAAGTACACACAACAGTAGTGGTGTGGTATTTGGTATGGGTTTTAGTAGCGTGGTTATTTTGTTTTGCAATCATGTTTTTGTTTGCAAAAGGCACTAGTTAATATATGTGTTTCTTTTTTTAAATTGTGATCAGTTTTGCCAGACAACAACAGGGATTAGAATATTTTTTTTAAAAGAAGGGAGGGAAGGAGCTGTAAACTATTTCCTGGCCTTTGACTAAAGAGGATGTAAGAATTCCTGTCACACACTGATCTGCCACACTTAACATTTTACAGCCTTTTCTTCAGTCACCAATATTTTCATCAGGTGCCCGTGATGTTTACTGCTAAATACAGTAAATGTCTGGGAATAGTAAACAATTTCCAGCAAGACAGGAAAAACAAAAAGATTTAGCAAAGAACCATTAATGAGAGCCAGGGGATAGGTTACAACTCTGCTGAGGATAAATGTGCTTTGTAAAATTATTTGCATATTGTCACTCCTCCCTATCTGGCTATTTCTTCAACTCCTTTTTAGATTGCAAACATGATAGAGCTGAACAGAAAATCATCTTAGCCTTTCCCTAATGAAAGGCAAAATGCTCAATGACTAGAATGTGACCCAGGTGAAGGATTGGTTTCTGTGGAGTTATTGTGCTCGATATATGTATGGAAACAGGAAGAGTCTGTGCAGCTAATATCAAACCCAAGTGATCTCAAGGTTAGTGAGGTTATGCCAGCTTAGACCAGGTCAGGGTGTAGAACTCATATGGGATAATTTAAATCTATATAGACTTGATCCAAAGCCTTTTCAAGTCAATGGATATGACCCAAAGCAAATTATTGACAAAATGATCTGGTGGGAGAAGAATCAAACCAAGTAGTGATAAACCTAGCATACAGAAAATAATCAAAAGAAAAATATAGTATGATTTCTCATATTTGTTGCTTATAAAGTTATCATTATAAGGTTATGTGATAAGGGAGTGTTGAAGATATGGTCTGCAGTTCTCCAGAGAGGCCAGGAATTCAAGGACAGGATGAGTGAGGGCAGGGCCGATTGCCAAATTCCAGTAGATGCAGCCATATTAGGGATATGTGAGCATCAGAGTGGTGAGCAATGGGTGAGTTAATTCCCACAGACTCAGGAACCTGTGATGGTTAAGTGCTGTTCCTCCCCTGCCCCCCCTGCCCTCCCCTTCTCTTCCCTCCCCCTCCCTCCCCTCCCCTCCCGCTACAGT
>NW_005841933.1:862554-866168 GCF_000455745.1 Alligator sinensis
TCCCGTAGCCTCTCATTGTAGGGTCTGCCCTGCTGTCCCCGGATCATGCGGGTGGCCCTCCTCTGGACCCTCTCAATGTTGTCCACATCCCTCTTGAAGTGAGGTGCCCAGAACTGGACACAGTACTCCAGTTGGGTCCAGCTCCCTCCCACAAGACTCCTCAGAGTCTCTACTTGGACCACAAAGAGCCCCAAGGTCCAAATGCAGTCCAAGGACAGTGGGCTATCATCCAGTAGATGAATGTGAGCAGAATTGTTACTGAAACACAGTAGCAGTGAGAGGTGTGCGGGCCGGGAGCGCCCCGAGCCCTTTTTCGCTCTGCACGCGGGCTGTGGCCAGCAGCCCGGGCACGCAGGGGCGGAGAGGGAAGGCCTTCGCTCTGGAATTAGGCACGGACGCGTATCGGTAGTTTAAAAGATTGTTTACTTACACCGAGATGGCAATGGTGTAGGCTGGAAAGCTTGATTAAGTTGCAGTTACAGACAGACACAACACAGACGGTCTCATGGAGAGATGGATGTGGAGTCCTCTTCGGCTTGGGCGGAAACTGCTCAAGCCTCTTATACGGCTAACAGGCCAATCGCTAGCCGCCACGTGTGAATAATTTAGCACTAGCCAATCACGGGGAACAAATTTGCATACCGGTGGCGGGAACTCTTTTGCACCGTGCATTCCTCTTGCAACTTGAGCAATGCACTCTGCAAAAGAAGCTGCAGACAAGGCGGGAAACTAGTCCCTGCACCGGAGTCTCCTCTTGCTACAGGAAACTCCCGTGCAATGCTCTGCAACTTAACGTGGATAATTCTGATGCCGAAGCACACACACACAATCATGCCTTTTGGGTCATGACAAGAGGCAGCCACAAACCCAGGGCACAGTGGCAGTGTCAACTTCTGGTTGCTCCACAATCCAGTTGTCTCATTTACCTATCCTTAGTTATGCTGCTGGTAAAACATACAATTAAGGAACAAGGGTTCCCTGATATAATTATCATTTTTTAAAGCAACTCAATGCTCAAAAAAGGCAGGCATCCAGGTACTATTTAGGCAAGAATGAACTAAATTAGATACTATAACACATTAAAAATACAACATATTGTATTTGTTGCTCATGTCCATTCCCAAACCAATAAATTGGAATGTATGTATCAACATAAAATAGTTACTAGAGTGGAAGGAACTGGTATTTTTACATGTGCTGTAGCATCCATGTGCATGAAAGCTAGCCATAGCGATTAAATACAGTTACATGAATGTATCAACAGTGCAATATATAGTTAAATATATTGAAGGAAATCCTGGTGTCACTGAAGTGTCCTATTTACTTGAGTAAAGCTTAGACCTTATAATCTAATACTAGTGATAAATTTACCTTAACCTGTACAGTATTGTCAATGTTTCTTCCATCTATCCCATGAGCATTAGTAAAGACTAATGTCCTCTTGCTTATGTCTTCTTGCTTTTCCCTTTGCAACTTTTATGTTTAATACCCCTAGAACAACGTTCTAACTTTATGAGTTTTCCTAAAGACTGTTCGGGATGCCTACATTCTTGGCTGAGAACTCTGTGACTCTCTTCTGTACTTGAAATTTCTGTAAATGCTTTTTTACTGTCTGATGAAATGCAACAAGTTGTCATGGTTAAAAATTACCTTCCCATCCATCACAAATAGAGCCATTTTCTTGCTCATTTTTAAGCATACTGGGAAATCAGCAGGTAATTAGGGGAAGATGTTTATTAATATATTTATATACTGTAATTACTGCAAGGCACTGAACACAACTGAAAAAAGCAATCCTTGTAGATTTCTGCACTCAACCATTTGCTTAGTTTCTTATTGGGCTGTCCTTTCATTAATAATCCCAATTGTATGCATTTGTTTTGGTCTTTTTTCCCCAGAAATATAATTCCTTTCACATGTATCTCCTATATTTTGTATTAAAGCTCCTTAAGCTCTGGGTTTTGGTCTGTCTCCTTGAGTAGATAAACACAACAGAACAAAAGTGGCTGGAAATGCAAACAGTCCCTGAATTATTATGCCTATTACTTTTTATTAGTAGTAAAACAAAAAGAAGCAAGGAACAGTTCTATTTATGCAGAGCAGTTAGAACATAAATAATAATAAAATGTTAAAACTATAAAAATACTTACACCATATTAATTTAATTCTAATAAAAAGTAGGTTTAGGTCTTGCCTCCATGACAGCAAATGTGGTGCAGCTTTGCTTTCATCCAATATTTATACTCAAAAACATTTTGGTTTAGGAAATAAACTAGTGATAAAAAATTACAGTCTCAGAATATTGGGCTTTGACTAGTCCCCTGCTGCCCTTTATATTATGTTTCAGTAAAATACAGTACATCTTGCTGTTTTATTTCATTGTTTGTGGCCCATGCAAAATCCTATTGTCCAGCTGCCCAGGGTAAATGAACAACAAATCAGAACAAGCAGCAAGGCACAGTGACTGATTAAACTAGGTCAGAATTGTGCCTGTACTGTTAGAAATATTACTTTTCTGATTTTTTTTTACATATTTACATCACCTTGAATAGCAGAGGAAACCTGTTGATAGACCATTTTGTTTGTAAATGCTTACAGATGAGAAAGCCATGCCAGAATGTTTGAGCATGTATTTTCAAGTTGCTTGTTTTTGTTGATCTTTTATTTCTTATTTTTAATGATTTCATATCAGAGAGCTGATCATGCATAAGGTGAAGCAGTGTGTAAGCGGGCGAGGAGAGGAATTGTACCGCAGAGCAGGGACTCTAGCTAGTTGAGCTAGGATGATAAATATACCTCGTGTCCTCCACAGGTTTTTCTAACTCCAGCCAGATGTCCCCATGAGATCGGAACTCTGAAAGGGATCCTCCAGGCACTCAGGGTGTCTCAGTGCTGTGGAGAAGGTGGATTCACCCAGCACTTCAGCACACAATCTGATTTTCAGGCCCCACTAAGGCTTTCTTGTGTCCTGGAGTCTGTAATGAGGCAAAGAATGGAATCTGGGCAAGCTAACAAGGGAGGAGTGTGGAGATGGCCATGCAGATGGCTGCAGTTTCTTGCATATTCCCTGTGGGTGACAGCCAAGCAGATTCCAGGACAAATGCCTGATTTGGAAATTGTCTACGTGACTCTTTCTCTTCGTAGCGGAAAAATGACACCTCCAGATGGAAGGTATATTAAGGAAGGGAACCTCACTGATCCACCAGGGATTTTTCTGAGAAAGTTCGTAGGAGGCAGGGAAGTAATCGGGACCCTGGAGGATGTACATACATTATCCAATAGTACCAACCTAAAATTTAAAATGATCTTGAGTTGTATCTCATGAAATCCATGGGAAAAAAACACAACTTTTCAGAAAATACAAGACCTTGGGGTCATTGTATTTGCCTTCTGAAGTTTGAAACTTTAAAAGTTATATTTTCAACCATCATATGAAAAGTGAAATTATTGCATCATCATATGACTTCACAAGTTGGAATTTTAAGAAACACCTGAAGTATAGCAGGATTTACGATCAACATGTGACTGTCGGCAAAGCTCTTGGTCTGTTATTGAGGTATGTTCTGAACTTTTGTATTCTGTATATAGAGCCTTCACTTTCTGAGGCTGCTGAA
>NW_005841933.1:866178-876448 GCF_000455745.1 Alligator sinensis
TTTTGCCTGCAATAGAGGAAACTAATACGGAGTGCCATACTGGGGATTGCTTTTGTTCTTTATTATTGTTGGGGGTAGGAGGAGATTCTAAAATTCAACTTGGTAGAAGCATTCATACTAGGAACCCATTATGGATCAAGACTGGAACAAACACAGAACAAAATGCCAGGATCAAATCTTACAATCTAAATATAAGACAAGAGACAACATATAGATACAGCCCACAGGAAAACGATGAGACAATATTAGGCAGTCCAATAGGAAGAGGTCTCATAGGAAGAGAAAGTGTTTCAAGACAGCAAATATGTGTTTGTTCTTTATGTATGGAAACATCAGCTACCAGAGGGGCAGAACTATGAAGGGACGTACATGGGGAACAGGACAGTCAGTGTCACTTAATGAAAATTAACTTATGAAATGAAGTACTGTTTGGTACTTAAATAGTTGAATGGGAGTCATCCTATACTAAAAAAGCCTTCCCCTGCTCTTGATAAGAAGGCCCTCTTAAGCTCACGGTAATGCAGGTATAGGTGAATGGGATGTACCAGCTTGATGGCACACAGAACTGGGTCTTTTTCTTTCCCACCTGTTATTTCAGGTGGTCCAGTGAGTTGTTTGAAGTTTTACTCAGATGACCACATATGACTCGATGCAATCTAACAACAGGAGCTTGCTTAAATTGTCTCTCATACTACTCCAGGGAACATTTTGTTGCCAGAGGGAATGTGCATCAGAAATGCACATTTGGTACATTTGCAGAGAGAGACAATGTTGCTCCCTGTCAAGCCCCCTAAGTTTTCAGCAATTCCAAGGAGCCTGACAGAGATCTGCTTCAGTTAGTGTCTAAGGCCTCTAGCAGATGTTATTTTTATTGCTCAATGGGTACAAAGGAAAAACCGCATGACTTGCCTAATTTAATGTTGAAAGGGCATCCTGTCTGAGGGGTGAAAAGCAGCTGTAGAGTGTCATGAGCCAAAAGGCATGATTGTGTGTGTGCGCTTCAGCATCAGAATTATCCACATTAAGTTGCAGAGCATTGCACGGGAGTTTCCTGTAGCAAGAGGAAACTCCGGTGCAGGGACCAGTTTCCCGCCTTTTCTGAAGCTTCTTTTGCAGAGTGCATTGCTCGAGTTGCAAGAGGAATGCACGGTGCAAAAGAGTTCCCGCCACCGGTATGCAAATTTGTTCCCCGTGATTGGCTAGTGCTAAATTATTCACACGTGGCGGCTAGTGATTGGCCTGTTAGCCGTATAAGAGGCTTGAGCAGTTTCCGCCCAAGCCGAAGAGGACTCCACATCCATCTCGTGGGGACTCTGGGTACACGGCAGGGTAACAGAAACCCTGTGTGAGATCCAGAGGAGCGTGGCGGCCTGATCCACCGCCCACCTCTTCCCGTCTTCAAGCGCGACTAATATAAGACGTATTTACGATTTCTACATTGGTGGCCTGTTCACCCAGAGCATCCGGAGCTCTGCACCGTGGAGCCTAGCAACCTCCACGAGACCGTCTGTGTTGTGTCTGTCTGTAACTGCAACTTAATCAAGCTTTCCAGCCTACGCCATTGCCATCTCGGTGTAAGTAAACAATATTTTAAACTACCGATACGAGTCCGTGCCTAATTCCAGAGCGAAGGCCTTCCCTCTCCGCCCCCGCGTGCCCAGGCTGCTGGCCACAGCCCGCGTGCAGCGCGAAAAAGGGCTCAGGGCGCTCCCGGCCCGCACATAGAATTGCTACCGGGGCAGATGTAGGGGTGGTGACAGCAGTGCAGTCAATTATCCCCCTTTGGCTGCATGGTGCAGGCCTCGCAGCTGATCAGCAGGACCCAGTGAGCAAAGATATTCCTCTTGCACAGAATCAGAGTGATGGTGATGGATCAGTCATGCACCCAGGCCAGTAGCCAGGACTGTAAACACATCCCAGCTTGCCCACAGGGATAAGGGAATAGAGACCATGCCTCATCTCCCCGTCAGGTGGTGACAGGCCCTGTTCTCCCATAGGGCAAGAAGGAGAAGCAGGGAGCAGTGTATCCTGGGAAGTTTCAGGATATGGCCAAGCCCTATCACTCAGTGTTTAACATGCCCTATATTCAAATTAAAGTGCAATACAAACGAGGCACAAAGATGTTCCACATGTAACAAGTGACATATTTGAATCTGGTTGACCATTTTTTTGTGTCTGGCTCACCATATCTATTATGTGATAAAAGGCTTGAATGCCTACAATGGTACAAATTATCTTAAAATTAATATAACACCTTCTAGGACCTAAGTTCTAGCTGATCAGTATTGCATTACCTGAATTTCTCAACAGGGTAAAAGCCAGGTCCTAATGGCTCATGCCAGAGCCTTTTAATTGTACAGTTCCCAACATCTTCCTTTCCCAGAGATAACATAATACTAACAAAATGAACACGTGGCATTAACATAGTACAAAATTTCAAATATGTATAACCACATTTTTAACTAAGCTATCTAGCAATTTTTACTTTATATCTCAGGTGTCCTCTGGACCTGCACATCTCTACACTGGCCCTCTTGTCAGACACCTATCACTCTATTAGTCTCCTTCCCTTCTTGGGGTTTAGGTAAAGTACTGCCTTTCCCTAACAGAATAGTCTCTGTTGGATGGGATTGTGCAGGCCTCACTGACACAAGCCCATGAGACTACTCTGGAAAGTTCTTGAGGCCCATCAGGCTAATCTCAAGCTCTAGGTGACTGGCAGATCTGACAGAGGGTATGGGGATGAATTCAGATCAATCTTATAGGTGAACTTCCAGTTCTAGAGCACATCAGCTGTCTTGGGCAGGTGGGTGATGCATGGGCCTACCCAGTTCCATTTTCTCAAAAACCCAGCACTGACACAGTATAAATAAGCCCATAGATACACAAAACTACTTTCACAAAGTGGTATGGAAGCTTCTGTGACTCTTCATCATTTTTTCACTTAACTATCTCTATATCTGCAAGTCCCCAGGGACTCTGGCATCCGTTTCTAACAATACAGGAAGTTAAGCAGTTTTCTGGTGAACAGAATTCCAGGATGTGACAAGGTTTACTTCAGTTTTACTGCACTTAACAGAGATCAGACTCCTTAGTCTTTTTTAGGAAGCACCTTATTATTTTGACATTTTTTCACCAACCCATCATATTGGTGATCATGAAGAATAGTGGTGTTGTGTCTAACCTCATGCATCTCTATAAATAATTCAAATGCCTACTTAATTGAACTGTGCTCCATTGTCAGAAGCTACCATATCATAGATGCCATGTCTAGTGAAAACATATTAGATATGCATGACCACCGGTTGGTCTTATCTAGTAAGATATCTCAAGGAAGTGACAATAATACTTATGGGCAAATATATAGTTATTTTTTTCCAGCCAATGTAAACAAATTATGCCAATTTTCCCTCTGCCACCAGTATTGGCTCTTTCCTTTGATTTGGCCTATGTTGTTGTCATATACAACAAGCCTTAATAGCTGTCTTAATGGCATTGTTTGAGGCCAATATAATATTTCTCCTATGTTTCTTTCAGATTTTTCAGTCTCAAAACAACAATTATACACCTTATTTCTAAGTATCTTTCTGTAATACCTTAGGAATCATCATCGTGGTGTCTTGTTAAACCAATATCCTGATAGGGTTGATAGCACTCTCTCAGATTAATAATAGGGGCCAAGAGTCTCCTGTGCTGGCCACATTGTGTTAATAGTTTTAAATATTTTCTATGATCCTCATCAACAACAGTCTACATATAGTATGACATTAGACAAGATTCATTTTTAATCTAATTGACACAGTGAACCTAGCCTAGGACCTTGCTCCATTTTACTTTCATCAGATATAGAATCATAGAAAGTTAGGGCTGGCAGGGACCTCAGAAGGTCATCTAGTCCAACCGCTTGCTCAAAGCAAGACCAGCCCCAACTAGATCATCCCGGGCAAAACACTGTCCAGCTGGGTTTTGAAAACCCCCAAGGATGGGGCTTCTACCACCTCTCTGGGTAACCTGTTCCAGGGTTTTACTACCCTCCTAGTTTGAAAATTCTCCCTAATATCTAACTTAAACTTCCTTTGCTGTAATTTGAGACCACTGTTCCTTCTTCTGTCATCTGCCGCCACTAAGAATAGCCTAGCTCCATCCACTTTCAAACCCCACATCAGGTAGTTAAAGACTGTTATTAAGTCTCCTCTCCGTCTTTTCTTCTCTAGATTAAATAAGACCAGTTCCCTCAGTCTTTCCTCACAAGTCATGTGTCCCCCAGCCCCCTCACCATTTTTGTCACCCTCTGCTGGACTCTCTCCAATTTGTCCATATCCTTTCTATAGTGGGGGGCCCAAAACTTTACATAGTACTCCAGATGTGGCCTCACCAGTGCTGAATAGAGGGGAATAATCATTTCCCTTGACCTACTAGCAACACTTCTACCAATGCAGCCCAGTATGCCGTTAGCCTTCTTTGTAACAAGGGCACACTGTTAGCTCATATTCAGCTTCTTGTCCACTGTAACCCCTAGGTCCTTTTCTGCAGAGCTGCTGCCCAACCAGTCAGCCCCCAGCTTGTACTGGTGCATGGGATTGTTCCATCCTAAGTGCAGGACTTTGCACTTCTCCTTGTTGAACCCCATGAGATTCCTTTTGACCCAATCCTCCAATTTATCTAGATCACTCTGAATCCTAGCCCTACCCTCCAGCATATCTACTGCTTCCCCTAGCTTGGAGTCATCTGCAAACTTGCAAAAGGTGCACTCTGTGCCATCTTCCAGGTCACTGATGAAGACATTGAACAAAACCGGCCCCAGAAATGACCTTTGGGGCACTCCACTTCATACCAGCTGCCAACTAGGCATCATGCCATTGATTACTGCTCTCTGAGTCCTATGCTCTAGCTAGTTTGCTATCCACCTTACAGTCCATTCATCCAGCCCATACGTCCTTAGCTTGCCTGCAAGAATGTTGTGGGAGACCATATCAAAAGCCTTGCTAAAATCAAGGTACAACATATCCACTGGTCTCACCACATCCACAGAGCCAGTCACCTCATCATAGAAGGCAAGTAGGTGGGTCTGTTGGCTACAAAGGACCAACTCACAGGATCATAATAAATTCTAGTTTATTGGATGGGATGTGAAGTGACCAATACAATCATAAATGCTAACTTTGAGTTATGAGTGGTCCTGGTCACTTTAGCACATACACACACACATGCACTCACTCATTCAAACTGATGTAGTATAGTGTATAGTAGCTGCTGTAATGATTGTGAGAGCACTGGTGTCAGTCTATCTATCTATCTGAGGCCATGGAGTCTGCTGTTGATGGTCAGCTTTCTTCAAGGCGATGTCTTCTCCAGAAGGGGGTCGCCTGCTTGTCTTTCTGTCTCAGTAGATCAGGTGCTGGATGGGAGGGAGCCACTGGGGGTCACGCTTCACTGCCTTTTATCCCTTTCTGGCAGACTTGTGTAATCATCTTAGCTACCCAATCCAGAGGTTGTTGTCCCACATGGGTCTTGAGGAGTACCTGACAGCTGTTAGTCACAGGGGTTTCTGCCTGCTGGTACCTGAAGTTTCGGGAGTCCAACCTTGACTTATTGACTTAATGGCTATATTTGTCATGCATTACAGGAACAGTCCATAGGGTAAGTGCTCAGTTCCAGGAATCAGTTCTTTAGTTTGATTAGCTTAAAATGCAGTTCCTTTGGCTAGGCTATTGTCTACTGATGATCATCATTCACTTGTATTCACTCAACAGATTTTATCATTTTACACTTACTTTTTCAATGCAGTTTTAACAATGGTCCAGGGTGTAACTTCATTCTACAGGGAGTACATTCCTTAAGAGTTTAAAAGTATAAAATATAAAATACAAAAGGCCATGGTAAAGATGAGACAGATGAAATATGAAAATGCACTGCGAGAAATATATAAAAATACAATGTGAGGTAGTAAGGATCAAAGGCTACTGGGGACATTAACTGAGTTAGGTTAGCACAGGATATATTTAGTCTTTGCAGTGGATATTTTAGTTCTTTTGTTTTCTTTAGTGACACTCAGCTTAATAGATATGTAGATGTAGTTTCTAGGTTTCTTCTACAGAAAGCCACTTCAGCTTGCTGGCTTGCTCTGAGCCTTGCCACACCCATGCAATGAGTATGCTAGGTCTCTGCCAATACTTAGAAGGAAAAGAAATGCACAAAATTGGGGGGGTGCAGGCAAGAAGGGGCTTCGGTTATATCCATGTCCAGAAAGGAAATCTACAAAGGGGGCTTTCTGCTACAGGTCAGGCATGACTTGCCCTTGGTAAATCCATGCTGACTGTTCCTAATCACCTTTTTCTCCTCCAAGTGCTTACGAATGGATTCCTTGAGGATCTGCTTCATGATTTTTCCATGGAGTATGTCTGCAACCACAAAATCTCTCCCAGCCTTGATTTCAATTTATAAATCATACTTTATTAGGCAAAAAACCCTCTCTACAGCCTAAGACAGGGGTGGACAAAGTACAGCTGGTGGGTCAGATTTGGCCCACCAACTAATTGTATGTGGCCTGCAGTTGCCCATGTGGCACTCCGCATGGGGCCAAACTCCTCCCACTCCCACCCAGGGCAGCCTGCACTGTACTCCCACCCAAACCTGCCCCACACCCACAGATAACACTGCTACAGCCCAGGCCCTGGCCAGCATGCACAACTTCCCGGAGGGGCTGTTTCTCCTACTGCAGCTGCCAAAGTACTTCACAGCTCCCCCTACCTCCAACAGCTTCTCCTCCTCCTCCCACCCCTGCTGCACTGCTCCAGGTAGGGGGAAAGATGCAGCCAGGCAGCTCCTGCCCCAGTACATGGGGCTCCAGCTCCCAGCCATTTTTTACCTACTCAGCTATCCACAGGTGGCTGCTCATTACACCAGGCAGGAAGAGTAGATGGAAGGTGGCTGGGACTTAATGCTGGAGCCCTGCATGCCCCCTGACTCCCCTTCCTTCCCTCTCTTCCTCCACCCCCAGCCAGCTCCCAAGTCCTATTGGGTAGACAGCCCCACTAAACCACATTCGCACACTGCCTCCCACACACTCACCCCACCCCCACACTCCCCACACAAAAGCTTATTTTCCTACCCCGCCACATACAATATATATGAGTAAGACTTTATTTTGAGCTATCATGCAATTGCGTCAATATACACTACTCAAAATACATAAATCAGGGTAAAAAAAAATTTTGAAATAAAATTAAATATGTTATAGTAGATGTTTGATTTTTAGTATGATTTTTAATCTATAATGTGTTAAATGATATCTTCTGAAATATTTTGTGTGTGTGGCCCTCGAGAGCTCATCAAAACTCATTAAGTGGCCTACCAACCAAAATAATTGCCCATCCCTGGTCTAAGAATTGAAAGGATAGGCTAGCCCATCCTTTTTTTTGGCAAAACAATTAGCATTTCATGGTCATTTGCAGTTAACACTGATCTCCCATAAATTAATGTTTTTATATACACACGAACTAAGTCCACAGCCTGTTTCTCTGTTTGAATGTGTTGACATTCTATTTTTGTTGGCATCCAGGATGTATAAGCCACTAGTCTCCAGTTTTGACCATTGATCTCTAAGAAGACTATATCAATACCATCCTTGGAAGCATGCATGGGAAGGTTAGTTTTGCACATACTGTGATAGTACCTCATACTTGGAGCCTCTTTAATTAATTCCTTTTCTTTCTCATACTCTTTATTAAGATTTGAATCTTGTATCAATTGTACATCTTTCCATTGGAGCATGCTCTGGTTGCTGGTTTGGGCAATAGATTAAGTAAATATTTCTCTATAGTCCAAGAATATCTGCACCCCTGCCTTGTATGCTGGGGTAGGTATATTGGTGATGACCTCAACCTTACTATAACTTACCTGTGCATTTTTCTGTGTTAATTTCCTGGCCAGGTATCTTATTTGTATTACACACAATCTATACTTTTGGATTTTTATTTTACTTTAGCTTAACAGCTCAAAGCCTAAAGTCATACTCTTCTACTGCTTTTCCCCTAGATCAAAACCATAGTAGTTGCTATAGGATCAAAATGTTATATTCTTAGTGAAACACCTCAAATGCCAAATACAACCCAAAAGGACATCTAAGGAAACTGTCTCCCCCAAAGGGTTGCTGAAGTGTACAAACGTATGCTTTATTTTTCTGAGGGTAGCTGCCAGATTCTTGATGACATATCAAACTTAGAAAAATATTTGACATCAGCTATTAATTCAAAAAAAAATCTCTCCTTTTAAGAAATAAGAGTGAACATTTCTTTCCTCATATATTTATTTACTTTTTTGAGGTCTATACTTAAATAGCTGAATCAGTTTTCCTGCAATGAACAGTGAGTGCTCCCACTCTGTTGATCCTTCTGCTTGCTGCATGATTCCCAGAAATTACATATAGAAAAATTAAATGTTTTTCCAACAGGTATGTAGGACATTGAGGTTCCTCCAGTATCCTTTTAGTCGTCATCAGCCTCCATACAATGTTATTTTTTTTAAAGCAAATATTGTTTGCAGGGTAAAATTCTATAAAGTTCAATACATCCAGAATAGATTTGGATTTTTGGAGGTTTCCTGTGGGGTTTGTAGCAGTGACAACTATTTAATAACAGATTATTCTTGTTCATGCTTATGAATCTAGCAAAGGGTGGTATAACAGATGAGGCACTTGGGGTTGCCATCATGCCCCCTTTTGAGCACTCCTGTCCTTTCATGCTCCCACTCCAGCCTCCCAGGTGTCCCCCTGCTTTCCTGCATGTCACACCTTGTTGTAAAAGTAATGAGGGAAGGCTGACTTCAGATGCCGGTGAGCCTAGGAACTCTCTTCCTCTCTGTCTCAATATTCACTCTCTTTAGTCATATGTGCCATATGTGCCTTAAGGGCTGAATTTGTGACCTCCAGCCACCCCCATAGTAATACTGTAACAGGATGCCATCCCCAGCACATTGAAGAACACCTGGAGGCACACCAGAGTCCCTTTTAACTTTGAATTTCCTCCAGGAACAGACTCCCCTTCACTCGCCTGCCACAAATTGTTGTTACTTTGGATTCTTAAAAGGGAGGCTGCCCATGGGCTTCCCAGATCTGTTCTTGGCTCTCAAACACCTAGAGGTGATGAGTTCCTGCCTTAAGGGCTATTTGCATGACTCTGGCCTTCCTTTATTGTGCTGCATGCCTCATAGGTGTTAACTGCATCTTCTGCTCACTTTGTTGGTGTCTCAGCCAATGCAGCTTCTGCTCCTTGTTATGTAGCTAAGCCTTCCAGGTCAGACCCACTAGGCTGGACCCAGCTTTGAGGCCTTGGCTTCACTCTCATCCCTGGGCCCCTGGCACTGTCTAGCTGCACACCTGTGGCATCAGGCTCTCTGGCCTCTGTAGCTGCATCCCTGTGGACACTAATGGGGCCTCCACCTCTCCTGTAGCCTCATCTGCAAACCACCAGTTTAAACTGCAACATAAACACTAAGCCCCTGGGCTATAACAAAGAAAAAGAATAAGGGCATTTAGCCTAGTTATCCATGGCTCCACATCTCTGGGTCACTCTGTCTGGTACTGTCACTTGGAGGGCTGCTTCACAGTTTCCTGGAACCTTCAGGAGTCTACCCCTGCCACAGCCTGGGCTGGCCCCTTTGGCTAGCTCAGCCCAGGGTTTATATAGCTCTCACCCAGTCACGTGACAGCCCCAGTCAGCTGACCGGCCTGCAGAGCTACCCTTCACCCCCTGCTCTTCTGGCAGGCTGTGCTCTGAAGACTCTGGTCTTAAAGGGGCCGCTCTGCTTTCTAGTGGGGTTGTGCAAAGCTTCAGTAGCTGATTCAATTCAGAGGAGATTCAGCCCTATTTTGGGGACTGAATCTCCAAATCCAAATCAAATCAGGAAACCAATTAAAAGCTCTGAATCAATTTGAAGCTGGCTGGGCAAACAGCAGCACTGCCTGCTCCTCTGCACTAGCTGGCAAGTGGCACCAGCGCAGAGTCCCTGCTCCCAGTGCTGATGCAGAAGCGGCAGCACTGGGAGTGGGGGCTATGCCCTGCTGCTTCTTGCCCAGCCAGCATGGGGCAGGTGGGCCTGATGCCGGCACAGCTCGCACTGGGAGTAAGAGAGCAAGCAGCAGCAGGGCATAGCCCCCACTCCTGCATCCCACGCCCCCCTCTCCGAGTCCTCCATCCCCTGTCCCAGCTGGGCAGCTTGTCCCAGCCCCAATTCCTCCCTCCTCCCCGAACCCCAGCAGACTTACCATCTG
>NW_005841933.1:876659-892408 GCF_000455745.1 Alligator sinensis
TTATGGTTGAATCTCCAAAGCGGCGCCAAATCTTTCTGATCTGATTCAGCCGAATCAAATCAGGACAGTGATTTGAATCTCTGAATCAAATCACTGTCCTCCAAATTAGCCAAATCCAAATCCAAAGTGAATACTTGCCACTTCACACAGGCCTACTTTCTAATAACAGGGCTAGGGTTCCCTGTTACACATACACATGCCTTACAGGTGTTACCGATTCACACTTAGGTGGGACACTTTGCCCTCAAGCCAATGCCAGGTCACTTCAGGCCTCTACATCCTTGCTGGGGTCTTGGCCTTTCCCATCCTATTCTCCTTTCCTCTAGCTGGCCCCTTTCTGCCTAGGCCCACTCTGCCAGGCCAGACTCCTGGGTTCCAGCCCTGGTCTTTCTTCTTTCAGGCTTGGACTCCAGCCCTCTTGGCCTCCGGTTGGCTGTTGTCCCTCTTGGGCTTGTGCTCTGGTCCTCTCAGCCTCAGGGCTGCTATTGCCCCCTCAGGATTGCATTCTAGCCCTCTTGGCCTCACACCTGCTATTGCCCCCTCAGGCTTGCACTCCAGCCCTCTTGACCTCAGGCCTGCTACTGCCCACTTAGGCAGTGGTACAGACCTTGCATGTATCTCAGGCACTAAACTGCAGTGCAGCACTCAAGTGCCCTTTCACGGGTCCTCATCACCCTTTTGTTAGCCATGCCTGGTCCACTGGTATAAAACTCTAACACAGACATAAGGCCTCTGGCCATAACCCAACTTCCCAACTGGATCTGAGCACAAACCCCAGCCGTTTGGCTATATCACTCAATTCCTCCCCCTACCCTGAGTCCTATTCCCCTGCAGGTCAATAGCATTCTACTTGTATTACTCCCAGGGTAGTCCAGATGTTAGCCAGGAGCTCCTCTGCAGCTCTCTTTCCCTAGTGCTCTTTCCTCAGCAGCTCCCAGAGCCAGATTGGCTCAGGCCCTGGGTTTATATGGCTGGAAGCCACCCCACATTTTGGTTATGTGCCTCCTCCACCTCTGCACAGGGTTTTCCCTGTCAATCAAGGCCCGGTCTCTCTTCCCACAGCCACAGTCCACTGAGCCTGCTGCATCTTCTTAAAGGGGCAGGAGCTTCCTGGCTCCCTGCCACAGTTCCCTCTTCTCTCCTTACATTACTCGCCAAGTAACAGGGTATGGGTCCCTTGTTACAGGTGGACCCAGACAGTCCCCAGTGGTGTTTTCTACATGGCCTCTCACTCAGTGGTTCAAAGCCCATCTCCATCGCAAGCAAGAAGATGGAGATGCATCCCCCCCATACCTCCACTTTGATCATGCCAGTCCATTTTGGGGTAATGTCGATCAAGTGTGAGGATTTACTCCTATGCAGAGGTCTTCCTTTGCTTATTTATATGCGAGTATTCATGTACAGCCCAAATGTAGTATGTAGGAATGTAATACTTCACTCTAATTCCTTGCTCATTTAAATAGTTATCCAAATTAGTACTGATTATGCTGCCCTTTGTTTATATATGAGATTTGCTATTACCTTAGACCACAGATAAAGAATTTCTATAAAACAATGGTAAGCATTTGCATTGCTAAAACAGGCTTGGGTACCCTAAGTGGATTTAAGGCAAACAGAGTTCTATAAACAAAATGAAAAGATGGCATTTCAGCAGAAATATGTAAAAAGATATACTTCAGAGAAGCAGCCTGCTAAGTTGTAAAATGAGTTTAAATTAGGCTTTAAAAAGGATTGCTAAATCTTGACACATATATGAGCAGCTTATTATCATGCAATTGTGCAGTAGTTGCTTGATCTTGTTACTGATGTGCCACATATGAATAAGTGATTAATTACCACAAAGGCTAAAACAGAGCAGAGTGAGAGTACTGTAGCTCACCCTGAAAGAGGGGCTTAAACACGTTTATTGCCCTTTAAGTGCATTTCATTAAGGCCAATTAAGGACTTTCATGTCTTATTAGAAAAATGAAGTAGATTTATGAGGTTTTCATAGGCTGTAAATGCTAGGGCTAGCAGATACAAAACTGCAGAAATGTAATAGTTTGGAGCTAAGAAAATATGTAAAGATGCACACTGAAAACAATTAATCGCCTTAAAGAGCTAGATCAACATGAAGGTGGATCATCATTTAGAAAAAAAATAAAGCAACAACTTTTAAAAAGAGCCCTTTCAGCCTGTGTACCTCATTGTAATCTTGTAGTCAGTTTTACCATACTTCTTCACTTTGGCCTGATTCTTCTCTGTACCCTATGCCAATTTAAAGCAGGTGTGCAAGGTGTGAAATACTCCCATTTTGACTTGCTAGCAATAGACTCATTTTGTGCTAGTGAAAATGATCAGTGAAGTGCAAGGCGATGGAAAATCAGATTTGTTGCCAGCACATTCTTCTGGATTGCACTCTCAATCGAATAAAGTTAAACTCAAGCATACGTTTCTGCAAGACGGGCGTTCATAAGTATATAATCCTGCTAGAGGCTCTGGAAATGGGCACAGGAACAAGTTACCACAAAATGAAGAAGGTCAGGAATTTACAGCTCATCATCATCTCTTTGATAATTGCCTGAGGGTATGCTCTTACCCTGCAGTAAATGAAGGCTGCCCTGCATTAGCTGAGCCCTCAGCAAAAGAATTAGCTCTTGCATGGGTTAGCTTTCAGGTTCCACAGGGTAAACGTGTGTACACTGGCAGTTACTGCAGAGAACAACTCTAAATGCTTGCTTTCTTTCATGTTGTAGTTACTTTGTTCAGAGGTAGAGTGACACGGCCAAGCAACCACGACAGCAGCCACACACAGGAACAGCAGCAACTTCAAGTAGTTGCACATAATTGTGTAGCTGATAATGCAGTTGTTTTTTTCTGCTCCACCCCAGTCAGTATTCAGGGAAGCTGCCCCACCCTGCTCACACCACTGAACTTGTTCCTGTGCCTATGTCATCTGATTCAGAAGAACATTTAAACTTACGCTAAAGTTTAGGTAAATTGGAGAATGTGTTTCAGTTCTTTACTGACTAGAAATGAATTTAAGCACACATTTAAAGTCAAGCATTGCTCAAGTGTTTTGCTGCAGCAAGGACTAACACACTATAGTTCCTACCTCACATATACAGGAGCATGGCTGCACATTTAGTCTATCAACAGGAGTTCTGGATGTGCAATATTCATAAAATCATAGAAAAATAGAGTTAGTTCAAAAGGTCATTTACTCTAGTCCCCCTTTAAAGGTAAGATTATCCTGCCTAACCCATCCCAGGGAAATGTTTTCTAAACTGCTCTTAAAAACCTCCAAGGATGGAGATTCCACAGTCATAGCCTGTTCCAATGCTTAACCATCCTCATTGTTAGAAAATTCTTCCTCATTTCCCATCTAAATTCCCCTTGCTGCAATTAAAAACTGTTACTTTCATCCTGCCTCCTATTAGCTGCAGAGAATAGGCTATCACTATCCTCTTTATAACCATCCTTCTGGTATTTGAGGGCTGGCATCAAATCCCTCTTCAGTCTTCTGTTCACCAAACTAAATAATCCCAATTCTTCTAACCTTTTCTCCTAAATCATGTTCCCTAGACCTCCCATAATTTTTGCTGCTCCCCACTGAAGTCTTTTGAAGTGCAGTCTCCAGGACTGAAAGTAGAGAAAGAATCTCTTCTCTTCACTTACAGACAGAAGGCAGAGCAGGTTGACACCTTAGAGACTAACTCATACAAAGAAGCATGAGCATAAACTTTCATAGGCAACAGTCTACTTTGTCAGATGCTATGAGTAGTCCTTTCACTCAAACTCTGTGGAGTATTCATAGCATCTAACAAAATAGGCTTTTGCCTACAAAAGTTAATGCTCTCTAAATAAGTTAGTCTCAAAAGTGCCACCCTTCCCTGCTTTCTGCTTGACTTCTGACTAAAATGGTTGTCTCTTCACTTGAAGTGACACTCCTGCTAAATACAACCTAGTATGCTATTCACTTTTTTTTGCAACAAGAGCACACTCTTGGCTTATATTCTACTTAAAGTACATTACAATTCCAAGGTTCTTTTCTGCAGCACTTAGCTGTAGCCCGGGTAATACTCAATTATGTACTCCCCTCTCCAATTGAAGGGAATGTTAGCAGGGCAGGTGTGTTGTGGGGTGAAGCTGCCTACTGCACACAGTTCCCTCCTTCCCCTATAGAGTATAGCTGGGACACATCTTAAGTCTTAACTGTATACAAATTTATTAATATATAAGAAGAGTTAAAAATGTAACATATATATTAAAGACATGGGAACTATATGCAATATCTATATACAACTCTATGCAAATACTCTGGGTCAGGTGAGGGATCTGGGAAACAAAGGTCTCCATAAATGTCATGCAATCTTATACTCTACTAAGATTCTAATCTACAAATCATGAGGCAGTTCACAAAAATGAGGTGTAGGGTTCACAAAAGATGAGGTGCAGGGCCCAGGGGGAAATGGACAGACAATACCACTGCTTCAGGAAAAGGTAGGGCCCTAGATGAGAGGAGGGTAGTGGGGAGCCCCAGCTGCCCCTTTAACCTACTTAAATATCCCAACTACTCGGGGGGGAGACCCTCCTCCCCTGTGGGAATCCCCTTCCCAGGCAACTCACAACTCCTGCAAGGGCCCAGTAAGGCTGTGCTTGTCTTCTAGGGTGAGGTGTCTCTCCCTCGGCAGGGGGTCCTCAGCTGCTTTGGGGCTCTCCTGACCTCCAGCTTGCTCGGTGCCCTGTGCACCGCTCCATGCACTGTTGGCCCTGACTTGTGTCAGGGGTTGGAGAACCGAGCTGCCTGGTGCAGCACTGGGGTCTCATCTACTCACAGGCCATCATGCACTGGTTGTGCTCTGTGTACCCAGCCCGCACCAGGGCTGGAGACCCTAGCTGCCTCGCGTGGCTCTGGGGTCTCAGTCCGCTCCTAGGTCCTCCATGTACTGCCTGTGCACCAACTGCCTGGTCTTGTGCCAGGGGTTGGAGACCTGAGCTGCCTCATGTATCTCCCAGGGTCTTGGTCCCTCTCAGACCCTCCATGCGCCAGCCATGCACTGACGCCGCAATCCCTTGCAGCGAGGCTGGGGGATGTGGCTGCTTGCTGCTCCCTGTGCAATGAGGAGTCTTCAGGCTCTTCCAGGGCAACAACTCCACCCCACTGTTCAACTCTGCCAGCTTTTTCTTGCCCTCTTCTCCATCCCTTAATGCAAACACCCGTGTGCTGGGCACAATGCTCTTTTATTCCGTTTGGGGGCTCTGCCCCCAGATTGCAAATGGACCAATTGGAGAGAGAGGGGGCTAGTCCCCTCTCACATCCGGCTTTTTACCTCACCCCTGGGTAGGGGTGGAGAAAGCCTCTCCCCTGCCATCACCTGATTGGTGGGGATGCCCCACCAATCACTCAGAGCCCTTCTGAGCTGGTGTCGCAGGGCACTAAGGTGCCTACTCCTTTAAGGGCAGAAACTGCCTAGAGAGAGAGCCCTAGCAGCCAGGCAGGAACCCCACAGGTGTAGGTTACTGTGGCAGCAGGCAAACAAGGGAATTAGCCTGCATCTGCACCTGGTCAGCTGACTGGAATGGGCAGGGCCCTGGGCACATATAAACCCCAGGGCTGGGACTAGAGAGTTAGTTCTCTGGCAATATCCAAGAGGGAAGGAATTCTCATAGAAGAAGCTAACTAGAGATGCTTGACTGCCTGTTCTGCTTCTGGTAGGATTAAGGGGCTATAGGAGGTCATAGGTACTGGTGGGGTGGGAGGCCCAGTAAATTGAGAGAGAAACTTGTCTTCTAAAAGGAGTTAGAGTGTGGACCCCATATTATGGTTGTGTTGTAGCCCAGGGGCTTATGCTTTTTGTTGTTATTTACTCCAGTGGACTGGGCTGAGGCTAATTGGGGAGGAGGAGGCCTCATTGGGGCACACTACAGTGTGGAGACCCCAGCGCCAGAGAGGGCGCAGTGACAAGGGGGAGAGCAGACCCCAGCGCTGGAGAGGGCGCAGTGACAAGGGGGAGAGCAGACCCCAGCGCCGGAGAGGGTGCAGTGACAAGGGGGAGAGCAGACTCCAGTGCCAGAGGGTGTAGTGACAGGGAAAGCAGACCCCAGCACCAGGGAGCTCATTGACAAGGGGGTGAGCAGACCCCAGTGCCAGAGAGATAGTTACTGAGGCCAGACTAAGCTGAGGCCTTAACACAAGACAACATCTGTATAATATCTGCGAGACATGGGGCATGATAAAGGGCTGGCTTTGGAGTCATGCATCTAGTCCAGAGCTTTCCAAACTGTGTGCCGTGACACATTAGTGTGTCGGCGGCAGTGTGTAGGTGTGTCGCGCGAAATGCAGAAAATTTTGCGGAAGGGCACCGCAGAGCTCCCTTACTCGTGTCTGCTTCCCTTGGCCCCTCCCCCGGAACTGAATTACCATGTCGCGAAATGATGCATGTCCAAAAATGTGTCACCAACATGAAAAGTTTGGAAAGCTCTGATCTAGTCCATAGGTTTTGGGGGTATTGTAAGGCACCTCCCGAGTGTGGGACCCAATAAAGGGGTCCAGCAACCTGCAGGGTTTAGGGGAGCCTGTCAGGACTGTGACCTAGCAGCAATTCAAGGACAGCCTCCCAATCCATCATTTATATCAGCAAGATGTGGCAGGCAAGGTTAGTAGGTGCCCATTAGTAGGGAGGAGCCAGTGCAGTCACGGTGCCCTAGGGACATCATGGCCATCCCAGGGGTGGCCGTATTGTGACAGCCAGCAAGCCAGGCTGCTGCCGGCCAATCCACCACATAGCTAATTGTTTCCCAGTGTTTATTTGTGTATATGACCATTCCACCCTAAGTGCAGGACTTTGCACTGATCTCTATTGAATTTCATTTGATTAATTTCACACAGTTTTTCCAATTCATGATGGTCATTCTGAATCCTAATCCCGTCTTCCAAAGTGTCTGCAACTCCACCAATCTTATTGTCATCTGCAAATTTGCTAACTATGTACTCAATCCTATATTCCAAGTCATCAGTGAAGATATTAAATAGGACTGAACTTATAACAGATATCTGGGGATCCCCCACTCCATACATTCCAATTAGACATTGAACCATAGATGACTACTGTATAATCACAATAACCTGTCAATTATGTATTTACTTTCATTCAGCCTGTGTTTCCTGTACTAATAAGAATGTCATGGGAAATGGTGTCAGAAGTCTGGCTAAAGTTGAGATGTAGCATATCCAATATTCTCCCCCTATCCACAGAGCATGTCACCTTATCATAGAAGGAAATCAAGTTGATCAAACATGACTTGCTCTTGATCAACTTGTTCTCCAGGTGGTTAGAAATAGATTCTTGATGACATGATTCATAATCTTTTCAGATATTGAAGTTGCATCAACTGGTCTATAATTCTTCAGATCTTCCCTCTTCCCTTTTTTCAAGATAGATACTATACTTATACTTTTCCAGTCATCCAAGTCATCACCTGACTTTCATGAGGTCTCAGAAACACTAGCCAAGAACTCTGCAATTGCCTCAGTCAGTGCCTGGAGTACTCTAAAATGAAACTCATCCAAAGCTGCAGATATAAAAGCATCCAGTTTCTCCAAATAATCTCCAACCTGTTCTTTCTCATCATCTGATGACTGACCTTATCCTTCAATATGAAGTAACAAAGGCATCAGATACTTCAGCTGTCTTCTCATCATTATTATAGAGTTCCCTTCCTATATCCCTTTTGTTCCATATCCATTTTTTAAGTAACTTAATTAGAAGAAAAGTAAGATAATTATAAGTGATCTGTTTAACTAATGTGTTTGTACAGAAACTCAAAACAGCCCCAAAAAAGAAAAACAAGATCCAATATTGCATTCTTGACTCATGCTGCTATTAAGGTGTGGGCATATGTGCATTGCGAAGAAATACAGAGAAAGCTCAGCAGTACAATTTGAGGATAGACTACAACTTCACTTTAACTCACAGGATTCCTGTATCACAGCTTTGGACTTATTTTAATGCAAGTTTTGTCTAGAGAATGAATTTATTTGGTTTGTTTCTTTATTTCAAAAGAAAACTTTCACAGCAAGTTATAACACATATAACTTATATATAACCCATTATCCTGTGGGACTGTAGCTGCTTCATCACCATCCACGTTTCTGCACATAGTATCTAGGCAAGTTTTTACATATTAATATGTAGTTATAAATTTTTTAGATGTGCATTATTAACTTAGTGGGCAAGAACAGCACTTGTCAATTGGGGGAATGTGTTTTTTAAAACGCACATTATTTACCCCACAGACCAAACTGCTTCAGTCTATCATGTTTTAGCCACCTAATTAAAAATCTTATGAAACTTCTTTGAAAAATATTTTCAGTACATGTGCATCAACAACTTTGGAGTTTTATTATCTCAGCTCTTTCAATTTTTTTTCCAAAATACATAAAGCATTTAGACATATTATGGTCTAATCACTTGCCAAATTTTGTCTTAAATAGAAGCTATATTGGAGTTAGACAAACTCAAAAAAAGATCAGAAAGAACTGATCAACTATATTTTGCAGGAGAGATTGTTTTTATTTTTCACTGCATGCATATCATTTTAAAATAGTTTTTTTTAATTTGATTGAAAAAAGTCATTCCTATATTGAGATTCTTCCATGCTAAATGTTAACTGTCCTTTTGAATGCAGTTTTAAATATTTTTATGCCAACCTCTTTAAAAGAGATTTCTACAAGAAAAAATAACAATGCAATAGCAATACAGTCCTAATACTATATATTAATTACTGAAGTCATGATTGAGTATTGTTTTAATCAATTATGTGGCTAAAATTGAGGTATATTTAACACCAGCTTTTGTGTTTTATTTATTAGCCAAGTATTGATCCAAATGGTTTTAGTGAAAGTACATTTTGTTCTCTATATTGAACTTTCAAAGCAAATAATGATATGGATGGAAACTTCATGAAACTAGTAATGTATCTGTTCAGGCTCTGTAGAAGGATTTACTGGGGTAAAATGTGATGAGCATCTGCACTTGGTGAATTATTCCAGGCAGGGGAGGAGTTATAAAATACACTGCATCCTGAGCTTAAAATAAAAATAATCTTTCAGTTCCATATACAATCCAAGTTCAGTATACTTTCTATAACAGTGGGACTTCATTTTATAGCACTATACAACACAATAAAATAATTTTAGACAATGACCAAATTCAACTTCAGCATGGAAATCCTTGTCCCAACCCATAGAGAAGCAGAGTCACATTTCCATTGGTCATGTCCATTTTCCTAAGTCTCCATTGCATAGATTATTGTGAATAATCTTCATCGGGTTGTTTACTGACAGGCCATCAATGGGCTGAGACAATTTAAATACAAAACAAAGGAGATCATACTTTGTAGGCAGCCTTTTTCATGAGGGTCTTTTGAACTGGTTACTTTCTGAATGTTATGAGGTGTGAGGATTGTCATGGAAAATATTTACCCTATGCTCATACTTTGCTCAACTCATCTAATTTTGGCCCACCCTGAAACAGAAGCTCCTACAAAGAAGAGCTGAGAAATTACTCTGTTTTCAGCTTGAATCGTGTCCAAACTGAAAGTTAAGATTGATAATTACCAGTTTATCCTTTTCCTGAAATATATTTAAAGTGATTGATAGTTCTAAGTGACTGAACAATCATTTTATTTCTATATCTCCAATAAAAATAAACATTACGTAAACATAGCAGCATGTTAACATTTTTGTAACACTGTACCAAATTCAGTAATAAATAGGTTAAAAAAAACTAATTAATTAGTATTTTTGCTCATTAAGACACCTTTCTGAGATATATGTCCAATATTTTTGAGGTTTCTAGGTGGTCACTGACTTTATGAAACATTGAGATAGACATTATTTATTAGTTGTTAAATGTCTCCTGAAATTTCACTGAAAGGCATAATAGCGCGACACAATATAGGAGCAAAGAGTGTCTGATATAATTTTAGGGAAGACATTTTTCTAATCATAACAACGTGGACATTGGCCTTGCGTGGTCGGTGCAATTCCAAATAGAAATGCTTTGAAAGTAACCTTGGTGTGGAAAAAATTGGAGATGAACTGAATATGTAGCAGCTCTGGGGGTAATAGAACTGAATGAATATCCTACACTGTATCCGTGACAGGCTTTGATATATGGTATGACTGCCTCTTGTGATCTGCTGAGGGTATATCATCAATTGTGCCTTTGGGGCAACAGTCAAACAGCTGTAGTTGCATGTTGAATCTCCCATGCATCTTTGCACATCTAGCTGTCTGCCACATGAGCTTGAAACATGAGATGAGAGCAGAAGTAGAGAAATAGAAGAAAAGAAGAAACAAGAGAAACATCAGTGTAATATTTGCACCATCTGTAACTACAATTACAAATGAATCCTTTGTTCAGTAATGTGCTAAATAACCCAATTCTTCATTTCCTGTTACACAGATTTTCTTTTACAAATGTCAATCAAGACTTTTTAAAAATGAATGAATGAATGACACCACACACAACTTCATAAAGCTAGGGTTTACATCAGGCTCCAGTAGACGCCTCTCTCTCCCTCTCTCTGTCTTTCACTGTCTGTCTGTTTTTATGTACAGGTGTTGCACTTAAATCCATGTAACTAGGCTTAGATCAACCTAAGTGCCAAACTGTACACAAGTTCAGAAGGGTAAATAAGACAGAAATGGCCAGCTGATCTAACTTAGTTTTCCCACATGCAGATCTTACACTAAGTTCTGATGTATACAGATTTTTGGGAAGGCTAGACTGGGCAAAAAATGGCCAGCCTGATCTAACTTTTGTTCACTTAGGAGGTGAACTTTGTATTTTGCGCTAACCTGTGCCTGATCTAATCCAAACATGTATACCATAGATTTTCATAGATTTCATAGACATTAGGGGCTGGAATGGACTCATCGAGTCCAGCCTCCCTGCCACAGGCAGGAAGTCAGCTAGGATCAAGTGATCCCAGCAAGAAATATATCCATGTGTTTTTTTGAAAGAGTCCAGAGTAGGTGCTTGCACCATCGCTGGTGGGAGTTTGTTCCAGACACTGGACACTCGCACCATAAAGAATTTTTTTCTTATGTCTAGTCTAAATCAGCCTTCCTGAAGTTTATGGCTGTTAGACCTTGTTATCCCTTGGGGAGCTCTGGTGAACAGCTGTTCTCCCAGGTCCTGGTGCACTTCTCTTATGTAACTGTAGGCTGCCACCAAGTCCCCCCTGAGCCTTCTCTTTTCCAGAACAACCAGCACAACCCTGGATAGACAAGCCCCCATAGACCCACCAACTGCCCCCACTCCAACTTAAACCCAACACAGACCTGCAAACCACACCCCCTCATCCACCATAATTTAGATAGTGTTCCTGGTGTGATTCTTAGCACTGGCAAATATGTGTACATGCAGGACCTAATCTATGATCACGTAGCTTAAAGTGAGCCATGTGATTGAAGGCCAGGTCCTGGGAATGTGTGTACACATTACCAGCACAGCCCTGGGGCTGAGAAAGCCCAGCTGCTTGCCCCAGAGCTGAGATTTTTCTTCCCTCCCCCACACCCTGACAGGTAAATAGTTTTAGTCCTTGGTCCCTCGAACCCTAGACAGACAGACCCACCAATCCCCCTGATTGCTTGGGCATGCAGGAATGAAATTAGGAATGCCAGAGCACAAGAGCTGCAGCTAGCAAGGGACATGAAGGGTAACAAGAAGGGTTTCTACAAGTATGTCACCAAGAGGAAGATCAGAGAAAGTGTGGGACCCTTACTGAACACTGGAGGCAACCTAATGACAGATGATGTAGAAAAGTCTGAAGTACTCAATGCCTTTTTTACCTCAGTCTTCACAGACAAGGTCAGCTCCTAGACTATGGCACCCAGCAGCACAGTTTGAGGAGGTGAGCAGCCAGCAGTGGCAAAAGAACAGGTTAGAGATTATTTAGAAAAGCTAGATATGTACAAGTCCATGGGGCTGGATGGGATGCACCCAAGGGTGCAGAGGGAGTTGACTGATGCTATTGCAGAGTTGCTGGCTATCATCTTTGAAAACTCATGATGATCAGGAGAGGTCCCAGGTGATTGGAAAAGAGCGAAAATAGTGTCCATCATTAAGAAAAGGAAGAAGGGAGATTTGGGGAACTACAGGCTGGTCAGCCTCACCTCAGTCCCTGGAAAAATCATGGAGCCACTTCTCAAGGAATCCATTTTTAAGCACTTGTAGCAGAAGAAGGTGATTAGGAACAGTCAGTATGGATTCACCAAGGGTGAGTCATGCCTGACCAACCTGATTGAGATGACTGGCCCTATAGCTGTGGGGAGAGTAGTGGACATGATATACCTTGACTCTAGCAAGTCCTCCCACAATGTTCTCACAAGCAAACTAAGGAAGTATAAGTCAGATAAATGGACTGTAAGATTAATGGAAACCTGGTTAAATCGTTGGGCTCAAAGAGTAGTAATCAATGGCTCAATGTCTAGTTGGCAGCCAATGTCAAGTGGATTGCCCCAGGGCTCAGTCCTGGGGCTGGTCTTGTTCAATGTCTTCATCAGTGACCTGGAAGATGGGATGGAGTGCACCCTCAGCAAGTTTGTAGGTGACACCAAACTGGAGAGAATAGTGGATACATTGGAGGGCAGGCCGAGGATTCAGAGACATAGACAAATTGGAGGATTAGACCAAAAAATATTCACATGATGTTCAATAAGGACAAGTGCAAAGTCTCGCTGTTAGGATGGAACAATCCTATGCACCAGTACAGAGTGAGGACCAATTGGCTAAGTGGCAGCTCTACAGGAAAGGACCTGGGGCTTACAGTGGAGAATAAGCTGAATATGAACCAACAGTGTGTTTTTGTTGCAAAGAAGGCTAATGGTATACTGGGCTGCATTATTAGAAGCATTGCCAACAGATCAAGAGAAGTGCTTATTTCTAGGGCTGTGCAAAGTTTCACCAAATGTTTCATTTCAAAGCTATTCAAATGCATTTTGAGCTCGAAACAGTGAAATCAAAATGAAACAAAAGACTTTGAAACAGCTTTGAAACAAAACAAGGGCACTCAAATCATTTTGAGTTTCGAAGCCAGGCTTAGTTGGCTGCAGTGGCAACCTCCTAGACAGCAGCGGCAGCTTCCATGCATGTGGCATGCAGATCTGGGGGCTCACACCCCCAGGAGGAGTCTGGCACAGCCCAACAGCCCTCCTGGGGGTGTGAGCTCTCAGATCTGTGCCCCAGATGAGAGGAGGCTTTCCTGTTTCCTGGGACTGGTGCTGGGTGCAGGCTGTGCCCAGCACCAGAGAAAATTGCTGCCTCCTCTCATCCAACTCACAGACTCCAGGGGCTTGCACCCCCAGGAGGATTCTGCAACAGCCTGGCAGCCCTCCTGGGGGTGTGAGCCCCTGGACCTGCACCCCAGATCAGAAGAGGCTGCCCTCTTGCCTGGGACCAGTGCTGAGCACAGGCTGTGCCCAGCACTGGAGAAAACTGCTGCCTCCTCTCATCCGGCACACAGATTTGGGGACTTGCACCCCCAGGAGGCTGCTAGGCTGTGCCAGACTCCTCCTGGGTGTGTGAGCCCCTGGATCTGCATGCTGGATGAGAGGAACCTGCCGCTGCTGTCTGGGACAAGCAGCAGCAGCAGCAATTTTCTCGAGTGCTAGACGCAGCCCATGCCCAGCACCAGTTCCAGGCAACAGGGCAGCTTCCTCTCATCCAGGGCAAAGATCCAGGGGCTCACAGCCCCAGGAGGGCTACCAGGCTGTGCTGGACTCCTCCTGGGGGTGCGAGCCCCTGGATCTGCATGCTGGATGAGAGGAGGCTGCCTCTGCCACCTGGAACTGGCACTGGGCATGCGCTACCCCCAGCACCAGTCCCAGGTGGCAGAGGCAGCCTCTTCTCATCCGGGGCACAGATCCAGGGGCTTATACCCCAGGGAGGGCTGCTGGGCTGTGCCAGACTTCTCCCAGAGGTGCGAGCCCCAGATCTGTGCGCCAGATGAGAGGAGATTCCAGCTGCCAGCAAGTGTCAGGAGTTGTGATTTGGAGAGTTTGAGGTGCCGTTTCCCAGAAATCTCTGCACCTATCTCCTTGAAATGTGGCAGGATTCATGCCCTCAGAAGGGGCTACCATCCCTGCAATGTTCATCCAACTCAGGCAAGAAATGACAAAGTTTTAGGCATTTTCATGATTCCCCATTATAGCCTATGGGCGAAATGTCAAAACGTGTTGAAACAGCGAAATAGAACAGTGCTTCAAAACTAAATGAAATGATGAAACAAAACACTGTCCCTTTGAAACAGTGAAACAGATGTCAAAACAAAACAATGGTGTTTCACACAGCCCTAATCATTCCCCTTTATTCAGCACTTCTGAGGCCACATCTGGAGTACTGTGTCCAGTTTTGGGCCCCTCACTACAGAAAGGATGTAGACAAATTGGAGAGAGCCCAGAGGAGAGCCACAAAAATGGTGAGGGGGCTGAGGGACATGATTTAGGCAGAGAGGCTGAGCGAATTGGGCTTATTTAGTCTGAAGAAGAAAAGACTGAGGCGGGATTTAATAACAGCCTTCAACTAGTTTCAAAGAAGATGGAGCTAAACTGTTCTCAGTGGTGGCAGATGACAAAACAAGGAGCAATCGTCTCCAGATGCAGCAAGGGAAGTTTAAGTTAGATATTAGAAAAATATCTCTCACAAGGAAGGTAGTAAAGCACTGGAACAGGTTACCCAAAGAGGTGGTGGAATCTCCATCCTTTGTGGTTTTTAAGATGGAGCTAGACAAAGCCTTGGGTGCAATGGTATAATTTGGGATGGTCCTGCTTTGAGCAGGGGGTTGGACTAGATGAACTGAGGTCCCTTCCAACCCTAATTTTCTCTGATTCTATGACCAGACCCCCTCAGACGTGCTAGTTCCCCCCGATCCCACCTGCCCCTCCCCCATCCCAGCTTACTTAAATCAGGCTCCTGCCACCAGCAAACATCGGTACAGTCAACACCTAATGTACAGTAATGCTGCTTAAAGTAAGTTGTGTGATTGTACACCAAATCCCAGGAACATCCATATGTGGCCAGCATGCCTCTCTCTCTCTCTCTCTCACACACACACACACACACACACACACACACACACACACCCTCAGGCTTCAGAAAATTTGGACACAGAGTTTCAGAGCAGTAAGGCCTGTATTCATGACAGTGAATGTTCAGGGAGTTGGTGGCACCATTCTAACACCAAGCAACTAAAATTCTTGCAGTTGGCTTGAGAAACAATCCTGCATTCTCTCAACATGCCAGTTCTAGGAGGAAAGGCTTATAGGTACCTGGAGAGAAAGGAGTGAACATATTTATAAAAGGTGAAATTAAGGATTGTTGTTAGAAAATGTAAAACCTGTGAGCTAACAAATTGCTGAAGAGAGATTATTTCTCCAGCGGCTCACACTAGCACCATTTTCCACTGTCTCACAATTGTCCAGGTTCAGTTACCAGTTGTAATTTCTTCCACTTGAAGCTCCTTTAGGGAAAAGTGAATGTCCCATGCTGTCCACGGCTGTGGCACTGTTGGTGGATTGAAAAGCAATACCAATTATTCTTGAAGAGAGTTGCCGCCTGTCCTCAGTCAGCAAAATGGAAGCCAGATCCCAAACACAGGACCTTAGGGCATGTGCTTAATGCGTAGAAAAAAAAGTAGAATTTTCTAACCTTTATTAGGGATATACATGATTCTCATGTCAGGGAAAGACATGAAAGAGT
>NW_005841933.1:892439-927550 GCF_000455745.1 Alligator sinensis
CATATTTGGCTTAATTTGGGGGTTGAAAGTCTGGGGATCAGTCTAATTGCACCCAGTGACCTAGGGCAGAAAATATACTGTGCTGATAGAGTGGAGCACCCCTTTTTGGCTGTAGACCAAACTGGAAAAACATGTATCTTATGTGGAGCACGCATGAAAAAAGCACATTCCTCATAATCAAGGGTAATTCAAAAGGCAAACACTGACTAGGCGAGCATGGTATCCAGCAGAAGACTAATCCTGAACCCAACTCCACAGACGGTTACACAGCCTGCTGCAATGCCAGGGCAGATGCCAGGGAAGAGACCAACCACAAACCGAACAGACATACAGTCCAGAGCTTGGCATCTGGGTTCTTCAGCTGCCAACCTTGCCTCATGAGTAGCCACAATGGTTGGCTCTTGTGCAGAAAACAACAGAGGAAGAGGCTAAAGAGGTCCATGTGCCACCCTGCCAGCAATGGGAGCAAGCAATGCCAAGTGAGTATTGCAGTTTCATGCATGTGCCAATGTGCTTTGGAACAGTTTTTATATTGTCCAAAGTGACAACAGAATTCCTGCATAAAGCAAGACAAGCTTTGATATCAACAACAGCTCCCTTCATTTTTGAAAAATTCTTTTTGTCATTTTTTTTAGAATTGTTTTTTATTATTTAGTTAAAGGTACCTTACGAGCAGATGTGGCATGAAAATGACTATCGTGTTTCGTATCTGTGGAGTGCTCCATACCTATAAGTGTGAAAGCACAGATTGTGCTGCGCTGTTTCTTACTCAAATTACAGAGCCTAAAAGTCTGAGCCCATTATTCATAATGGTGAGCAGTTACTCACACAAGTAGCTCCAGTGCTGTTGCATGCAACTTCTCAGCAAAGCCAGTAAGAGGTTCTCTGTCTCTCCCTAAGAGCCTGATTCTGCCAGTCTTATTCATATTGAATAGTGCTGTATTCAGCAAGGAAGGTTTTGTCATGAGTCTGTCTCTCTGGGTTTACTCATTCCAAGTTATTTTCCCTTTAAAAGTATGGATTTACATTATTCACTTGCCAAAAAAGCATTTTAAAAGCCTGCCTGTGAAAGAGAGAGAGAGAGAGAGAGAGAAAGAAAGAGCGAGCGAGCGAGCATGCGTGCATCTGTATGTGTGTACCCACATTTGCTTTAGGGAAGAGTTTATAAACTTGGATGTTATATGTGCCAGGCATGTGTGCACTACTTTGGAAAGACTTTGCCTCTTGTTAGGATAGGGAACTCTATTGATTAATTCTGGGTGAATAGCCAGGAGGAGCTGGGCCAGCATGAACCAAAAAACAAAGGTAGTGGGTGGATTCTCTCGTGATGGATGGCTTTTGTTTTTGGAATCTCTTGTAGCGTGGGAGTGTTACTCAGTTATGCGTCCATCGCTGAATATGGAACCATAAGCGGTTATTGTGAGTCTCTAACAATAAAGAAGAAGCATTGTTTTGTATATTTTTATATTGCTTTGGAGATAATAGAACTGAATCTAGCTGTGAAAAAGAGAGAAGACCAACCTTCTATTTCTCATAATCTTTTTACAGGTCTTGGCTAAACCTATCTAGTCCTGAGTTTGTGACAAGATTGTTTTTAATGTGATTAGAGTGTTAGATAGGGAGAATAAAATGTTGAGAGAGACCAGATAACAAAGGCAAAAGTTCTATTTTTTTGAAGCTCAAACTTGCAGAATAAGAAACAGCGCTTCTCCTGTGAAATTCTACAATATGTATCTTAGCCCATAAATCACACTGAGCAAAGGTATCTACATCATCTTTCTCCCCAGACTTTCATTCCTCTATTTAACCACTTTTCTCCACCTTTTTTCTTCCTTATTCCCGCACTCTTCAAGCTATTCTTTTATTTTCAAATAAATGCTTGAGCAACCCACCAAATCACATGAACTAAAGTCTGATTTTCAGGACCTGATTCTTAGCTCTGTCTCCTTTTCCTGAACATACCAGTTGATTGATACAAATAACTTCAAAATAATTCCTCACACCAGGCAAAGACATCAGGTAAGTACATGTATGATGTGACCTTTCTAAAATGATTCAGAACTGACCTACCTCCACTCCCATTAACGTAGTGATTATCCCATTAACTCCCTTTGGCTTCAGTGGGAACAGAGCAAGATCCCATTGAAGTGCTCCTGAAAATCACACCTCTAAAGCCCTCTCTACACATGCAGGTAAAGTCTCCATAGGATCTAATGCGCAATCCACACAATCATGCCTCCAGCCATACTACACATGCTTGGGAGGAGGCATGACTGTGGGATTGCACACTGGCAGGAAGCAAGCTCCCACATCTGGAAGTCCCCTCAGTTGAGGGACTCCCAGCTGCAGGGGCATCCCATGTGCCACTGGGCCTGGGGAATAAAGCTGCCGTGATCTCCCAAACTCAGGGTGTATGAAATCACGAGCCTGGGAAATTGCAGCTGCCGTGATCTCCCGTGTTCAGGGGTGTGTGAACCCCCGGGGCTGGGGGAACGTGGTTGCCGTGATCTCCCAGACTCAGGGGTTTCACACAATCCTGGAGCAGCTGTGCTCCCTAGCTTCCAGGACCCATCTGGGTCCCAGCTCCCAGAATCCACAGCTGCAAGTCTCTGGGTCCCCATGCTTCCAGGACCCAGAGTTGGCCATTGCTGGGGCTGAGAGTTCTGCCAGTTGCAGGACTCCCAGCCCCAACTAGCCATGGTGCAGCCCTGCTGCTAGGAGTCCCATTAGCCACAGGGGACACCCTGCTATATGTGCAAATTAAAGCTCAAGAGCAGCCAGCTATGAAGTTAGTACACTTTTTGAGGTTTAACTTTATAGCTGGTTGGAGCTTGTTATGGTGTGATAGCTACTTTGTATGTGTAGCTGGTCTTAAGGTAACTGTACAATTTACCTGTTAATTGTGCAATACGTGTAACATGTAGAGGGGGCCTGAATGGCACCAGAGGAATCTGAATATAATTATGAGAATAAATAGTGCAGATGCATTTACAAACGTGGCCCCTGATATAAATAGTAGAGTCATGAAATACCTCATCTGTTGGATTAAATGTAATATAAACAACACGTTTTAACATTTCAGGATAACTGAATTTGTAACAGTGAACAGTTTGATTTTCTGTTACTGGCTATGAACTCATATTCATTGTTGATTTTTTTTCATTGTTGTTGTGAAAGCTTTCAAGCTTATTCAATATTTTTTTACTGAAGGAATGCAATGAACAGTTAAGAAAGGAGTGGTGTGGGGAAGGGCCTCCTACTTTCAGACCGTTAGGATAGTATATGGTTTGCCATTATTTCACATAATACTCAAGAGCAGCCTATTTTGAATAATTGTAAAATTCACAGTGAGATTAATGGAAACTTCCACTTATCTATTTTCACCTCATTTGTTGACCTTCTATGTGGTTAAGCTTAGAACTCTTATGATCTTCTGTCAGTATAATTAAGGGCAAACACATCATAGGTGTTTAAGAAACAGAATCAGACTCTACTGGTTTAATGAATTGAAGTATTGGTGTGTTTATGTTTACAAAGCAAATGCGCTTTACCCCTCTGCTTTTGGTAGCCTTCTGCTCATCATTCATTGGACTAGGTGGGTTCTGGGCATTTTTTTTGTTTCTTTGTTTTAACTTTACCCTTTGAAACTTTTGATCCACTCTGTATGGAGAATATGTGACCCAATAAAAAAGTGTTTTGTTTTAATATGGAAAACCTTTGTTCCTAAAAGCTAGCATTCAAGTCCTTGTTTGGTGTAAGTTGACCCAACTCGGTTTAATACAATAGAGGTATATTATTTGCCAACATGGCCCACAATCTTTTCATTTTTATTGTATACGTAACTCGGAAATGTGGAGCTAGTCACACAACATCATTACTGACCCACTATGCTTGCTCAGTTATCCAAAATTACCTTCCATCCAAGACTAAGGTCATATTCCCATAGTGTCTTTTAGTTACATAAAAAATTACCTCACTCAGTTGTCGCAAATACTGGAGGTGGTAGCATTAGAGTGATATTATAGCCATGATGTTCCAGGAAATATGTAATTGTCAAGGATTTTTGTGGGTGATATATTTTATTAAAGCAATTGTATGCTTGGGATAAAGTTAGATGAGTTTTTGGATGCATAACGTTCTCTTCAGTTTACCTGGCAATTGACCTGAAGAAGAAAGCTATGCACTTGAAAGCTTGGCTAACTCTATCCCAACCATGCGGTTAGTCCAATAAAAAGCCTGTCTATATCTATCCTAAACATGCAGCTGGTCCAATAAAACATATCATCCACAACTCTTTCATGTTGTGCATAGGGTGTTTGTTAAGTGAAGATAACCCCTTGAGAGATGTCCAACACCCTTGACTTCCACTGAAGTCAAAATGAGCCAGTGGGAATCAAGTAGCAGTTCCCAGGGAGTACTTTATAACCTACAAAGACTAGAGGATCCACTTTAACTGATCCAGGCCTTATACAGGGCTTGGCGCTTAATCAGTGTTCAGCATTTGTGGTCTGAATTTGCCACCAATAAAATTAACAGCAGTATTCCCATTCATTTTGCTGGTGTTGTCCTGTAATGAATTGTAGCTGTAATCTTATGACCCATGTTCTGAGCTTAGCAAAATGGAATGACACTTGAGCAATATCTAACTATATTCAAATGTTCTATAAGTAGTTAAGGCAGGAGTGTAAATCTGCACCCTTTGCAACCAGAGGTACACTTTCAAGTTTTCTAAGACCACCTGAAGATGTTAAATAAAATGATGAGACAAAGGTTAAGTATAGACAGTCAAAAAGCCCAAGGCTTAATTGATTCAGTCTTTGCAGGTTAGTTTAAGCTGCAAAGATTGAACCAAGGAGCAAATGAACAGACATTCATTTTTTGATTCAGGAAATGAGCCATATGCCTGCAGTGGCTCAAGCCAGAAGCCGGGGGTCACTAGAGCACAGCTCTCTGGCACATAGCCAGCATGGACTGTGTGTTCGCTTCCTCTTCCTGCTGCCCCTGAGGTCTCTAGGATTTGCAGTCCAGACTCACAGCAGTAGGACTCTGCAGTGTTGCTCATCATTTCCTCTCTCTGCTTCCAGGTGCTTCTGAGATTTCTAGTCCATAGTCACAGCCAGCTCTAAGTAACCAGGGCAGGGCATCTCTGTACTCAGGGGAAGGGAATTTTAACCCCCATCCCTGGCCCCAGATCCTAGCAGGGGTTTCTCTGGGGGGCCAGTGAGCCTGCTAGTGAGGCCAGTGAAGCAGCCCTCACTGCTCCAGCTAGGGAGCAGAGAGACGGGTGCAACCCTGCTCTCTGGAGCAGACAGCACAGCTAGCCCAGGGCTGCAAAATGCTGGGATGCTGGAGGACTGTGATTTAACTTGAACCAGGAAGGAGTCTGGGACAGAAGTTTTATAAGCCAGTTTGGCCTCAATCAGTTAAGTCTGATACTACAGTCAACCAGGTTTATCTTAAACCAGTTTCAGCCACTTTGAACCTGGTTTATGTGCACTGAGCTTCTGTTCTGTTACAGGTTTAAACCGGTTTCTGATCACTTAAACTGGGTTCTGTGTATCTTCTGTCCCTAGCCAAAGAGACATGAATTATGTTGAACCAGGATATATATATATATGTAGTATTTTTTTTGTCTGTTTGAATGGCAGTTTTAGACTATAAACACAGCAGGTAGCAACTGCCCCCTGGCCTCCTAAATTCTTGAAAGTCATTCCATTTACTTCACTAGGGCAGGATTTCATGCACATGTTTTTTTGTATTGAAATGCTATACTGCATATATGCTCCTGCAGCCAAACATATCTTGTTTTAGAGGAGAAAGTTTATTTTCTCTATAAATTGGCCCAAAATGAGTTATTGCACCTTATAAAATTATGCTTTAACTTTAAAGTAATAAATTAGTATCAATGCTCTAATACTGAAATAGGCTTAAAACTAGCTTCTTTTGTGTATGTACATTCCAGCATTTTTTCTGTGCAAGTTCCATAGCCTGAGCAAAATAGACATGAGACGCTAACCCATACAGACATAGGTATTAGTGCCTGGAAGATGTGTAAGCAGTTACTTCATGCACACAAAAGAAGAAACAAGGAGGCAATGTACAAGGGAAACTCTGACCTTCAACTATTCATATCCATGTCCAGTCCACATACACAGAAGAAGCAAATCTTTGACACAGATATTCAATTTATTCAGCATCCTAAGCAGCATTCAGATGAGTACAAACATGTGGTATGTGGTGCCGCAGACCCAACTGTGGTGCCACACACCACAAATGCAGGCATTCTCAGCACTGCTACCTTGCAGTGAGGGGGAGGGGGTTGACCCCGGAAGATCCTAGAATCTAAAACACCTACACCAAAAAAAAGTGGGGCGGCACATGGCGGCAGCATGTGCCACCCAAAACCAGAGGCTGGCTGACTGGAGCTATCTTCAGCTGCTGGCCAAGCTTCTTGCTGTGGCTGCAGCCCCAGGAGGCCCCCCGGACCACAGGTAAGGCTGCTGAGACCAGCACAGTTACTGGCCCCAGCTTCCCCTGCCCCACCTGGGGTAACCTGCTGCATGCCAGAGTGCACGTGGCACGGGTGTTCCCTGGGGACAAACAGCAACGGCTCAAGGTGTGCCGCTGCTACTTGTCCCTGGGGAAACAAACATCCATGGTCATCTGGAAGCTCCCCTATAGATTAGGTGCAAACATTCAAAAAGCCCAAGGTGAAATTGATCTAAGTTATATGGTTTCTGTAACCAGCATAGTTTAGATTAGTAGCAAACAGAACACATATTCGCCCTTTGGCGGGGGAGGGGAGGAGAAGAGATATTAAACCAGGTTCTGCCATTTTTAAACCAGTCTACATGTGCCAATCTTCTGTTTTGTTATAGGTATAGACTGATTTCCTATCACTTATACCAGTAAAAATGTAATTTATACCTGGCCATAGTATCTTCTTAGCTGTTGATTCTGCCATGTGAACTTGAACCTGAACTTAAAAAATAAACATGTCATTATTTAATTATTGAGAGGGAGTAAAAATCCATCACTGAGGTAGGCTACACTAGCATGGATAGTAGGGGTGTGCAAAATGGACCGTATTTGATTCGGATTCAGATTTGACCCGAATTGGGGACAGTGATTTGATTTGTTGATTTGGATTGCTGTCCCTGATATGATTTGGCTGAATCCGAAGATTCAATGCTGATTCAGAGAATCAGCAATTCGGCCATAGACACAGCTTTAAATGGTTTTTTTCTACATCAAGGTACCAGGCGGGACTCATGAACGCTGTGATTCTGGGATGGATGGAGCATCACACAGGAGCATGCCCTGCCCCCCCGTATGCTCAGTGGTGAACCTGGAAATGGACCAGAAGCAATTCTGGTTCACTTCCAGGTCCGCCACTGAACATGCAGTGGGGGCTCCTCTGTGCTTCCCCAGCTCAGTGATTGGCCATGGGGGACCCCAGGTGCCCCCCCCAGCTGTTACTGAGCCAGTGAGGTAGGGGGGCCCCCCCCAGGCCCAGGAGGCACCAGTCACCAAGCCAGGGGTAGGCAGGGGGACCCGGAAGTGGACCAGAACTGCTTCTGGTCCACTTGCAGGTCTGCTGCTGTGTGTGCTGGGGAGCCCCCTGCACTCCTGTGGTATGCTCCAACTGCCCCAGTATCTCAGCATTCACAAGCCCCCTGGTACCTTGAGGTATGGCTGTTTCTATATCTGAATCACCGAATCTTTCCGAATCTCTCCTAATCAATTTGGAGGGTTCCGATTTGATTCAGAGAGATTAAAGGGTCTCCTGATTTGATTTGGATTTGAAGATTTGGCCACCAAATTAGGCTGAATCTCTGCCAAATTGAATCATGGACCAAAGCTTCGCACAGCCCTAATGGATAGTATGATGATACACCTTAATTTAAGAAATCATTGCCCCAACAAAATGTTAAAGATAGATTGATATATACACACACACCTTTTGGGAAAGTCTATATTAAGATTTATAGCAATTTTAAATCTACAGTTGAAATACTTAGGTGTGGCTGTTTAGCAGTAATAATAATGAAACTGTAGTGTTCTAGTACCTCAAAAAAATCTGTCCATCTTCTCTCATGTCAGCTTGTCAAGTAGGACACAAGTTATTGTGTAATCTTACAGGTTAAATTTGCTCTGCATTTATCTTTATGCTAATTCTCCATGAAGCAAGCAAGACACATTATTAACGTTATCATTTATAAGTATAATTCATCTTAGGGTACAGCCCCTGCCATGTAAATCACTGGCTACAGCCCCCAAATGTTAATGGCATTACCAGAATGGTTTCTTCCTGTCACCCGTTAAAGACCTGCTCCTTCCCACCCATGCAGAACTCTCATCAACATTACTTGGAATGGAAATAGGTCTTCCAAATGCATGGATAATGCTTTAAGATAATAAGCAATGAAAATCATGCAGGGTTTATTTCTCAAATATCACAGTTCCTGAGCCAAATTCTTCTCTCAGTTTCACCCAGGAAACTCCCAATGACAGCTGAGAAAAGAATTTGGTCCTCTGATTGCAGTAAAAAAATAACCACATTTTGACCTGGAAAAGCTTGACTGGTTCCATAGAAGACTCAAAAATTAAGCTCCAGAGAGGGAGATACACCCCACCTCCCATCCCCTACCAGCCCCCAAAAGGTTTCCTGGTGACTCAGACTAGAAATATCCATTTTTATACCAGTCGCTGGCCCCACCTATCATCTTCACTGAATAAGAGAATGGCTTTCTTTAGAACACAACTCCTACAGTACAGTCCCTTCTGATCTAAATTCAAGACATTTTTTTCTTAGCACTCTATTGCTCTCTGCAAACTCATACCTTAACATTTAGTTGCATAACTTCCCAGCAAAGTGTGCACCACATAGCTTATTTTCTCTAATCTATTGAGCCATAAACAGTCTTTTATTTTCCTGTGTGCAATCCTGGAGTATAAACATTTAGTGAGCACTTTAGCTCATAAGTTTCAATGCTTACATAGACCCCAAATATTCAGTCCAGCTTTTTCATTCACACTTGCTCACTAGCATTTGTTCCTTTTATTCTAATCTTTGATTTGTGCTTGTGCTTGTGGCAGTCTATTCAGGGAATCTTAATTTACTGGATAGGTGTCTAGTATCTACCTATTTAGCTTTCTAATGGACCTGGAATTTATAAAATGTCCCTAGTTGATTCATATATGTGAAAAATAACTGAAACATCTGAAGCCTTTTTGATCACCTGATAAATGTATATAGAATGTGTCATGGTATTTTGCTTGTGCTGTTTCCTTTTGCTGCAGTGTTGTGGTGGATTTGGGGATCATTCTTCTTTTGGTTTGTTGTTCTTGTTTTGTTTAGAGACTCAGTCTCACCTAACCATAACTCTAATGTCTCAATGGCAGGTATTTGAGAGGGCTCATACACACTAGGGGTGTGCGAAGCGGGCCCTATTCAGTTCGGATTCGGCCCAAATCAGGGACAGTGATTTGATTCGTTGATTCAGATCACTGTACCTGATTCGATTCGGCTAAATCTGAATCTGAAGATTTGATGCTGATTTGGAGAATCAGTGATTCAGACACAGACACAGCTTTAAATGTTTTTTCTACATACCTTGAGGTAGCAGGTGCAGCTCATGATTGCTGTGATGCTGGGGCACATGGAGCATCCCACAGAAGTGCAGGGGGGCCTTCCACATGCTTGGCGGCAAACCCAGAAGTGGACCAAAAGTACTTGTGATCAGCCACAGGGGGACCCCGGGTGACCCCCCCCCCCAAACCCAGGAGACACCAGTCACCAAGCCGGGGGGGGGGGGGGGCCTGGGAGAGGGAGCCCAGTGCACTCCCCAGAGGACCTGGAAGTGGACCAAAAGTGCTTCTGGTCCACTTCCGGGTCTGCTGCTGAGTGCGCTGGGGAGCCCCCCATGCTTCTGTGGGACACTCCATGCACCCCAGCATCATAGTATTCACAAGGCACTGCTGCCTAGTCGTATGTAGAAAAAACATTTAAAGCTGCCTCTATGTCTGAATCTCCGAATCTTTCCGAATCTCTCTGAATCTATTGGGAGGGTGCTGATTCAATTCAGAGAGATTCAAGGGTCCTCTGATTCAATTCAGATTCAGAGATTCAGCCACCGAATCAGGCCAAATCTCCGCCGAATTGAATCAGGAACCGAAGCTTTGCACAACCCTAATATACACATTTTAAGAAGATTGCTCCAGCCTTATTATTTTAATGTATGCTACCAATCCTACTTTTCCACTGAATTCAGCTGGGTCTAAAACCTTTCTCAGTGCAAGCCCAAAATCACAAGTCAGATTTATATGCCAAGATATTGGGTCTTATCTATTTCTCTTTCCAGCAAAACCCATTTTATGTAAGTTTGTACACCATGGTCAGTTCTCAGTTACTCCATGCAGCTGTTGGGGCAGAGGCAGGGGATAAGACAAAAGCTCATTCTCTGTTTCTTTATACCTTTTTGTCCCTGTGTTCTGGTGCATGCAGGAGCATGCATGGCTTTTGAGGTAAGTCAGAGAAATCTCCATGGGATTTGAGAAGCAAAAAATACCAAGGTCTAAGGCATTCTGGTCATATCCCTTACACTGGATATTAGGAGAAGGTTTGGTGGAAGGTTGTTTCCTTCACGCAGACCAAGGAAGCACTTTGTTCAGGAAGTATTCTTGAGGGCCGTTTGCATCCAATTTAAGTCCCCCTTTAGCTGCCAAATCAGCATAAAGGTAATCGCTCTAACTAAAAATCAGCTGACATAAGCTTACGTATCCCATCCCATCCCATCCCATCTCATCTCATGTGCTTTATACACAGTGTACAATCTAGTCTATACTTATGGCACAATTGTGCTACTTTAGATGTCATTCTAGATTATTATCACCAAGCTCATTGCTTCCACTTATACACAAAATAGAAACTACACTAACCTTTAGCCATAACATTAAGGAATCAGTCGTATATTTTTCCCTTCACATTACTGAGTACATGTAGAGAAGGAAATAAAAAATTAAAAATATTAGATATTGCCTTTTGACTTGACTGCTAACACAATAAAGCAGCATCGTAAACTGAATCATGGAAGTCTGCAGTTTTCATTGCTCCCTTTGCTGGTATTACTTCATGGATATTGGAGCCCTTAGGGATACTGGAATATGAATAAAGATTTTTTTTTTTTAAATCAGCCGTTTTTTCTTGGTTCTGTTTCTAAAAATAATGCAGTTTGCAAAAAACAGAAGGTTTGGTTTATAACACAAACAAAATTGTTACATTCTGAATGGGTTGTAAGTACCTGATTCTTTGCCTTTTTACTCATCCCTGCTAAAAAAAAATTAAAAAAAATCTGCAAATCCATTTGCTAACCAGCTGCACCTCTGTACTGAACAGATAACAACCTGTGCAAGCCAGGCTTTGCTGTGAATCGGTGCTGATAGGCCTGAATCTCATAGCTTTTTTTAAATGCTAATGACAAGAAACATTTCCTAAGCCAAAACGCTCTTGTAGATCTGTCTACTTCTATTATGACTGATATTTGCTTGTAAGTACATAGAACACTTGTTCACTGTGCCTTATCTGCTATGGTGCAGCATGCTGACCTACATACCATTCAGCACAATATGATGCACAAACATCTTCTATATAATTTTTCATTTTCGACTTAAAAACAGTAGAGGCAAAATAGGATTGCTGCAAATCTAACAAAGAGATGGCATTATTTCCAAATAAAAATGTGCATTTTTCCAAAGAATTTATTTGTCTAGCAGCATGAAGTTCATACATAGCAATGCTTAAAAAGGGTGTTGAATTGCGATTAGGAAGGAAGGACTTAGGAAAAAGAACAAACCACATCTTTTCTACTTACATAGAATAATTAATCTAACTTATTTCTCATCACAATTAAAAGTTCAGCCTTTCTGAACCATGTTTCCACAATGTCACTAAATGCTGCTGATACAAGAATGCTGAAATAAGTGAGATAATAACAATAAGGAATGATGGATAGAAAAGGATACAGTAGCTGAGAGAACTGAAATGATCATCTATTTACCTGCCATTGTAGAGCTACATAGAACTACAGTATTGTGAGTTTTGCTGTGATGCCTGCTATAAGCCTTGCCTTTATGATGATACTTGTCGACTGAATGAAATAATTAATACAACAGGTTTTATTATAAACAAATATAGATATACTGAGCATCTTTAGCTTATTCCTATTAGGTAACAGAAATTGAACTGCAAATACACCAAAATACTGTGAGAGAAATGTATTTTAAAAGCAGACAATATAAACTTACAAAACAAAAAGTCTTCATCAACCCTGAACATCCCAAACCGAAACATATATCTAAGATACCTGACAAATCTTGAAAAACTGTCTTTTTAAATAGTAAATAGAAGGATATTTTGTATTACAAAGTTATAACCATTATTTTTAAAATGTATAACTAAAGATAACTCCTTGACCCTAGTTTGAAACCTGTATTATAACAATTAGTATATGTACTAAGCTATATTTATTGCACTGTTATTACCTGCAAATTAAAAATGGACACTATGCAAATTGTAAGGAAAATGAACTTCTAATCTTATAATAAGTTTGAATAAGCTATACAATATGCATTTACTATTTATTAATTTTTTAAGAAAACATGCATTTGCATACCCACCGGGCACTTGAATATTTTACAATTAGAGTAAGTCATTTGATGCAGGAATCACTCTGAGGTCATAAGTTAGAGAAAGAAAAGTAATTTAAGGCCTGATCCAATCTGCTGTGAACTCAAGGGGAATGTTTCCACTGACTTCAGCTGAGCTGGATTAACCCTTTTGCAGTGAAAACATTTTTTACTACTGAGCTCTGCCCCAACACTGTATTTTTGAATCAGAAAGTGATAAGGTACTTGGCAAAATGTTTACAGTCCAAAGGGTATTTTTGTGCATATTTTGAAGGCATATTCTCTCTGATGAACAATAGATTTATCTTTCCTTTTCCTATCATGACAAGCAATGTTTTGACTCACATTAGTTATATGTTGTTAATGGTAGCAGACTATTTTAAATTCACATGTAGCTCTATAAGTTTGTACACATATGTTTTCCAGAAATAGACTTGCTAGCACATTTACTGGCATTACACTGCAAACAAAGCTTAACCATTTCTTCAATTGATATAGCAGGTTTAGAGATATAATTAAGGGAGATTTTCCATTCAGGTATCAAAAATGTATTGCTGATTCCCTTTGTAATTTCCTAATAGTTGTAAGAGAAACCCTGGGCCAAATCCTATGGCTGTTACTCATTTTAATTATGAAATTATTCATTTTAAATAACCATGCGTACTTTGCTATTCATCTCCAAGAGACCACTCTTATGAGTAAGAAGTCCTTCAACCAGGTGAAGACCTTTCCCAATAGTCTAATATGTAATTTTATTTGATGTGTCGTGATATATTGTGTTTGCATATTATGCTCTGAATATTGGCACTCATGTGCTTTCTTATTTTTTGTGTCCAGAATGACTCATGAAGAGAAATTACAAAATGTAAACTTGTATAATACTTTCTATGTGAGAATTCCAAGATGCTTTTCTAACTCCCAGTATTTATCTGTATTAGGTATCATGACTCAGAAAAGTCAAGTGTCTTACTCTGGACCCTATGGGAAGTTTGTGACAAAGTTAGAAATAAAATCTCTGACACTATCCTATGCATTAACCAATAGATCACATAGATTATGTATGCTTCCCTTGTATTTCCTGTAAAAGCTGAAGAGCTAAAATGAGCTAGAACATCTTGGAAAACGTAGCATTATGCCTAAATTTTAAAACAACTCCATGGCTTCCATATTGGGATAATTTTAGCATTGGGCCAATTATTACTATACTCAGTGTTGAATTCCTTCCATAAAATTGCATTTATCATTTATTAAATTATCTGAGTTTTCTAACAACTTTGGAAACACAGTTATTGTTTATGAATTAATTAGTTACTATGACCTGAATAGGCTTGCTTTGGTCCCTAGCCTTTATTTCCTGACCACCCTAAACTCTAACTTAAATGAAAAGAATGAAAGATGTGGCCCTTATTTGAAACAGTATTGTAAGGGAGTATTTGCTATTGTCTTTTAGATAGCCTTTCTGAAAATCTCATTGAGGGATTTTTTAACAGTACACTCAGGGCTACATTGTTTTTGCTCCAGCAGAGATCCTGAGTCAGTCTTCCTGTGTTGCACTCCCTACAGAGGTCTAAGAAAGGAATGGGTAAAGTCTCAATTTCACCCTAATGCCCTAGGAGAAAACCTGAAAGTATGAGGAGGGTTCCTCTCATTTTGAACAAAGCTGTTCTCTATTTTAATAAAAGAAAATGAAGTGCTGCTACAAAAATCACTTCCTTTGATCTTAGAAGTACTTTTATTACAAGATTTGCAAGCCAAGTGAAATGAAAAATTTTTAAATAAAATTAATGCAAAAAAGCAAGGCTAGAAGATAGATTTAAGAAACATTGCCTTTCTCGATTCAGAACTTTTGCAAGAAATAGTTTTGTTAAAACAAAAATTCAAAATTAAACCCCATTTAGACTAATTCCAGGCATGATTTTGCAGGTGACTTGTTAAATTTAGTTTTGAAGATGCATCATTTCATACACTAAAAAATCTATCTGGAATCTAGTTCAATAAAGGTTATAAATGATCTGAAAAAGTTGGTCAATTCACAGATGAGACTTAATTGGAGATGTACTAGGAACAAAAAGAAACACATAGAATCTTTAGAGGATGGACAATAAATAAGTCTGTGTTTTAGGTAGGAAAACATTAAGCCAATACTTCTAGGCAAAAAGTTATCCGAGATTTTGATGAGGCAGGCAAGTACCCTTTCTTTGGTTATGTCTCTGAAGCACCTTTCTCATACACATATCACTATATAAATAATAAGGACTTGATTCCATCACTTTGAAATCAATAAAAAGTCTCTTCAGTACTTCATTGGATACTGGACCAGGCCTTAAATAATGAATATATATTCCCTGAGGAATCTAGAAAGCAATAATTCTGAAAATCAACCTAGGGATAAGAGGACAGCAGATTAGCTGTGAGGCTGCAGCATGATCTGCTTGTAGGTTTGAAACCAAAAAGGCCAGTGCAGTTTTAGGCAGTGTAAAAGAAGCATAACATGTCACAAACAAGGGAGATAATAGTCTTTTTGTACACACCTAGGACATGGCATTCAGAAAGATATTGACAAATTTAGAGGATTTTGGAAAGACCAATACATGATAATAAGGATGAAAATATTAAAGTGTTAAAAGAGTCAAATATGATGGACATATCTAGCCTGGTTGAGGGAAAAGTAAGTGAATACTAGATAACAATGTATAAATATTTGGAAGGGGTAAACACCGTTAGCTTGAATATCAAAGGATGAATTCTTGACAGAGAGATCTGGAGGTTGTGAATAATTTCCCCTGAAAAGTTGTAGAGGCCCACCACTTGTGACATTTAGTATTAGATTGGCCACAGATCTAGAAAATACATGTTAGAGTATAATTCAGTATTGCAGGGGGATGGATTAAGTGGCCTGCAAAGTGTCTGCTACCCCAGCTGATATGATGAATCCTTTGCAAGAACTTTTCTGGTGTAAGAATGAATATATCACTGCTACTTATGTATAGGTTTCCAATTCTGAAAGTTGCGGATCACCTGCTGGGAGGTAGGTAGCACCCTGAGTTCCCATTAAAGTCCAGTTGATGCTCATAACCAGTTTGAATTTATAAAATTGAAATTCACAATGTAGCACATTACCATTTAAAGGTCAGACTCTGCAATCATGCATCAGACTGTACCACTAAAGTCCAAAGTGTGAAACAAAATGAGTGTTTTGTCAGCCTGCACAAGAATGTGCTCTAGTGTAGGGCCAACCTTACAGACTGCAGTCATCATTGCTCAGTGAAGTCACAACATGAGAGTAGACTGCAAGCTGACAATGAGCAAAGACTGCAAACATTGGCAGGTAGCTCAGCTCTAATTTAAATTATGTATTTAGATACTATAGTGATGGGTGGATTTAAATTATATAGATATTATATGGTGTAATATATGACTTAGTATACTGTACTACATTGCATCATTCTATATTTGGTAATTCATAACTGCATCGTCTATGAAAGCAAGAATATGCCATTCAATGCCATTTATTTTAGGAAATAAAGGGATAAGCTTATTTTCCTTTGTGAACAAAAAGAATATAAAACCTACTGGGCCTGGGTCAGGTTGAAAGAAGATGACAAACTGTCTCTACATTTCCAACACTTTGCAGTAGACCTTCCACTGAGTATGGGTAAAGAGGGAGACGGGCAGGTAAAAATAGCCTTTATCTACCACATCCCTCTACTTCTCTCCATCATTGGGGGAAAGTATCTGATATTAAAATTAATTGAACATAGTTAATTAGTAAGTTGTGCATACATGTTTGAATTTCTTTATTTTAATGTTGAATATTATTTTTTGTTATTATGGTTGACTTGAAAAGGAAGAAGCAGGGGCCTGTCTCTTTAAGACTCTGTCCTAAGAACCAGTTGGAACCAGTTCTGCAGAGATTTTTCTTGTACAATGTCAATGAGTTATAACTCTATGGTGGGATTGTGGAGCTATGGGGAGTACAGAACTTCTGGGACTCAACATTGCTGGCCTTGGTCTCAGTCTATATTTTTCAGGAATCTGCCAATCTGGGCCAGAATCGCTGGCAGTTGTATGTAAGCAGAATTATGGTGAGAATGACGAGAAGAAATATCTCTGAGATGAAACCTGTAGATTTTCCAGTCCCTTGTAGGAATAATTTATTTCTTAGAATGCAATGACATACTATATACACTCTATATACCAGTCAAACTTACATATTTTAAAAAAAATAAACAGCACCAATTCTAGAAGAGTCTAGAAGGAAATCTAAACTGGTTCACTAAAGCAACAATGCCATGGCAATGAAAAGAAAACTTGTAAATCCATTATGTATTTTATTCATAGCATTTCATTAGCACTTAGCAATCCCAGGTGTAGACTGGGGGCCTACTATACCCATACAACAAAAGGCCATTTCAGCTGCAAGGAGCTAACCTGCCCTAGACATTTTCACATAGACATAGGTGCTTCTATGCCTTTCTGTGACAGGCTAATGACCACTGCATCAGCTGAAGGGCATGACCTGCCTCCTTGGCTATATTGCACCAAGGTCTATTCACCCTCCACAACTTGTTTAGTTGGGTTATACCTCTGAAGGTGATGTTCAGTGGTTCCCTGGGACCCTGAGTGACTCTGCTGGCATGTCTTCTATGGGGCTCCTCCTCCCCTCCACTCCAGCCGTTTCTGCTTGGGTATTTTGGATCAGCTTTGGTGACACTCAGATATGGTGATGGCAGCTCTATCCTCCTGTGTTGAGGCCCAGTGATGGGGATGGCTGCAGAAGGTCTAGCTGTGGCCCTGTAGGCTTGTGAAAATTACAACAGAACAATAATTCAACTAAAATAGCTCAGATGGTATGGTGGGCAAGGCAACAATGTCCCTGTACCGAGTGCTTTTCTTCAGCATGTGGGGGTATGTGGGGTATGTTGGTGCACAGTGCACACTTATCCCACGGACTCTCAAGTCGAGGATGTCCCTTTGCTGGGCATGCTTCTTGGAGTGAGTTCCACCTGGCCAGGTGCTATAATGTTGCAGACTGTGTCCCTCTGTATCTGCACGTCACTCATGGTCTTGCAAAAGTCCGCTGCCAAGGCATTCTGGTTCCATGAACACTCAACAATTGTATGTGCTACTAGGAGGTTCCTGTGCCAGGTTCTTCCCTCCAGAGGCTTTGGCTGCCCTTTCCCAGCCCCAGCTGACCTGTATGCTCCTGTGAAGGACATCACAGGTGCCATGCAGTGGTATGGGGTTGAGGCCACTCGGCCCACTGACTGCAGCAATCCAGCTGGAGTCTACAACTGTACATAGGTCTGCTTGGGTGATCAGGGCTTCCCCATGTTTCCAGGGATTAGCTCTGGGAATTTCCAGGGATTAGCTTCCAAGGCATCCCAGTGACTCTACAGGTACATGCTGTCCATCCAGATGTGCTGCACCAGAACAGATGCACTGGTCTCTTATGAACTTGGGGAAAGTATCTGGCTCCATTGCCAGTGTTTCCTTCTCTCTCCCCTGTGACTCCACTCCCGGACTTCCTTTAAGCCCAGATCTTTCTGGTATCGGACCAATCAGCAGCACTCCTTCCAGCCCTGTGGTGGCAACTGGCTCACCCCCAGCCCGGCCACGTGGACACCCATGTGGTAGTAAGTGAGTTGGGAGCCTATCACACTTTCCTTCAGATGAATGGGCATTTTGGGACAGTAAAAGGAATTATAGTGTGTTCTTGTGGTTCAATCAATGCAATTAGCACCTTTTATTTTATATTACCATTTGATTTTTAATGATTTGTGTAAAAATCACATTAGCATATTATTAGTATCTTGTCAATATTACCCTGTTGGTGTTTTTAAACACAAAATATGTATAACTGTTCCTATACTCATTCAGATTTAGGGAGCCTTTCTACTTTTACTAATAAGGTTCTCTTCTGAATGCATTTCACAGGTGTGTGTAGGAATGCTCCTTTTATATACAAAATCATTTTTGCCTCCTGTAGGTCCATACACTTATTTCAATTTTTCTCTCTAAACTCCTTAAGCTGGACACTGGTATAGCATGGTTTTGTTACTCTGTGAATGAGGGGTAGAACACACAGGTTGTTCAGCCATAGAGAACAAAGGTGGGAGCTTTCACTTGCAGAGCATGTGAATAATTTCCAAAGGGCAAATGCCTCTGCCTCTGCTTCCATAAGTGAAGACCAAGCTTTGGTAGAAGAACTGGGGAAGATACTTGTCCAAAAAACCCCAGTATGTACAGGGAGTAGGTGGCAAAGGCATGTCACTACCACCACCCCAGTACTCCAAAGGAACACCATCCCCCAACATGCCCCACCAATCTACATCTTTTGAGTTGCACCAAAAATCAAGCAGTGAAGCCACACTGGGGGTGCTCCCAAGCATCATTCTCCTGCTCTCCATCTTCAGTGTGCTTGAGTACAATACTGGAAGTGCCTTTAGCATGGCTTAACTACTGCATTTCTGGGTCTGGTGGGCACAGGTAGGAGCAGGTAGGCAGAGTGTGCTCAAGAGTGATATACCCAAGAACACCAGCAAAATGACACAGATATACTCACTAAAGCTCCAACATCTTGCACATAGAGGAGTCCTATGCCAGCATAAAAGAGAACTTTGGGTTCAGGTCAACAGACATTTAAGGCAGAAAATATACCACCACTGCATGATCTTCCAGTATTCCCACCACTAAAATGAGAGTAGGCTATGAGGCCTACTGTAGCCTCTGAAGTGAAGTAGCCACTGGAAGAACTTGTTTGCGACTCCCAAGTCTTTGGGTGAGCATTCTTGTTCCTTCTATCCATGACTCTCCCCAGTACACAACTTATTCAGGCTAAGTGCTGGCAGTGGATTTAGGTAAAAGATTACTATTTACAATGAGGAGGGTACAAGGTTAAAGGCAATCATTTAAAGATGCCATTTAAGGCCATACTCTGCATCTGTGTAGGCATATAAAATCTAAGGTTTAACTCCATTGAGTTTTATCACCAGCACAGCACAAACTTTATATTATCAAACATATTAAATAAGAATGCTGTTCTATAAAACTTGTACAGCCAAGCAGCTGGCACCAGATAATATGCACATTCAGATGTTGGGCAGAATTTGATTATTTTATATCTGTGACCTCATTGATGCAACAGACCTTTTTGCTTTATTAGGAAATCTTTTGTTTCTTCATATGATTTGGAGCTGGTTACTGTGAAAAAGAAAGGTTTACAAAGGAAACTGGATGGAAGCAGACCCATATAAATTCACAGACACTTGTTTACATTTACCAGGAAACAAAAGAATACACAGTGTAACCAACTAGTGTATTTGGTTACATGTTCACCTTGGCAAACATTATAAATTTGGCCTCTTCCATGCTAGCAGGAGACATCAACAGTGACAAATAAATTCCATGATGTATGCTATGATGTCACAGGCAGAAGCTGTGGTTACTTTGTAACCTAGTTTTGTTTTTAAATAATTCTAGGTTTTGCTTCTCTCTTTTTAAGGTTCTGTACTTCTTTGGGGAAAAGTGTGTGTGTGTGTGTGAGAAAATATACATATAGAAGGGGGAGTATTTTTTGCTATGTTTTACTTGTAGAAAGCCAGCAAAGGGCTACGTATAGACAGGCTCTCTACAGAGTTTATAATCTAATGAAACAACATATAAAGGAGGAAAAGTGATTAGCACAAAGCAAGGCTAAGGAGTGATAGGAGTAAGCATATGTATCTTTATCAGTAAATTGATAGGCAAAGCTAGACAGGGATTTATACAAAATACCTGGTCACATGATCCATTTTTACTGCACTAACTGCAACTGAAAATATTGTTCCTTTTCCATTCAGATTTCTTTTTTAAGTTCATTTTTGTTTCCTACCCTAATTAATATTTAAGTACTAGAAGGGAACTTATTTTATTCACCTTCTTCTTTCCTTTCTCGTCACACACCTGCATCACCTTCTCCTGTTTACTTATTCCTACTACTCCATCCCACAAATAATCAAGCAGTTACTATCATTTTGATAGCAATTCCAGTTTCTAAGTTTGAGCTGCTTAAATAAGAATAGTCTGTAAATTAAGTAAATTGCTTCTTATTCTCCCCTTTGAACAAGACATCCCAGCAAGTTCCAGGTACCCATCTGGGGGAAAGAGGTAGATGATTCTCCACAGAAGAAGACTGCTTTCTGGTGCCTGTTTCCACAGAAATCAAAGTCCAACTCTTTTCCAATACACTCCTAATATGAGAAGGCCACTGCACAGGCATTGTACATACAGCTCTCTCTCTACACTGGAACTGTCAGCTACAGTCAAAGCATCCATGTATCGTAGTTCCAGTGGAAAAAAGTACACAGATGTATAGTTTGCATTTATGTACTGCAGGGACACCCTTGAATCGTGTTAAAAAATGTCAGTCAAGACAGCTGGTCAGCTGTCCTAATCCATATTGGGGTTTTTAGGCTACTGTTATGCCCCAATATGCTTTGAACATTGCCAATATGCTTTCTCTGCAGTAGCAGCAGTGTATCCCCTTTGGTTTCACAGCCCATCCCAGCATTGTTTTTTATAGTGTCACGTACTGAGCAAAATGAAAAACCACATACTGTATCTTGTGTGTCTGGCTAATGAAACTGGTAGGACAAACCTTGTGCGATTAGGAACGGGGACGGATTGGCTTAGGTCTAGTTCATCTTACGGACGGCAAAAAGAATCAGCTGTCACTTGTGCCATGCAGCAGATGGACAGTTTGCATCCGATTTACATTCAGGCGCCAAAGCCTTTAGAAGCTTTGGCAGCCCACTTGCCATCAGGCAGCAGACTTTGATGTCCTGCAGATGGTTACAGCAGCCATCTTGCATTTGCGTTGCGTGGCGCTGTTGTGCCTCCTTTCAGGAGTCAGGATTCTGCTGGTTCTTATTCAGTGTTTCTGGAATTGTTGCCATTCAACGGCACTGATCAGTGCAGTATGCACCCAAGGCTTGGGACCCTTTGGCCACTTCCTGGACACAGTTGTACTTTCATTTAACTACAAAGCCTGCTGTGCTTTGTTTTTATGGTAACTGCATGTTCACACCCACATTAAAATTCCTAACGGTGCCTATCACAAGCTGTCCCTCTGCCCCCTCTGCAGAGTGATGCTTTATTTCAAATTTCCTACCTAGAACCCTGACAAATCTGCCTCCCCCACTCCTCTAAACCGTAATAGCATCATTTCAGAGTAATCACTGATCCAATTTCTGTATGAATTTAGCTCACCAGTGCAGCTTTGCCTTAGTTTGGTTCAACCCGTCCTAGGTAATGACACAGAACAAAGAGTTTTCTTCATGGTGGTCAGGCTAATCTTGCTCCATGAATAGCCCAGAGTAATCTGTCAGCAGTGGAAAGCTGTGACTGGAGGTCTTCCAAAACGAGCTCTTTCACATTTGGTAGGAGCAGTTAGGAATTCTGACTGGCACTATTAGTCAGGAGTCATGTCATTGCTCTACAGAATGGACTGCAGTTGTCCCCACTAGGTAGGATCAGCCCAGAATTTTCTACCATGCTTTCCCTCCCTTGAGTGTTATTGGAAGTTTAGTACAAGTGTATGATAAGGCTTTAAAAGCAAACCTAGCAGAGACAAATTCAATAATGCATGATTTCCAGTCACTCTAAGGTAATGGAAAATATTTGGTAGGAAAAAATATATATATAAATTGTCAATTAATGCACACTGGTTACAGCCAGCAAATGAGAAAAAAAATAAACAGTTAATTAGGGCTTTTTGAATCATTGTTATATATACAGTGCATCATTTGCAGGTGCTACAAAAGTGAAAAATAACCATTATAATTACTAGTATTCAAAGATTCATATTTTTCCCCATGTAATTGATTTAGGATTATCCGTTTTCTTGTAGTTATACAAAAGGCCTGTCAAGGTGTTTCACACGTGTTTGGCTCATGTGTGTTCCAAAAACAAGTCAAAATGCTGTTGTATTTTACACAGAGCAGTTAAAGTGACTGAAAAATAGTCCAGGTTTTACCTGGATCTTTATCTTGGTTAAATTATCTTACATATGCTTTAATTTTTTTTTCGTTCATTCTTTCTTTATCTTTCTCTCTCTCCCTCTCTCTCTCTTTTTGTTAAAATACATCTGTGTTTGTTGACTGCCCCAGATTATATCTAAGTGAGGAGTGGGAGTACTTGCACCTGGTACAGTATATGTAGCTTAACAATACATATCATTACATTATTTACAGCTCATTTTATGTTATTCAATAGTAAACTGCATATTAACCCTTTAAGAACCTATATGAAACTATTCACTGAGGCAGAGTGCTGTGTTTTTCAGGACTGTAAGAGTACATCTATAACTGTATTCATAAACATGGAAGTGTGTTCATTACAACAGGGATCACCACCAGAGCCAGCTAATTCCTCTCTCAGGAAATCTGTTTCATAATGATATTCCTTACTACACCACACTTGTACTTGTGCTGATAACACAGGTTATAAAAGGGACTCAATACTGGAGTCAATTAATGTACTGGCTTTTTAACCTCCTTTATTGGAGTACATTCGGCACCAAAGGGACCTAATGCTGTGCTGCTGGCAGTAGAAGGACCCAAGTGATGCAATTTCATGCAGTCTCAGCCTTGTCTTTAGTTCACAGAAATACACATCATGATCTGACCTCATTAGGCACTGACTCAGCAGCCGCAGTTCTGTCAGAATGTACAGCAGCGTTCAGAGGAAGGACGGAAAAACTGCTCCCTATGCCTGTCAAAAGAAGGAGTAGTATCTCTGGCATAATGACTGATGTACTGAAGCCTGAAGAATCCCCTTCAGGTTCCTGATTCTCTAAAACTGAAGTTGTACTCATTTTCCAGTTGTGATTAACCAGGAGAACAGAAGCCAGAAGTATAGGACAGGGGAAAAAAGCTGGAAATGTAAATAACTGATGCCAGAACAGGGGAATATGAATGCCATACCATGCAAAAATATTTCCAAATATTTTAGCAATGCTTGGAGTGGTCATAATATGAAGAAAAAATCCTCCTATTTCTGAGGGATAAATTAGTCCTTTTAACACGCACATCTGTTTTAGTTCAAATTGTTACATATGCCATACAGTGTAAATACATACATACATATACATACAGACACATCTATATACACATATATACACACACACACACACACACACACACACCCTGGTATGGCAAATACAGAAATAGAAAAGGCACACTGTACTACTATGCCACTATGCCTAACCTTTAAATACTCATCAATATCTTTGTTGCTGAATTAATCAGTCTCAAGATTATCAGCAATTTAGTTGCATTTTGTTTGTAATTAGCTTGATAAATTAGCATCTGCAATATAAAACTTGACATCTTATTGTTCCCTCAGTTTTATGGTACTTTTGAAAAACTGTAGTTTATTTTTTAAATGATGATTTCTAGTACAATGAAACCAGATACAAAAACCAAAGTTTGACAAGCCTGCTAACAGACAGAAACAAGCTCCACTGATATCCATTGGGCAAAATATCAAAGATTATTAGTTCATAATGCAAACTTCAGAAGCATGGCTTAAAACATAAAATGTGAATCCTTTCACTGTTGGCAACTGTTTCTGGTGAGTAAAATAAAATATATGCTCAATTAATTCAGTTTTTGCATTTTCTGTGAAAGGCTGGCAAATAGACTTTGAAACATAGGGGAAAGGAGAGCTGATAGTGAGAATATTTATTTATTCTAGTGATTCCCTTTATAGCAGCTGAATTTCTTATTACCAGGTGAGGAGATAAAGCTATTGTCTTCAAACATCTTTCCAAGCAAGACCAAGTATTTAGGTTTCATGGAGATTCCCATGTGCAAGATGCTAAAGGACCTATTTACATTTTAGAAGCAATTTTCAAAAGGATTAGGGGAGCATCTTTCCAAAAAGCATCCAGAGGCATGCACGTACTTCAATTTCCTCAGTTTCATGATGGAAGGAAATGAGGGTAGGTATTTTCCTCTGAAAAAAATGTGAAAATATAGCAATTATCCAGTATGCATGTGGTATTATAAACTCAAGATTCCCCAGCATTTTGTTTCAGCCATCATTTCCATTGTAGAAAACTGTACTAATAGAAACATCCCTATTAATCTAAATTTGAGATATTTCATACAATGTATATTACCTTTTTGCTGCCTGCAACCTTCTGCCAGGTTTTTTTTTCTTTCTTTTTAGGAGGTGCTTTGAGAGGAATATACCATGAGAACAATACACAGCTGCTGCTGTATAGAGATATCTAATTGTCAATATTGTGGAATTTCTACAGCTTATTACTTGCATTCAGTCTAATTCTGGGCAAATTGCCAGTCACTTCAGGGACATTCAAGTGAGCCATATTACACGTGGTACAGCATCACAGCTTTAAGATACCCGGCTGTTTTGCCTCTGGCCAGGGAATGTTTGTACCAATGCTACCGAGTGAAGGGGGGTAACTACAAATAAAATAAAATTTGTATTTTTTCAAGTGGGCTGCATTTCAAGCCCAGATGTTAGTAATGAAAGATTCAATTTAAGGATTTAAATTACAAATAAATAAAGTATGAAACAGATGTGATTTTTAAGGAAGTTCAAATTATCCAGGAAGAAAAATATCTCTGTGCATGACAAAGTAATAGGGATTGTCTTGAGAGTCTGTTGAAAACAATCTGCTGTGCTAGATACACCCTTAGGACAGGATTGGTTTGGAATGGGAAGGACTGGTGGAGCTTGTCATTAAACAAAAATTGTGTTTAATAAAACTTTATAACCGTGATTAATCCTATGAGGCCCTAAAGGAGTTTGCAGTTTCTGATAAACACATTTTCCTTGTTTGCAATGGTAATGATATTTTGAAGTGAATGGAATCCAAACAAAAAAACTCTAAGGGTAAAAAAGGACTTGTCAGGTACCACCTATGAAGAAATTATAATGTCACAAAGGAAAGAAGGGCCACCCACAAGGGAAACCTTAGATGCTGTATTTGAAAGAAGGAAAAAATACATAGGTAATTGCAAGTCTTTCTAGTCTGATTACTACAGATTTGCCTGTAAAAGGAACAGAAGTGATTCAAAGTCATCTAGCATGTGAAGATGAGAATCCCACATGCCAAGTGTAGGTGCTCTCTTGTACGTGTATAAAAAAGCAGAATCTACAGCAACGATTTGGAGTAATATGCGTAGAGAGAGCAAGGGACATTGCTCAGCATGAGTATTTTGCTGATCCACACAGACTCCTGGGGAGTTTTGAGTTTTAAAGGGTCAAACTTTGCAAGGAGAGCAGTAGGTGGTAGCTGTTGCTGATAATTAAGGCCCTAATTCAGCAAGATGCTGAAGCATGTGCCTAACTTTAAGCACAGATGCCAGTGGCACTGCTCACGTGCTCAGATTCTTTGCTGATTAAGTGCTTTGGCCATCATGAAAGTACTTCCAAGATTCTGCAAGTTACTGAGAAATCCACATGTCCAGATTCTCATAGATAGCGCACCTCCAAGACAGTCTGCACACCTAAATAGATTTTTCTGAGAGTGAAATGTTTCCATAGTGCTTTGCACTGTTACCTTCAAAATAGTATGTGGCTATCCCAGTTACAAAGAATGGAGAAAGATGTAGCCCCCAGACTAGTGCAGCTCCATACATAGGTACTATTTTACTACCCACCTCCTAGCTCTTTTGGGAGGTGAAATGTAGTAGATGAGTTGAGTGGTATAGTCTAATATTATAAAAGCTTTAGTCTGTCTATCTGTAACGCTGTATTCGCACTCTGATTTGTTATCTGAAACAACCAATCACAGTGCTCCAAGAGTGTTCTGGACAGGAGGTAACAGCGGAGTGCCACCATGATGGCAGGGACAGAGCGGGGAGGGCGAGGGCTGGCCTTACCCCTCCCCCCTGTTTCTTGGAGGTGGAGGTGGAGGCAAGTGAGTTGGCCGAGATCCCAAGCAGCGACAGGGAAGTGGGGAGCAGCCCTGGGTCCTGGGCGGGGGGGAAGGGAGGAATGGTCCCAGGTCCATTGCAGCAGAGGAGCAGGCCTGGGCCCGACCCAGTGGGGAGGAGGGGGAGGGAGGGAGGGGGGGGGCCAGGCCTGATACAGCATGGTGGGGGTGAGCAGAGCCAAACCCCAAATGGCAGGGGCACAGGGGGGGAACAAGCCTGGATGAGAGGGGGAGGCAGACATGGGGCTCTGTTCCTGCCTGTCCCCTGTTCCCCCCACCCCCGCATCATTCTTGACAGGCAGTTTGCTAGTATACACACGCACGCACAAATTGTATAGATATTTCTTACCAGTGCCGGTATGAACAGTATAGTTTTCCTTTGCCACAGATATCAGCTTCTGTCTTGTGAACTTTGTTTGACTTCCCAGAACTGGTGACAGCCATTTCAGTTTTTCTTGATTCGGACAAAGCAACATTGTCTCTGTGAAACTGGTTACAAAAAGTATTTTTTTTAAATGGGGAAAAAAACAAAATGTTCAAGATGTGCTTAAAATCAAATGGCAAGTTTCTAGACTTTCTAATGTTTGCCATTTAATTTTTAAGGGTCTGTTTTTGTTTGAGACCTCTGAGACTAGCGTCCTTTCCCTGCTCTGAGTTTAATATCACAAGGCAGTGTGTAGCACAGCACTTCCTACCTCCTTACTCTTTCTGAAGGATTTTTCATTTCCCACGTCATTCATAACTTCTTGCATTGATTTCATACAGCCTGTATAGTATTCTATACATCTGGCCCATAAAGAAGACAAAATCAGGCTCAGCCTTCATAAACATTTGTCCTATTGAAGTGCAAATTTCCTTGCACTTCCATATCACAAGCAGTACTTGCAGAAAAAGAAAAAAAATGTCAGAGATGCACAGGCAAATAGATTGCTGCAGATGACCTAATAGACCTTTGCAATCTCAATGTGGCTCTATAAAGACATATGTCTTTAAGAATTTGTGGGTCGATTTTTTAAATTTCTGGCACTTCTATTGCCCAGGATAATACAATCAACCCAAAAAACAAAGATGCAGAACATTGTTACAAGTGTAAAGGAAATGTCAAGGATTGAGTGGCATGCTTGTTTAACTTCTCTCCCAAGCACAAAAGCTTTTGTTTGGGGAATAGGGATGCACAAAGTGAGTTCTGGGTACCATGCACTGCATAGTGCTGTTAACTCTTATTAATCTGACTGTGAATGGAGGGCAACCAGCATCTTATGGGAAATTCTCAGCATCCTGCAGAATTTGGCCCTAGGTATGTTTAATTTGTCTTGGTAGCACAAGGATACCTAGCCAGCTCTGCTACTATCTGTACTAACTCTTGGCTAACACCATTTTAGTACAAAATAATACAATAAGGAAAATTATAGTACAAAATAATCATTGCAAAAACATTATTAGCCTAATTCAGAAAATTGTGTAAGCAGGTGCGTAGGTCCTACTGAAGCCAATGATATGTAGGTATGTGCTAAAAGGAAAGCTCATGCTTACAAGCTTTGTTCAATCAGAGGCTATAGGCTTAAAGAGTAATATGCATGTTTATAGTCTTGGGATATGCACGTGCACATGCATGTTTGATACCTTTATTTTCCAGCTTACTTAAAAAGCTCCATCCATAGTCATGGTTCATGATTTTCACGAGTACTCCACTTCTTTATTGCTAGTGTTGCTGCTGGTGCTGTTGCAAGCAGTTAGGCAGTAGTTAGCACCAATTAAACAGGCCCAAAATATTTCCAGCCTGCCTTTCCTGGTCACATGTTTTCTTACTCAGGGGAGCAGTAGTTTACAAAGAATACTACTTGCCCTTGGAACAATTTCACTATTTGTGGAGAAGGAGCTCATTCCAATGCTTCATCATCCCAGCCCAACAACCACATCATGCATGTTAACTTATCATTTTCTGTGGTCTTTTTAAGTATAAGTGCACATCTGCAGAAATATTTCTAAAGCTATATGTAAAGTTTAAGTATAGTACATAAATAACAGATGCACAAGTGCATCTTGAGATGAACAAATTCTGTAAGCATATTCATAATTAGAGATTATAACACATTGCAGACTTCAGGAAAGATATTTTCTATGAGGAATTATAGGCATTAGTGCATTGCAGAGTGAGGGGCTGGATTTAGATCTGAAGTCTTTTTTTCCGATTTATAAAGCTGACAAAGTTGACACAGCAGTAGGTAAATTAATTGAAAGTTTTGTGCTATAAAGGGTTAAGCTTTAAAAGGAACCTCAAATGTGTCACATCCTGCAGGGTCTTATGCAGTGGCACACTTCCTGTTCATTTTCTTCTGCTCAGACAGTACTACTCCTAGAAGCCAGGGAGTTACAATGGCAATTTTACAGTGGATTAAACTGAAGTAGACTTGCCCCTCCAGTGTTACAGTGAATCATTGCAAAGTAATGTATTATGACTAGTACGCCACAGTTAAATTACACACTCAGGGGCTGCATTCTGGCACTCCAAAGAGCAGAGGGTAGGGGAATAGGAGGAAACTTGCACTGTTCTTACCAGTTCTGTACCTGTTTTATGGGTTAGAAGAGCACTTTAGTTTCCAGAGCTGTCATTTTGGCAGCTTTCATGAGTACTAAATCCACTTTTAAAAAATGGAGCCCTCAATGGAATTATAGCTCAGAAATTCAGTTGCCTGTTATTTATTCTATATTTAATAATCTCTTTCTATGACACACGTTGAAGATATAGGAGATGCTCTCATAAACTTTTTAAGATAAACCCATTTCTTTCCCAGGAGGTTCCAATCTGACACAAACCATTACTGAAGATTGACAGGAAAGTGTACTGGTAGCCAAGACATGCTATAAGACAGGCAGAAGATATTTAAATGATTTATTTGTGGTGAGGGGTTTGAGAAGCTGTGTGGCCTGTACCAAATAGAATTATGGAGGTACTGTACCTCCAAAGTGAGATAATATTTTGGGAAATCCATCAAAATATAAAGACTTTCAGCTTTTTTCCCACTTTGAGCAGGACCATTTCTTAAACTACAGTTGTTTTTTCCACACCTTGTAGCCAGATGCCATTGTTTTCTAATTAGCAAGGCAAAAATATAAAGAATTTAAAGTATCGTTGGGAATCCACTTCTCATAGGAGGGCAGAAGTATGTATTTTGTTCACCTACTCTACAGCAAGAGTTTGACAGCAGATCATGTTTAATCAGTTTCAAAGTTCAACACAAATTCAAATGCAAATTCAATAAAAGAATAGAGCTAAAAAGTAGAGAAATCATTCCAGAAGTCTGGCTTGCAAGAAGTACAAAAAAGTCAATTCATCAGCAAACAAACCAGATTTGGCTGACTTTAGGGGGACACCAAGTTCTTTCCTACAAAAAGATTAGCTTTACTCCTCTAACATATAAAGCCAGTGCATCTTCAGGAGTCTTGTTTTTGTTGTGAGGATATTGGTCCGACCTGGAATCTTTTACCTGGAATCTTATAAGTGCATGTAAGAGAAGACATTTCAGGAAACAGAAAGAAAAAGGTTTTGAGATGGAGAGGCATTGTTTTTGCTCTCCTGCCACCTCTAAAGAAAATCCATGTGTCAAATTCTGTTTTCATTTAGACCCAGGTACTTCATAGATTTCAAAGGGTTGTGTGGGTGCAAGAAAGGGAAGAATTTAACCCAGTTTATCAGAAAGTTTATGAAGTTTTGAATGTACAAGCTATTATTCTGAGATACAGAATAAAACTAAAACTTACCAATGCTACCTTCAAGTTCTTAAAAGCAGAACGAAGTGCTAAAATAGTGAGTGCTGAGTAAAACAATGAATGCTGCAGAAAAGGACCTTGGGGACACAGTGATGGATAAAATGAATATGAGCCAACAGTGTGCACTGTTACAAAAAATAGCAATAGTGCACGGGGATGTCTACATGGGAGTAATCAGCAGAGGAGGAGGAAAACTTCACTGTCCAAATGCCATATTGCAGATTGTGACAAAGGCACTTTTCAGGCCCGGTATTAATATGGACCTGCCCTTGTCCCTGGGCAAACCACCCACCTTGCTCTCCTGCCACGCCTTGTTGATAACTAATTGTGATGTTAAATAGGTGACTACCCTTTATGTGCCCAAATGACCATGGGCGATAAGTATACACTCCTACCAGCCCTACATGTGTCCCATGCTTTGCTGATGTCTCACAGTGTGTTCCACCTCTGGTTCAAAACCGGGTCTAACTGGACACATAGTTTTGTCTCTCTCACGCTGCCTTCTCAAGCCACACACACTCCACCCCGCTCTCACAAGGGCCTCTCACATACTGCCTATCCAGGTCACACTCATTCCACCTTACTCTGGAGAGATCCTCAGGCTTTTCTCTGAACCCCTCGGTCAGCTCTGGCATGGTCTTTTGGGCCTTTTTCATGACCCTAACCCAAACAGGACTGAGTGATTGTTCAATTATGGGCTTACTTCACCTCTGGCCCTATACCAGACCACTACGCCCCTCTCTTGGGCCACGACTCCACCCCTTTCACTAGGGCCTGGGGTTTTCCACCCCTTAGGACTCACCCACTCCTCCCTGAGCTTAACTGGCCCACCAACTCTGCTCTGCAACTCTCAGGGCCCAGGTCTTACACCCCATTTGACTCAGGTGCTGCTCACTCAGCATGCCTGGCCCACCTCCAGGGTCCAACACCCCATAGGACTCAGGTGCTTCTCAATTAGCTTACCTGGCCCCCCTAACTCTCCTGGTAACCCACCCAAAGGTGGGGGCAAGGATTTAGGTCCCACAGCCCGCCTTATACCCAGGAGGTTCATAGTCCTGGTACTTGAGTGGACCTGCCCCACCACAGGCAGGATCACCAGGCCTTCCTATCCCAGCAGGGTGCAGTTTTAGGTCATGCCAGGACTACTGAGGCCTCCTCCTTCCCCATAGCCTCACCCTTACCTCCAAGATCTTCCTGAAGAGGCTTCTCAGGCTGCTGAACACAAATTGCTCTGCTTTTCATAACAGAGCTCTCCAAAATGGCTGCTTTCATCAGCCACCTGACAGCACCTTGCTCCAGCCCTTAAAGTGACAGACACCCAAAAGGGTGTTCTGTCACACAAATAATCTACACTTAGTAAAGGAAGGATGGCAGGAGTGGAAGGCAAAGAAGGATCTAAATTACCTCCATCTCGACAGGGTGTTCTTTTCCCAACCCCCTGCTTGAACTCTGATCTGTATTTTCAGTGGCCACATAAAGACCGCATACCACCAAACCTAGCCAAGGTGCAACATCTTCTGAATGTCTCCTGATACCTCTCTTCAGACCTTTGAAGGCCTCTGTTAGTGCATAGCCATAAGAGGATACTTCTTTCTATGATGCAACCAGCTGATCCTCATGTACATATTCTTATAGCATCTGTTCTTCCTCCAGCTCAAAATCAAAAGCAAATTACTTTTTATTGACACCAGTGAGCCCAGAACTGAATTCTCAACTCCAAAGGAAATCAGTAAAAAAAATGGATTAAGCCAAAAGTGTTCATTTAAAAATCATTATTTTTTGTTTAATTACAGTTTATTGCCTTCAAATATACTGTAGCTGGCTCCTGAGTTTTGAGAACATTTAACAATATGGAAAGACTGAAAGGTTAATAAGTCTTTTTTGAAGCTAGAGAAAGATAAAAATATTAGACAACTACTGACAAAAATCAATATTTCAAATCCTGTTAACTTTTCAAATTTTATAAAAAACATACTCTATTGCCAGAATAAATCTGGTCATACTCAGACTTAAGTTTTGCAAGGGAAAATGATAGAATTGCTAAAATAGGCTTTTGCAGTAAGAGCTGTTTGTGCCTATGCCTCTTCTTAATGTCTGCTTGACTTGAACTAGTTTATGTCTCACCCAAACGTAAATCCACCAAAGAATATGAGTGCATACTTAATTTCAACTCAGCAAAACAAATTGCATGCTTAAAGTAAAGCACATGGTTATGTGTTCTGTTGGATGAGGGCCATAATACAAGTTAAAACTATTTTTAACATTTGACTGAATTAAGTATTTGAAATCAGTCACCAGACCTCTTTCCACAATCTCTATTTCCTTGCATTGCACTGCCTTGACTTTCCATTGTTTGTACAATTAACATCTTGTTAATGCTGGGCAGGTGTTTCCCAGTGTAAGGTTTTCAATTAAGGGGATGTCAGTGGGACAAACACAGGAGAGTAACATTACTGGGAGCTGTGGGAAACTGGCAGCATATTTGAAACTGCTGAAAAACAGCATGATGGAGAAATTTACTTTTCAAAATGTTTTAAGGTTCAGGACTTGCATTGCATAGTTGGCTAAATTAAACTTCCCGGCAAATGCTTCCTAAAGCAAACATTTTTCTTCAAACCAATGCTCTTTTTTATTTTTTTCCTCAGTGTAATATCTGAATCAGCAGATTTTAAATACTCAATATATCTTTAAATGCCAATGCACAACAAGTATAGCAGGTGTTTAATTGTGGTTTAAAGATCCACATTTTTCACATTTTACAATCACAATTAAAATTAAGCAATAACACCAAAGGAGTTCCGGTATGCAGCAATAATACTTACCCATATAGTGAAATTGATAAGGATCCAAATATAATGATGCCCATTGTAGTAACCCTGTGGTGACTGATTGCTATTCTGCTGTTAGCAAACAACCAAGAAATACTTTATTTTTTCAGAATTATCAATTTGTTTCTGGGGTATGAGAACAATGAAAACCTTAAGGGAAAAAGCAATAGTTAGTGAGGTATTAAAACAGTTATATAACTAATAAAAACACTAAATCAAGTTAGATATGCAGCAGTGTGTCATTTCTATTTTAATAAAAAAGTACATTATTCTCTCCACAAAATTACAAAATTTTATTTTTTTACTCATTGCCAACATAATCGGAAAGTAAAAAAAAGTCATAAATCTACAGTTTCTGGAATTGTCATTTATGTGATTTTCTACCCTTTAAAAAGACAGAATAAAACTAGTATATTCATAAAGTGATCTACTTGGAAAATTATTTGCATCTGTTCTTTGGGTTTTTTGAGGGGGGAGCTTGGGGAATTGCAAATAAAGCATGTTTGATTTTCATAATATTTCTGTACATGACTGAGCTGTGTAGGAAATGCAGTGTAGCTATGATGGGTACAAGCAGCACTGTACAAGGGAAATGAGAATGCAGAAAAACAGACAAACTGGACCTATTTAATGTTGAAATGGAGGTAGATCTTAATGCTCATAAAAAGTTTGATGATGTATTCACAAATTAATGGGCTAAGGATTGTATTCCTTAGTTTTAAAAAAGAAAGCAGAATGAGAGAGAATGTTTAGATGGCTGGGAATGGTATTTCTGTACTTTGGGTGATCTGAAATTCATAGCATATTAATATTTGATCAGTGTAAACCCTGATCCTGTGATCCTGGCTCAAACTAATTTCTCTTTGGTGTCCACCATTTATACCGCAAGGTAGTTACACCTCAAAACACACTTAGGATCTTGGGAAAATTAAAAGAATGTCTGGTATGGGCATCAGAGTGTTAGAAATTGGAGAGAAAATTGATGGCAGTAATGTAGATGGTCACTTACTTGATAAAAGGATTTTTTCAGACTTCTTGAACATGCTAACAGTTCTAAAAATGTTTCATTGCTCATCTCTGAAGCCAGCACACTAGAACGCATTGAGCGGTGAAGATTTATTTTCATTCTGCCCGCTATTCATAATAAATATTAACTATTTAATGCACATAACAGGGATACTGTGCTATTATAAGAAGCAAAACATTTTTAAAGACTTGAATTTACACGGCCTGATTTTCATTTAACTTCTGAATCTGTTGAAACCAGGCTGGGTTAGTGGAATGCAAACTATCACCTTCACAACTTTCCCCTCTTCCCCAGAATTGATCTGTGGTCCTCAACAGTGGCACCCATGAGGGAGTAGCAGGGAATGTTGGGAATTAGATAAATTGGAGAGGAGCTGTTCTCTCTAGCATTATCCACTCATACACTAGTTTTAAAGAGGTATTCACAAGCACTTGGGGTGTTGGTCAGCTAAAATATGGACTTGTGCAGGTGCAAATCTGTGTCATTCCATTGACTTCAGTGGAGTGATGCCACTGAGAAGCTGACCCAATGTTACAGTTTCTAATCAGGCCTCGGCATTGTCTGTTGCATAATGCATAATTTCTTTCACAACACTGCATAATTTCTGGAGTCTTTGCTACCATGTAACACCCAGCATTCTCACCCCAATGACCATGCACACAATAAAAGTTATACATGGTATCTGACTTATTTTGATCAGTGAACATTTGTGGAGGATGCATTATGGTTGCCTGTGTCAGTACCCAGGGCTTAGTTCCTGCAATATTGTGCAAACAGCCCCGCACTGAACCTCCTTCCCTCTCCATGCTTTAGGAAGGGGGAGTTTTGTGGGCTCATTTCTTTGGCTCAG